>NW_025999401.1:600000-918957 GCF_019419815.1 Pyrus x bretschneideri
CCTTGTTTTTTTGTAGGTTGTTAGTGTCCACCCTTCTTCATCGTCGGTAGGTACATTTTGGTCACTTACCCCCAATGATGGTTGTGTACAAGGTGCCATGTAGCTTGAGCATGGATAGGAGTGCTCAGGCGTCATTTGGAGAGGCACGAGATCGAATAATCTAAACACAATCGTAGTAGTATATGTTACGGTCACGTCTTCAAGGTTAAGTTCGATTTGCCCTTGCTGTGCTAGCTTTATGATGAGCTCCTTGAGGATGAAGCAATTGCTAACAAGATAACTCACGATACGATGATACTTTCAGTACCTAGGATTATTAACGTGATTCATCTCTTCGAGGCACTTGCATTCAGGTAACTTAATCACCTTCTTTTCTAGCAAGTCGTTTAGTATTGCAGCCACGTCAGACTCAGGAAAAGGGTACGTCTTCTACTCTAGTTCCCTCAAGGTGTTTTTGTACTATCTTGGGTGCGAGAAGGCTCACCTCTTTTATCTCTTTCGTTTTGTTTTTGGAGGAGATCTTGACTGGCACAAATAAGGTCTTGATAAGGGTAGTATAAACGGCAAAAGCTTCCTTGATGGGCTTTTTCCTAGTCCTGTCTACCTTTGGGCGAACACCTTATCCTTTTTTAAGTCGGTGATCGACTCATTCTTCCTATGATTGGCAATAGTTAGCTCCATATCATGGGATTGAGTTGCCAGCTCCTTAAATGTTCTCGGCTTTCTGCCTTGGAGGATGTAATGTAACCTCCAGTGCATGCCTTGAACACACATCTCAATGACGGAGGTTTCAGTTAGCTGATCTTTGCAATCTAGACTTAATGAACGTCATCTATTGATGTAGTCAACGATAGGTTCATCCTTCCACTACTTCGTACTTGTCAGCTCCAGCATATTTACTGTGCTGCGGGTGCTATAGAAACCGTTAAGGAATTCCCTTTCAAGCTGGTCCCAGCTGTTGATGCACTCGGGTTCAAGGTCGGTGTACCAGTCAAATGCGTTACCTTTTAGTGAGCGCATGAACTGTTTGACGAAGTAGTCTCCTTCCGTCCCAGCATTGTTACAGGTTTCAATGAAATGGGCAATATGTTGCTTAGAATTGCCCTTTCCATCAAATTGCATAAATTTGGGCGGCTGATAACCCATTGGCATCCTCAAGGCGTCAATTTTCTTGGAGTAAGGTTTTGAGTACAACACGGAGTCATGTGAGCTCATTTCGTAGTACGGCGTTGATGGTGCTTGTGATCATTTCTTATAACTGTTGGATAGAGAGAGATCTCATGAATGTGGTAGCTTGGTCCACCTCTAGCTTTTCTTCGACTTTCTCCACCAGAGGCTCTTCATTTTCGTCAGTTTCCTGCTTTGGTGGATCAACCTTCGGGTTAGCTTTCTTGTCATGCTGTGCCTCTAAACGGTTGACGAGTGTAGCAATCTATAAGTCATTTTCCTCCACGGTCCTTGTCAACCTTGCGATTGTTTCGCTCATTTGTGCCAGCTGCTCTTTGATTGAAGTCGCACCAGTAGTCATGACTTGCATGGCTACAGGATACAAGTTGCTGCTTGAGTCGGCATTGGAAGTCAATGACCTGGAGTACCTCCTCGAGCTTTCTTCCCTTGCTGCCCTTAGCGAGGCCAGGGTGATTACAGGCTCATGCCTCGAGTGCTCTTACTCATTCGGCAGAGTTGATGTAGGGGTGAAAGCATGGTATAAAGAGTTATTGCCTTGCTTCAGGTTGTGACGCCCAAAGTGCCACCACTTGTGGCAAAGATGTTCTTGTGCTTCGCGTTGGTTGTGGGAACAACTTGATCCTTTCTTGATGCCATGTGTGTTTCTTATGGATTTGAAGACAGAGATAAGAAGCAGAAAGGTCCTACTGGGCGTGCCAATTTGTAAACATGAAAATTCTGTAACGAATGAAATGAGGACACGTGTACAAAGTAGATTTGTATTCATGAATTTGTAGGTTACAATCTATGTTTACAATTTTCCTCTAATTCAGTCTTCAAATTTGATGTAGATGTGTAGGTTGTTGATCTCGCGATGACTTAATCACGGACGAACAATTGAATGATTGCTTCAAGTTTTGAGCTTGAAACAATGCTTGGATGGTCTTCACCTTAAAGTTGCAGCAAAGGTGATGTTAATGTGGGATTTTATTGATTCGAAGGTCTTGACGACTTATCTTGAATCGAACGTCATTACAAGTTTTAAGCTTACAACAAAGTCTTGAAGAAATTGGCACAAGTGCTTGTTGATTCTTCAATGGAATGCTTCGGCTTTGATCGAAAGAAAGCTTCAGCTTGGGTTGTGCGTTTTTCGACGTGAACTTTGTCAATGTATTAGTCTTCAAAAATTTGGCAGAGGTTGTCCTTTTCTGAGAATTTCGGCCCTTCAATGTAGAAATTGTCAACCTTGAATGTAGAATTGTTGACCTTGAATGTAGAGATTGTCGACCTTATGCTTGTCAAAAGACCTTGCATTTATAGACTTCTCAAAAGCTTGCCTTTGGATGGATTTGGCTTTGATTTGTATCTTGATTTGTCCATGGGAGAACTTAGGCATGTTTTGTGACTTAATTTCAGCCACTTTCCCTTGCTTGGCCAAATTATAAGGCTTTCTTGCCTATTTTGGGAGCAATCTTCAATTCTAGCTTGTTTTGTGAAGATGTTTTAGCTTTCTTTCCGGTTTTGGGAGCAATTTGGGCCCCTTGCCGATTTTAAATGATTTCTTCCCCCTTTTGCAGAGTTTTGGGGAAGTTTTATTCTTCCTTTACTTGATTTGTGCCACATGTCATTGATGACTTGTCTATTTATGATGAGTCATATGCCACGTGGAGTTTTGTGATGCATCATTTGCATGCAACGAAATTTACATGTCTACAAATGTTTAATAAAAATATCTTATTCAACAAACAAACAAACAAAATCATATTTGTTTATTTTTCCAGTTGCTTTTCATGCATATGCATGGGGATTGCACTTCTCATGCAATCCCCATATTTTACATTTTAAATTTAAACCTTGAACTATGGTCTAATATTGATTAATTTTTGGTATAAACCCATACACATTTAATCCTTAAATGGTTTGAGAAGTTGTTCTTTTTTATTGTGGGACTGAGTCTGCAATGGTACCCATAGCATTGACACTCATGCAGTCATGCTCATGGATGAAGAGGGAAGGAGAGAAAGATAAGAGATTTACTAGTCATAATAAATTGCACACCCCATATGCCCGTGATTTATGGTGAGGGGGAAGAGAGAATATGGAACAACAGAAAAAAGAGAAATAATAAAAACAATTTATTAAAAATTGGTATAGGAAATGTAAAAATGTCAATGTTTTATGAAAAGGATTAATATTTAATAACCATTGGATTTTTGTGAAGGGTTGATATTAAAAGATTAGGTCAGATTAGGAGAGAATGGATTTGGAGAAAAACCAAAGCTTTCATTAAGTACTTAAAAGGAGCAGAGGAGATGATTTTTAAACAATGCTGTAGGAACATACCTTTTGTTTGTAGATCGATGAGAATAGATGAGGGGGTTAAGGACATTTACCACTATTAATAAGAAAATTATCAATACTTAAGTAATAATTCAATCATTAATAATTACATCATTTGGTTTATAAAATTTAGTTTACAAATTTAGTCTCTCGCATTTTTTTTTTTAATGTTTAGCTGATATATAGCTACTGTTCATTTTGAATTTTTTAAATTTAACTCTTTTTTTGGACAAGAATGCTTATTTTGAATTTGACTCTCTAAAATAGAATTGTAATTGTTTTACAGCATCTCTTGGAGATGATCCATGTTAATTGCATCATTAACCCTAAAAGTGGAAAATAGTAAACGGTAGACAGTAAATTGTAGTAGGCACATAACATAAAGGAAAATGAAATGTCAAAGGCAGCCGGGAAATTGAAATGGAAGTTGGATTACTTACATGCACTCTATTTAATTAAGATGGATAATACTTGTGTTCTCTTTGAGAGAATCCACTTTGTCCTCTCATTATGACTATCATAACTTTATCGTATAAATATTATAATCAGAATTCTTCATTTTCTTTATTATCATCTAAAGATCATATATACAAAAGATCATTCAATTTGAAGATCTTTTAGTCATTCATAAGCAGCATCCTGGCTAAATGATCTCCAAATTAAATAATTATGTAAAAATTTGACAAAAAAAAAATAATTATGTAAAGAAATGATCTTTAGATGATGATAAAAAGAATGAACACCTCCATTTCTAATGGTTGTATGATAAAACTAAGTTAATCTCAAGAGGAGGGGAGACAAGTAAGCTCCTCCATGAGGGAGAGACAAGTATTAAGATTATGACTTATTTCCAATGTGGGTTTGCCTTTCCTTTCCTTTGCCTCTCTTTGCCTCTATGACAGCTCAAATTAAAGTGATCTCAATAATCAAACCATCTTTCCCTTCCTCTCAAAAAGCTCTAAGAAAACTTTTGTTGCAAGTCTCTCTCTCTCTCTCTCTCTCTCTCTCTCTCTCTCTCTAACAACCTTCATAATGAGATAGAAACACTGAGGCTTCTCTAAATTGTATTCTTGATTTTCTTCAAGAAAAACATTTGAGAGTGATATAGAGATAGGGTTTTAATCATTTTGTCACCTCAATTTAAGCACACGTGTAGCTAGCCAGGCATATGGCTAATGCTAGAACAACAGCAGCAGGTGCAGCAGCTCCAGCAGCATCAACATCAAAGTTCATCAAATGTGTGACAGTTGGAGATGGTGCTGTTGGAAAGACATGCCTTCTCATCTCCTACACTAGCAACACTTTCCCTACCGTATATATTTTCTTACCTTCAACCCCTTTATGCATCTTTTTTTTCCTTTCTGTCATTTTCATTGAATTTTTCATATTTGTTTCCCATTATCTTTTGTTTTCTCATCAGTCATACATGATCTTTCTTTGTAATTAACAGGATTATGTTCCAACTGTTTTTGACAACTTCAGTGCCAACGTTTTGGTTGATGGGCAGACTGTAAATTTGGGTCTCTGGGATACTGCTGGTTCTCTCTCTCTCTCTCTCTCTCTCTCATGTATATTTTGCATGCTGAATGGGAATTTTAAACTTTGGTTGCTAGCTTGTACTATAGTTTTCTGCCAATTTTTTTTTTTTATGACAATTATTGGTACTTTTGTTTGATTTTAGCATCACAAAGGTATCTGATAATTCATTTTGGTTTAGTTAAAACAGCTTAAGACTGCATCTTTCAGCTTCATGCGACTAAAATGAACAAACTATCCGCTTAAGACTGCATCTTTCAGCTTCATGCGACTAAAATGAACAAACTATCTAAAACCTATATATCTGTCAGCATCATTTTTCAGTCTGTATCCATGAACCATGTGTTCTTCACAATAAAACAAAGAATAAATTGTAAAGCTTTCATCCTAATAAGTAGGATATGAATGCCAATTCTTTGAAATTAGAGTTTTTTTTTTTTTTTTTTTTTTTTTTTTTTTATACAAGCTAGGAGGAGAGAACCGAACTTAGGACCTCGAACGTTGGGGTAAATGCTCTTACTTCGTAAATGTTGATAGCCGCTTGCAAAAGTAGAGTTGTTTAAAAGAATTAAAATTAGCGAAATGTGTGATGCCAAGCTTTTTGTAAAGAGAAAAAGGTGGAGTGAATGAGCATTACTGTATGAGATCCTAAAAGGGTCTTTCAGATTCAGCAAGTCAGGTTCCATGAAAACAGAAAAACTGAAATGTTATGCATATATTTGAGAAAACATGCCTGTAACAAACAAAGAAAATCAGAATTAAGCTTTTCCAAATTATATATTATATATATATATATAAAATATGATTTTCTATCTGTGTGAATTAATTTTGCAGGTCAAGAAGATTACAACAGATTGAGGCCTCTTAGTTACAGAGGAGCTGATGTGTTCCTTCTTGCCTTTTCCCTCATAAGTAGGCCTAGCTATGAGAACATATCAAAGAAAGTGAGCTTCTTTTTTCTCTACTTTAGCTATAAAATTCATCTTAAGAATCACTTTATCTAAATTGCATGTACCAAATGTATATTCTAATCAGATTCTTGTTTTCTCTCTCTTTTTTCTTTTTCTTTTTCTTTTCTCCTCTTGTTATGGTGGAGAAGTGGATCCCTGAGCTAAGACATTATGCCCCATCAGTGCCTATCATTCTTGTAGGGACAAAACTAGGTAATCCACTCTTTCCACTACCAATTGCTACCTCTGCAAATTGGATTGATCTTTCCACTACCAATTGCTACCTTCGCAAATTGGATTGAGCTAGTTTATGTTTCTTTTTTGTTTATAAATTTCTCTATGCTCTAAATAATGGAGAATGCTGTAAATGTCGAGTCCAGTTGAGTCCAGGAGTATTTTTCTCGAAGCAGCGTGAAGTGTTTTTTGCCACGAAATAATCTTTTGAGAGGTTTATTTGTTGAAGAGCCCTAAAGGTTAAAATTTGAACGCAGCAGAGCAGCTCATGTTTTTTGAATTCCTCTGTGTTTATGTCTTTGCTGTTTTTCAACAACTTATGGTTTATTTGCTAGGGCAGATCTGAGGGAAGACAAACAATTCCTAATGGATTACCCCGGGGCAGGTACCATCTCTACACAACAGGTAGATTTCCACTTCAGCTACTTTGGTCCTTTTTAATGCTGTTTGTGTCATTGCTACTGCATTAATCTAATTTAATCATTCTTCTGCATTTTTTCTAATATTTTAGGGTGAAGATTTGAAGAAGCAAATAGGTGCTGTGTCGTATATAGAGTGCAGCTCAAAGAAACAGCATGTAGGTCTCACAAAAATATATATACATACACGTGTGTGTATATGCGTGTGTGCACGCTCATGAAATTCACACAAGATAAACATGGAAGGAAAAATGTGGTTCTTTTATGTTCAAGTCAATACATGGTCTTCTTGAGGAACTTCTTCAGGAACCTAAGGATTAATTTCAGTATATTACTCCGAAATTTGCACCGAAGTTCATGTCTATACACATGGTAATAATTTGGACACATTGTTGACTCACGAAGTAAGGGTACTAAAGTGTCCAAATTGAAACCGTGTATAAACAGTGCTCTTTGGTGCAAAACTTATGGTACTAAATTGGGATCGGCCCTAGTAATCTGTCACTAGGTCTTGTGGCTTGTGCTGATGAGTTGAAAAATTATTGTTAAAAATTGCAGAATGTGAAGACTGTTTTTGATGCAGCTATCAAGTTGGCTCTCTATCCTCCAAAGTCCGAGAAGCAAAAGAGGAAATTGAGCATCTGCAGCGTTCTTTAACCTCTCTCTCTCATTGAGAGCTTATTATACACTTTGTTCATTCTTTCTATCCCTCATTCTCTTTCTGGGTGCTTCCATCTCTTTTCAGAGAGAAAGTGTGCAATATTATTGTGTTGTTTACTTAATTGTAAGGTTATTGTTTACTCTTTTCTGAGAGAAAAAGTGTGCAATATTTGTTGTGTTGTTTACTTAAGTGTGTGCAATATGTGATCAAATTATGTATATTAGATGCGTCAGTATTAATTTTTAGATGGCCTGCATGGAGTGGTTCTCACTTACAGATCTCCCAGCCTCTTACACTAGCAGATTCCCTGTGAGAAGAAAACTTACGTAGTTCTGCCACCAGCTAACGGCTCGAGAGATGGAGATACTGGTCGCACCATCTCAGCATTCCATACGACGTCATCCTGGAGCCCCAAACTGGCCACCAAACCACCAGCAGAGTTTGAAATTTGCCCAACTTAGCTTTGAGGCCAAGCGAAGTGCCCATCTGCCATCGAGTTCAATTGCACTCCTATGTCAGGGTACCCCAGTGGTGTCGAAATCCATCCACAAATAGCATAGGGACAATCCTTTATAAGGTGAAGGGCTGTTTATCCTTGAAAACCAGAGTACCTAAAAGCGATCCATCCCAACATGTCTTCTCACCAAATTTTCCCTACTAGGAATGATATCTCAACAGATCCTCCATGCGCACATCTTCACCCTTGCTTCCCATAGATTTTTTCCACAGAACTTCACAAGGGTTTGGATTGATGGAAGAAGAAGCTACATCATGAGCCTCTCCTATCCAACTAAGAGCAACATAATAAGCACTCCTAACAGTGAAAAGTCCCTTCAAGTTGAAATGCCAGATCAATCTATCCTTTGGCTTACTAATGCTCAGAGGCAGGGAGCAAAGAAGAGGCAAATTCCACTGTGGGGGAGCACCAATGATTAATTCCTCCCTTTTTTATGTTAAGCATATCCAAGAAAAACACACTCCAAAGCACATGGATCCAGTTTACTCGGTTGCTCTTAGGAACATGAACAAACACCACACATCCAAACACACATGGTGCAGATTTGGAGGTGGAAGGTAGCTTGCAATGATGAGTGACAGTTTGGAGTGGTGTTTGAAACTGTAGAACACCGGAGGGAACGAGGTTGATAAGATATGCAGCGGAGCAGACAGTCTCCCCAAAAAAAGATCGAGGCATGTGAGCTCCAAAATGACAGGCACAAACAACTTTCAGTAAGTGTTGGTTCTTTCTACTCCATTTTGTTACGGAGTATAAGGACATGAGCGTCGGTGTTCAATACCATTATCCTGTGAAAAACTTTTGAAGCTCATAATTAACAGATTCTCCTCCATTATTTGAATGACAAACCTTAATTTTAGTATCAAACAGGGTTTCCACCATTTTGTGGAACTGCTGGAACATAGAGCACAATTCACTTTTAGATTTCACAAGACACATCCAAGTCATATGTGTGCAATTATCTATAAAAGAAACAAACCATCTAGCACTAGTAGAAGTAGATCGGAATGAATGATCATAAACGGTGGGTCACTTTTATCATACTTTTTTTTGCAAGTTCACGAACATCACATTTGAAACTCGAATCACTAAAACTATAAGATAACGAAGGAAATAACTTTCAAAGATATCCAAAAGACGCATGGCGTAAACTTTGATGCCAAAACCAAACTTCTAATCTTTGTTTCTCAGATGCAGTATTCATTTTGTTGGTGGTCATGTCCAAGTAGTAGAGCTTGCCCTTCCTAGTGCCATACCAATTATGTTCCATGTGAGAATCGCCTGGAAAAACAATGTTTTGGCCAAAAAGTTATAGCACAGTATAAGGTATCAGAATTTTGTCCAACAGATAATAACTAATAAGCTATAATCCACTGGGGAACACCTAAAACTGAATCTGCAATCAATGAACCTGCAAGAGAAATAAAGCCATCCCCTATTACCCGGGAAGGGTTACCATTCGCATTAGACCACATATTGAGTGGATGTGCGAAGATCTTCGATTGATCCGGGATCACAAGTCATATGATTTGTCACCCCCGAATGATCAATCAAAACAAAGTCAGTGTTATATGAGGAAGTAGCCAAAACACAAATTTTAGTTTTCAATTGAGGTTCTATAAATTCTAATAGCACAAACAAATTTAACAAATCAACAAGTAGAAATGTGGCGTATTGTTTTTCCTTAACTATTTAGATGGTCAGGGTTCGAATTTTCATGTTATTGTGTGGAATTTTTATATTATTTTGTGAAAACTTATGCATTTAATAAAAAATAAACTAAAAAGATGATGGAAACGAGTTTCGAACCCATTTCCTAGGCCGCTGTAACGAACCAATAATACCATTTGTGCTAAGACTCTAGTTTGTAATATTCTACACATACTACTATATTTATGCAAATGCATGCAAATTTGAAAAATCGGGGGCCCTTTTGATTTGGGGCCTGTGCGGTGACACCTATTGCACCCCCTCAAGGCCGGCACTGAAAGTAAACAAGCACGACAATAACCTTGTGTACAGACTAGGATGGAGCTAGAAATTTCTTCTAGTGGGGGCAACCCGAAAAACAACTAAGAAAGCCTTATTTGAGTATGGTTTATTCCCAATATCATAATAGGGATGATTTCAAATGATGATGTATTCCAATGTTACAAAAATTTCATATAGTAGTGGAAAGTGGCAAAATGATGAGAAAAATATTAATACATGATAGGCGGGAGAGGGGTTTTTCGGTTTGAATGACAGAACAAGAGCACTTCTGCTCATATAATATTTGATATGAAATATAAGTAGTATGAATATGTTAGATATTAAATACATATTTTTTCTTCAAATATAATGCATGTATATTATATAAGGTTTTTTGGTCAAAATGGTCTCTGAGATTTGCATAACACATACCTTTGGTCCCTAAGATTTAAAATCAATAGAAGTGGTCCCTGAGATTGTCCACCATCCATTATTTTGGTTATTCCGTTAAAAAACTCTGTTAAGTTGAGAGTATAACACATATGTGAAATCCCGTTCCTAGATTTCACTGTTATATTCTACGTATTTGTATTATTGCGATTTTATATTAATTTATTTGAAATTAGATTTCAATTAAACCAGTAACGAGAAGTGAAGTTTGGAAAATTATTATTTACTCGTTGACCTTTTGAAGTCACAAGTAACATTTTCGAATAGATCTTGAACCCACGAACGCATAGGCGAAAGCCGGTTTGCAAGTCCGAATTATAACGGTATAGTTACGGACGTTTGAAATTGTGAACTATAGATTGTGGGAATTATTTAATTCCCACATGTGGGTTAAAGGTTAAGTTAGTTGAATAAAAATGGAACCAATCAGATTTTTAAAGGGGTAGAAACAGCCCAATCAGAGGGGAGCAAGGAGGGGAAAGGAGAGAGACCCAAGTTGGGTCATTTTTGACCCGCAAAACTCCAATTTTGACCCGGCCATATCTCCTTCATCCGAACTCCGTTTTGGGTGATCTTGGCGTCCAGGAAAGCCCTTGATGAGCCCTACATCTTTTTGGTGTTAGATTTCCCAATTTCTTTCTTATTTTTCCAGTTCGAAGCCACAAACCCACGGGGGTTCCGGCGACTTTATCCCTTTTTCCGATGGCTCCGGCAAGTTTCACCGTCTATGACCACCACCAAAAGACTCCCCTCAGCCCTAGGAACAAAGCCTAAGCGGTGTTGGAGGCGTCAAAGTTCAATTGGATGCCAAATCGAAGCACACCCACCTTAGGGTTTCCGACAGTTCGTGGCCAATTTGGGGTGTTTTCCGGCCAAATTGGCCTTGGTCACAGGTATAAAGTTTACTCTACTCATTGAGATCTTCATTCCTGTAAATTTTGGTAATTTTTGGAAATAGTTGGATTTTTCCAGCGAGTCAGGGCGGCCGACCGCCACCTGCAGCGGCGCATGGCCAGGGGCCGTCGATGTCACTCTTAGGCTAAATTATATGCCTTGAGCTCAGTTTTGGTAATTGTATGACATAGGTGATATGGTTATTATCTTAATTTCTTATATTAGTATCGTTTGTGAATATGAATTGGTATTATAATTATGATTTCTATTGAAATGTGAATTTTATATATTTAGCCATAGACCTATGCTAATTAACTATGATTTGGTTTGTGTATTGATGATGTTGTGATATAGGTGTGTTTGATTAACTTGTTATTAATATGAATAATAATTATGATGAATGTTATGACAATTATGGGAGCTAATTATTGTTTGATAATTATTTGGATATGCTTGCCAATTGGATACCTATTTGAACTTGGCACTATTATATAGCATGGGATGGAGATGGAAGTCATGAGATGAGTTAGGTACTTTATTAGATTTTTAGTAGAAATAGTAATTAAGGGAATTCCTTGTGTTGTGCTCCATTTGACTTGATGCTGGTTGATATGTGGAATCGATAGCATGTATGCGTATAATTATGTTTAATGTGTGATGGTGAGATTGCATCACGTAGTAGTTGATACATGGATGGTCCTGCTTGGTATATCCGCGATGGGGGAACCATATGTATTCAGGGGTGATCGTGCTAGGTATATTCGCGATGGGTGATCACTGCCAGCACAATGAGTTATACCTATGGTCCTGCTTGGTATATCCCCGATAGGGACCATTCTCATTCTAGAGGTGATGAGGATTAGTTGCACATGGTACATTTTGGGCGATCATATTGGTTTGGTTTCGTTGAGTGGTCCGGAACCCGAGGTTGTTGAATTTCATGGAGTGGCCTAAAATTCCATTGTTTGGAGAAGTAGACTTGGCCTAATTATGTAACTTTAGCCTTAGTATTATATATATATATATATATATATATATATATATTTGTGTCAATGGTTTCGAGATTTTGTAATTGAGTTAGAAATATGTTGGACATCTGAGTGACTCCTTCAGGATTTTGATGATTTGATTATGATTTCATAAGGTATGAATTTAGAAGATATGAGAATGATTGTTTTACTTTGATCAAATTAATTAATTAATGCGGCTAGAGGATGGTTTTGTGTTAGTCGGCTCTTAAATATGATGTGCATTGTGAATTGCAATGTCATGATGAGACATAATGATTTATATGTTGGATGGGAGAGATATCATGTTTTCATGGGGATTGGTTATGTAGCTGAGTCCAGGAATTACATGTTGTCAGGTTATATTGAATGATTGAGGAATGCTATGCTTTTTTGCTTGAACTTGGTAGAATAAACGTCTGGTTTGTGGAAATGAACTACGAATGGCTTGATCCCTATTTGAGGGTACGTAGGCAGTCTAACGAGGAGGTTAGATGCAGCCATAAGGTAAACGAAAGATTTCTTTGCAATTTGATTCTCGAATTGTGATTGCCATATTCCTGAGATGGGGTATGTGAGTTATACAAGTGTTTAGATGACGTCATGTGTCGATCCTGGACGTATGTCAGGATCAGGGCATGACAACATAACTTTGGTCCATGAGATTTGCATAACACATAATTTTGGTCCCTGAGATTTGCATAACACATAATTTTGGTCCCTGAGATTGTCCATCATCCATCATTTTGGTCCTTCCATTAAAAAGCTCAGGGACCACTAAACAAAGTTTTTTAATGAAATGACCAAAATAATGGATAGTGGACAATCTTAGGGACGATTTCTATTGATTTTAAATTTCAGGAACCAAAGTTATGTGTTATGAAAATCTCAGAAACTATTTTGGCTAAAAAGCCATTATATAATTATAGTCTGAAGCTAAACAAACAAATTACTTGAGTGTGGACATCTGCCCCCAATGAGCCTTCATTGGCTCCGTCAATGGTACGGACGAAGAGTGAGTAGTCCGCCTTGGATTGTCCAAAATTTGCACATTGGAGGGATGTCGAAAACTTACTGAACTACTGGTGGGATGATTGCTTTAGACCATGTAGTGATTTATGCAATTTACATATATATGCATCCCCCTTTCGTCCTAAACCAGTGGAACTGTCATATATACATCCTCGTCAAGGTCGCCATGCAAAAAGGCATTGTTTCCTTCGAGTTGGTGGAGATGCCAATTTTGAGTGGTAGCCATAGCAAGTAAGAGACAAACAATGCCAAGAGCAAATGTTCCACCATAAAACCAATTGCTATATGGAAGTAGCCCAATTACTTAACTTGCAAGGTCTTTCATTTCTCGATGTGGGATTAACTCTCAACGCACATTCTCACATGTGGCAAATTTTCAAGCCTAACAAGTGGACAACACAAACCAGGCGATGTGGATCACATGTGGTTGTAAAACTTCATACCAAGGACAACCTACTCTAATACCATATTGAAAGTGAAATGTTTATGTATACTACCACTTTGAATTGGTACAAGAGTTATATATTATACATGAAACAATTTAGATCGTAGTAAGTAGCCTATACAATATCTTTCCTTTCCTACAGTCTTATAATCAAGGATAAATTACAACATACAAGATGAGGGAAATCAGTCCAAATCTTGTGCATCAAAATAAAATTTACTGGCCTAAAAGGTCAAGAGCTTTTATCATTATCTTGCGCATCCTCTATCTTCCGTGCAATAAGAGGAAATGTCAAACCTCCAAATGGGAAAGGCTTGGGTCCTACTAAAAAGTACATGCCGGCTATTGCGTGGAAGCGACATAGTTCCTTAACACCGTCGTCATCCTTGGAACTGGATCCTCTTCTGAACTTAGGAAGCTAAGTATTTTAAGCAAATTACACGAATCGTTAAAATTTGATACAACAATTGTAATAATTATAATTTTTATAGAAATTCATGTTTATAAATGTTATATCAAATTTCAACGGTCCGGATTTTTAGCTCAACCTCTTAAGCTCAAGAGGGATCCGGTTCTTGTCATCCCTTCGTACAAGCAAATTTATACAAACTACGAGGCCATCCATGATCCCATCCCAGTAAATGAGATTGAGGTACATAAGATATGGTGAAATTCTTTTGACTTCAATTTCTTAACTGAGTTGCAGTCTTTGTTTGGCATTAATATATGTTGTCAAATTTAAGGATGGGTTCAGTACAATTACTGTATTAATTACAGTACTAAACTTTTTATTTGCAAAAAAATAATACTAAACTTAACACAATAATCATGTTAATTTTTTGATCCAGATCTAAATGCACCTTAATTTATATGCTAATTCTTATTTATTTATTTATTTAGTAAAACTTTGTTTTATTTTATTTTGCAGAGAAAAAACTTTTTTTTTCCTTTTTTTTTTTTTTTTTTTTTTTTGCTTGAGAGGTGAAATTTGGTGTTAGGTTATGTGAAGGGCAATCTTAAAATTTTAGAAATAAGAGAGTATAATGGGGAGGAAAAATCCATTCCGATTCCCCAACCACCCCGGAATTCCCACCCTTGTTAATTTTTAGCATCATCTTCAATTCATTCGATTTAACAATTAAAAATTAAAAGAAATGTGTGACAAGTAAAAAATAGGTATGTTGATAACACTATGAATCAGTCAACTCGCCTTTTACTTGCACCATTTGTTGTAGGATGCATCTGTAGCAGCATGCTCGAGAGTCGCACCAGTCAAATACCTATACATCTCGAGAGCAGCAATTCGCATCTCCTTGATCTGAGACCAAAGAACATAATTTTTGTGTATCAAAATAAATTATTGGCATAAGAAGTCAAGAGCATTTATCTTGTGCACCCTTTGTAATATGTTACTTTGACACGCGAAACTCAAACTTTTGTGCTAAAGAGTGTGGAGGTTTGAGTCCTCATCAAGGCATGAGAATGCTCATTAACTTAGAATAAGCTCGACAGTGGATCATGAAATCTTGATGATCTTCTCTATCTAATGAATGAGAGTCTACTTTGAAATCATCCGTCTGCACCCACCCCCCAAGTATATGCTTTAACAAAAATCACACGAGTGAATTGATACAATAGACCAAATGTGAAAGGCTTATTAGGTCCTACTGAAACTAGATGTCAACTGTTGCTTTGGAAACGACATAGTTCCTTCACACCATTGTCATCCTTTCGTACAAGCTAAAAGTCCATGCATCCTATCCCATTAAACGAGATTGAAGTACATAAGATATGGTGAAATTCTTCGACTTTAATTTCTTAACCGAGTTGCGTCTTTGTCTGGTATAAATATATGCTGTCAATCTAATAAAGTTCTTCCCTCACACCTCGTCCTGGTTTTCGTGACTGTCATGGAAATCCATGAACAGAAAACCGACTGGTCTTTGATAAGGGTGTGTGCAATTACCACCCAACGAAAAAACTTAGCAATTTACCGCCTAAAAAAGTTTGATGTTGATGCTAATGTACGGACTTGGATTCTCTCCTGAGCCCAAGGAGAGGATCCTCCTAACCAAATGACTTGTATCGTTGAATGAAAATATAACGGCTACAAACAGAGAGGTTCCTTTAAAATTATAATAATTATAACCGTTGGATTTTCATCTAATGGCCCAAGTCCTTTGATCAGGAGGATCCTCTTCTTGAGCTCAGGAAAGGGTCCAAATCCCTAATGTACCACTTCCGTCCATTTCAAAATTTTAATTTCTTCGTATTGTATCTAAAGTAAAACAAGTTAAACAAAATACTTTGCCCAATACAAAGAACAAATAATGACAATTAGCAGGAATAATATTTTTTTGATATTTTTTTTAATATGAGATTGTAATTGTTGTTTGTTATGCACCTTTTAAGGTGGGTGTCCCCTACTAACTCGAGGGCTCATGGCGTTCTTAAATGTGACATCTGCATGAGGTAATAATGAATCTCTCACTTCATTGACTTAATTTTTCATACAATCAGTCACTTTATGCACTTAGATCTAATTGCCCTTTGGTTTTGTGTATATCTTTTAAATTGAATAAATAATGGTTTTAGATATGAAATAGCCTGTATAAATGAAATTTCATTTCCAACATCAATTATCTTTTTCATGTCTTTCTTTTCCGTACAAAAACTTTCACATAGTAAAACACAAAGCAATTCGCAAAATTCTACAATCCAGTGCATATTGTAGGGTTAGATAATTGTATTCTGGTTCCGCATACATTATCGAACAAAAAGCACAAAAGTGGGGCGGTAATATTGTTCCAAAGACATAGCGTCGCTAACCTCTATTTGTCAATTAAGTTAATATCATTTTTCGTAATTATGTTATTATTGTTAATTCTGTACTACAAGTATATTTCATTAATAAAAGAACCAATTAGTTTCAAATTCTGTTATTATTTAACAGAAAAGTTGATAGAACTTAATAGAGGTGGCAAATGAGCACCAAAGCTACAGTCTGGGTGGGAATTTGTTAAAAAATTGTTTAGATGATAATTGCACGCACCCTTTGAAGATTAGGTGGTATTTGTGCAATTCCTCGAGACATAGTGAAAAGCGAGACAAGTTGAAAAGCATGAAGACACGAAAACCCTTAACTAGAAAAACACAGCCCTTAACACAAACTTTTTTTGGATGGTTGAAATTTTAGTTTATATAACAAATTGTTTAAAATTTATGTTCATATGACAAATTAAAAAGGGAATTATTATTAGTACTCCAAAAATCTCATTCTACACTCTTCATAAGTGTTTTTTTTTTTCCTAATTATAGTAAGTTTGGAATGCAAAATGAGATTTTTGGAGTGCTAATAACAATTTTCATTAAAAAATGTATATAAGTTTATATAACATTTTTTTAAAATTTCTATTTTTTAAACATGTGGCTTTGCTTGTCGGAAATAAATTTCTTTACCAAGAAAAGTTCAATTTAGATTAAACGTTCCAACAAAAAATAAATAAATAATAGATTACGTGTATGTACAGGCTGCACGTTGAACCATGTTAATCACGAATATGTTTAAAATTGTGCAGTACAGCCAATTTTTTAGTGACTCGAACCACCAACTATTCGAGCAAATTTGACTTCTCGTTCTGAAATTTAAGCCACCGGAGTCTCCTATTATAGGTGGTCCAATATATGGTTTGAGTATATTAAATTTTGAACAGCTGCTCAAAGATAATTAGAAATTTTTTATTTAAAATTCTTCATGTTCGAATTAAAAATGTTTGTGCTTTTGATAAAAATCATTTATATTATGAATCACTTTGTAAAGATTACCTCTGCAAAAAAAAAAAAAAAAAAAAAAAAATTAAATAAGGTCGTTTAATTAATTTATTGTAGTAATTTACCAATTTCATTCATCTATTTTTGTACAATTTGATGTTCTAAATGACCTTAGTTTTAATTGATTTTTTGTATAAATGATCTTTATATAGTGATTTATAATATAAACGGTTTCGAACATAAATATTAACCTTTATAAATCTGCAATGAATAATTTTAAGTAGAAGCTCCTACTTATCCTTTGAGTAGCCAAGCTTATGCTTATTATCACATCCCGGCCCGGGCCCCCACCACAACCCGGGCCCAATTCACCACCGTAGCACGATATTGTCCGCTTTGGGCCCCGACCAAGCCCTCACGGTTTTGTTTCTGGGAACTCACACGAGAACTTCCCGATGGGTCACCCATCCTGGGAGTGCTCTCGCGCGCTACTCACTTAACTTCGGAGTTCCTATGAAACCCGAAGCCAGTGAGCTCCCAAAAGGCCTCGTGCTAGGTAAGGATGGGAATATACATTTAAGGATCACCCCTGGGCGATGTGGGATGTCACAATCCACCCCCCTTAGGGGCCCGACGTCCTCGTCGGCACACACGCGACCAGGGTTAGGCTTTGATACCAATGTCACATCCCGGTCCGGGCCCCCACCACAACCCGGGCCCGATCCACCACCGTAGCACGATATTGTCCTCTTTGGGCCCCGACCACGCCCTCACGGTTTTGTTTCTAGGAACTCACACGAGAACTTCCCGATGGGTCACCCATCCTGGGAGTGCTCTCACGCGCTACTCGCTTAACTTCGGAGTTCCTATGGAACCCGAAGCCAGTGAGCTCCCAAAATGCCTCGTGCTAGGTAAGGATGGGAATATACATTTAAGGATCACCCCTGGGTGATGTGGGATGTCACACTTAATCTTTCTATTGATCTTTCAATTATTGCTCATCATCATTTAGAAAGTTTCACTCTGAAGTTCTATAGATTAACAAAAGAATGAGAAAAAGGACAAGGGTGTGTAGATTAACAAAAGAATAAGAAAAGGACAAGGGTGTGTAGATTAACAAAAGAACAAGAAAAGGACAAGGGTGTGTAGGTGTATGGTGGGTACATCACCTCGTATGTATGATTAAGGGGACCCTTAATTTTGTTATTTTTCAAGTGCGGAACAGCCAAGTATACAAGTATAAGAAGGTTTTCTTAATTTTCAAAAAGACTAACCTATGCCACCACTTAATATCACAGTTTAGTGGTAATCATTTTACTTGTAAGTAGCGGTTTTAGGTTCGATTGTCACTAAATGCAAATCCGAACTAAATTATTATGACTAATCCATTATGAGGCTTAATTCACTCTCCCATCTCTTATTGTAGATGTCATCATATATTAAAAAACAACCTATATGAGTTGTAGATACCATTAGGAATAGTGGCGATAAAAAAGGTTTAGTGTTTTTACTGTAAGGAAAAATAGGGTTAACCAGGTTTTCTTCTCATTCTAGATATTGTAATGAAGAATCAAATAATATCTATAATAGCATATGGCGCTTTATTGCAGTAGGAAAAAATAATAATGCATATACACTTTGGTTTGGGTTTGATCCCCACTAATTTTCTTTTTCCTCTTCTAACATTTAACAATTTAACACACTAATGCTTTCATTTGTCAAAAAAACAATTCATGATAATTTTCATAATAAAACAAGTAATTGGTTTAAAGGTCTTCTGTGTAATTTTCTTTTCGTTACTTTCCAAGTCATGGTAATGTACTATTGAGATGAATACGTTATTTTCATGCATGATTCACTTTTTTGGTTTAAGGATACAATATTATTCTCACAAACAAAGATAAGAATTCGAATGATGTAGGATAATTTTTATTTGATACATGTCATTTAAAAAAAAAAAAAAAAAAAAAAAAAAAAAAGCAAGTACTAGGGAAGGACTATAAAGTTATAACACAATATGTCATTTAAAATGATCAAACTCAGTACAGATACATATAATGCTTTCAGTATAGGTTAGTGGAACGTGACACTCTACCATTCGACCAAAGTCTTAGAACTAGTTAAATTTGTCTCATAAACAAATAGGAATAGTCACCTCATTGAAATTCTCTCACAAAAATTAGAAACTCGTTCAACTTGACACATATAATGATGGATTAAATATAATTAACTCAATTAGGTATTGTACCAACTCAAAAGAAAACATAAGATAATCATTTATATATTTTCCACACAAGAAAAAATATAGACTTTAGACCACCAACACAAGGCCCAAAAGTTTATAAGCCATGAAAAGATCGATAGCATCGAATGTCTCAGAAGCATTGCTTGACCTTTCTACCGAACCTACTCATCCGTCGGCCTCATTCTTCTCTCAGAGGCTTAGACCTCATCCGTACGCCCGAAAACCCAGCACTCTTTTTTGGCCCCAAAACCAAAAACAACCCACGCATATACGCAAAACACAAACACACACCCTCAAATGGATCACCCAAAACACTCCTCTCTCGGATCCAATCTTGCCTTGCTCGCTCTATTCTTGGCTTGCGTTGTTTATGTTTGCATATGGTCGTCTTCTTCCTCTCTAATAAACCCTCTCTTTCCCTTTCAGAAGCGTGGCGTCGACTGTGCGTCGCAAACAGTAAGTCATCAGTTCAATGTTTTTAACCATCCGACCATCACCGGTATGTTTAATTTTCTGAATTGCTTTGTTTCTGTGTTTTTTTTTGGCAGACCACAGCCGCCGCCACCACGGAATTTAATGTGGTGGAAGACGAGCTTGAGACCGTCTTGGGCAAGGCCTCGATGGATAACAAGACCGTGATCATTGCCGTTATCAACAAGGCATATGCAGTCCAAGATGTGAAGGCAGACACCACCATGCTTGACCTTTTTATTGAGAGCTTTTGGCAAGGGGAGGGCACGAGGACGTTGGTCGACCACCTTGTCCTCGTGGCGGTTGATCAAACCGCCTACGACCGGTGCATGTTTCTGCGGCTGAATTGCTACCGGTTGGAGACGGAGGGTGTGGATTTTGGGGGAGAGAAGCTTTTCATGTCTGAAGATTTTATCAAGATGATGTGGAGGAGAACTTGGTTACTGTTGGAGGTTCTCAAGCGTGGCTACAGCTTCGTGTTTACGGTAACTTCTAATCTTCATTTTATTTTTTCTTTAATCAATAATTTAAACAATCACGCTAATTGTGTCGGCTATGGTATGGTATGGTATGGTATTGGTATATACATTATAGGAAAGGGAAAGGAAGTACTGATTAGAATGTGTACTGTTTTAGATGGACCTTACCCTTACATTTCTCTTTCCTTCTCTCTTTCTGTTGTGTTTAGGAAAGTGAAAGCGATTGTCGATGGATTTTTCCCCAATGTGGGTGAATTCCATTTAGTTAATCTAAAACAAACAGGAAATAATTAAAACGAAAAACAAACATGGAAGCTTAAGAGTGCGTCTGTTATGAGAATATGAATGACGATTCCCTTAATTATGAGAGATTTTTTAGTGTGTTGTTAACATAGTCTGACACAAAAAATGTAATAATATAATTAGTTAAAAAATTTTATTTTCAAGTTTTCTTAGTGCACCAGATCATATTTCCGATATATTGAAAATTTTCTCCTTTCACTAGGAGTATATGCGCCGATTATATGTATGATGTTAATAAGCATCCGTTTTAGAGTTTTGATAGTAACTTGTACAAAAGAAATTATAACTGATTTAGAATTCAATATCATCTAATGTAACCAAAATAAAAGTAAATGCATGCACGTTTACTTGAAGCTTTTGGTAATGCGAGTCTTGATTGTTATAGATAAAAGAGGAAGGGAATGTAGTGCACTGACCAGTTGTGTCATGGATTTTCATTGAACTATTATGAGGTGACGCCACGTGCCCCTCCAGAGTATGATTTTCTCGTGAATTGGGTTCGCACGCATGGCCAAATATCTAACAACAAATAATACTATTGAACACATTACAATTATTTACGTCATCGATGTTGTCACTACGTTTCCGAGAAAATCTCTCCTAGAGACTAGAATAATGGTTGTTTGTCAGTAGTTCCAAAAGTTTGGAAACCATTGCCAGTGACCACTTTTAGATATGATAGTGAGTTAGTAACGCCAAGGGCAAGGATGTTGATTGGCTAATTGACCATGCATTTTTATCTTTTTGTGTACAGGCAAATAAGATATAACCAGGACTACACTCATTTCATTTTTATAGGAGGTGATTATTTTCATTAAAGCAAATCTTGTAATTAAATTATAAGACGGAAATTCGAACTTAGGGTGACAATGACTTTGTTACTTACAATGTAGGGTGAGAAACTCCCTTACGAAAACATGAGAAAAATAAATACATTGAACAGTTTACAAACATTTTGATGTTCATTTGCATAATTGTGATTTGTAAAGATCATTCATATGTATGTTTTATCTAAAGAACATAAATTAAGAATAAAAACAATTTGAATTAAATTGGTTGGTGGGGTTTAAAATGGAAAAAGAAAAAAATGTTAGTTTAATTAAGATAACATAACTTAAAGTGACAAAAAATTCTTACCCAAAAAAAAAAAAAAAAAATTAAGGTGAAAACCATCCACGGCAATCGATACTATTTATGTTCTGAATTATAGGTCTTGATGTTTGAACATTCACCAACCTAAATTATGCCTTTTTAGTGGATCTAAATATTTGATTTTATGTCGACGTGTTGGGGTTGATCTGAGTAGGTTTGATTTTCTATTCTCTCTTTGAAGTTTGGAAGTGCAGTCGTATGAATGTAGCTAACCTTCCTCGCCTAACGTGAAAATGCACTAATTGGTTGGTTTTGCTTTTATTGAGAAGACACCATCCAATTTTATATAACTTCCCATCTTTTGCACTTTGAATTACCTCTTTTTTTTTTTTTTTTGGATGTTTTGAAGACAAAAATGAAGTGGTGCGAAGGGCTGGCCTACCACTTCATTATTGATGTGGTTTTCTAAAAAGTTCATGTACATTTTGTTTTTCACGATAAATTATTTGTATTTTTTTAACAAGGATAAATTATTCGTATTTAAAAGTTTGTGAATTTTTTTATTTTAGTAGTAAATAATTGTTACAAGAATTTGACTCTTATTCTAACATTTCTATCAAAATTGATTCTCAATAAAAAAAAAAAAAAAAGAATAGTTCATAAACTCAATAACATACAAGAATCTCTAGTTGAGAAAAAAAAAAATAAATAAACTTGAAATTTTTGCTATTTGACAAAAATAAAATTGAAAAAGTTTCTTGTTAAATGTCTTTCAGCATGCCTTTGAGATTTGATATAAATTATTATCTTAATTTCCTTTCTCGCTTGTGTATTCATGTTAATTGTTATCCTAGTCCAAAATTAAAGTAACATTGATAAAAACATAATGTGGGGATAATCATCTGACCCTAGACATTACCATATTTGTATACTAATTTTCCATTGGAAATGTGAATCTGCCTATGTTCTATTGCCGACACTCCTTCAACCAATTATCTTTTAAGCTCTTTTCTAAATCCTCCTCATCTGTCTAGGCGCGTATATAAAAATTACTGTCATCTTCACTCTAGTATTTTTCCTAATTGTAAGATGTTGTCTCTGTAATTCAACCATTCATTAATTTATTGAATGTAATAAGTAACATAGTAACAATACAAAAATGATTGCAATTTGGCGTACTGGGTAGGGACTTCTCTTTCGGTTTGAGTTGGTTGAAAAATTAGATTATGTAAATTTAATAAGTACATTTGCATCTAAAAACGCAAGACGAGCAATATTTTAGTAATGTTTGTATATATTTCTTTTTTTAATATTAACTTTTAAAGATATTTGAAGTGGAAATAGACTTTTTATGTATTTAGTAAAAAGAATTTACGCATGTCAATGTACAAAGAGTTGAAAGTCAGACAACTCTAGAGCCCACTTTGAAAATTCGCCTAGAACCCCAAAATCTCAAGCCCGGCCTTGGACGTAAGTCTTCTCCAATAATTGAGCCATGATCCCGTGATGACATTTCAACTTTTATCTTTGAAAAATAAGAGTATAGGACCCCATTTCGTTTTTCCCCTTGTTGAACATGTTTATTCATGTCCTTGTACTATCCTTTGGAAAGGGATCATTTTCATCAAATCCATCAAATTTATTAATTTGGATATTTGAAATTTAATCTAACGGTTAAAGTTATTATAATTTTTAAAAAAAAAATTCTATTTTTAGTCGTTTAATCAAATTTTAAGAGTTCAAATTAATGAATTTGCTAAATTTAGTGGAAGAAATACGAAAAGAATTCATTTTCCTATTCTTTTGTCCGTGAGTCTCTCTTATGGTCGGCATACAACTGTTATTAATTACTGTCACCACATGCTCGCGTTGACATCGATCACTCTTGCCAGTTGCCAGACAAAATTAATGGAAACTTAGATTGTAAGAGATATTTTCTGAATGTATGTACAGTACTCTTTCAATCCATTAACTGCAGGAGATATTTTCTGAGTGTATGTACAGTACTCTTTCAACCCATTTTAATGTGTTATTTTTTAAACAAACAATATTATTAATATTTAAAAAAATATGAATTTAACCTCACAATTAATTAATAATAATGTTATTCAAATTCATTTTTAACAATAATAGAACATGAGATCTCTCACTTATAAATGTAAAAAAATACCATTAGACCGTAATATTAAATGACAATTGAACGTGTCATTGAATAATTACGGGAATGAAAATTCTGTGTGTGTAACTGTAAGGCGCGGGTTGGAGGAAGGATTTTATTTCGATCGCGTCGGTATCGGTAGTGTCAATAATTGTATTGATACTTATGGTGTAATAACTATACATACGTTGACATATATTTTCATCATCAATACTTGTAATCAATGTTATCGGTCTATATATTGATACCATATCGACGATTCATCCTCTAATACTAAACATCTGAAACCGAAGATTTTATTTCATCACTAACGTTTATTCTTTGGTCTTCTCATTTGTAACAGGATACCGATGTTGTGTGGCTAAGGGACCCCTTCACAAAACTAAGCAAGAACGAAACAGAAGATTTACAAATGAGTACAGATATGTTCTTCGGGGATCCTTGGAACGCAAGTCAGTTGATCAACACTGGCTTCTACTACGTCAGATCCAATAACAAGACCATAGCACTGTTTGATAGATGGTACACCTCCAAGGACAATGCCACAGGACTGAAAGAGCAGGATGTCCTATTGAGCTTGTTCCGAGGGGGTATTACCGGGGAGTTGGGACTTAGGGTAAGGTTCTTAGACACCCTTTATTTCAGTGGTTTTTGCCAAAACAGCAAGGACTTCGGGCAAGTGAGCACGGTCCACGCCAATTGTTGCCGGAGTATTGTCGCCAAAGTTAAGGACTTGAAAGCCGTCCTCCGGGATTGGAAGCGGTTCAAGAGGTTCATGTCCCACAAGAGGAGTTCTGGTACTAGTACGACGAGTTTCCGATGGACTGGGCACTTTGGATGTTGGAATTCCTGGGCCGTTCCCAGTAACTCAGGTAATGCAACTCATAAGACATGAATAATTTTTTTTTTTTTTTTTTTAAAAGAAGACGTTAGTAAAGAAGGAGAAGGGTAAATCATACGAGAAGGAAATAGTTTTCTATTTTATTTTTAGAAAGTTCAGGTGAAGGAAGGGAAGATTTGAACAGTGTCGTTTAAAATTTGAGGATAAATGCTCTACCAATAGAGTTATATGCCCCTACAAAGTAGTTCGATAAATTCAAATTTATGTCTCATTATTTTTTTTTTTTCTTTCAAGATTATCAAAATAAATCTGTATGCGATTCAAACGTATGTATCGAAAAATGTAAGTAGTATAAAGGATTTAGAATGTCTTAATATGGTTTTCTTAGCATATTGTGTAATTTTTAATAATTGGTTTGAACTCAAATGACGCACATTTATCAATCACATTGTACGGTTCATATTACTAATGTGATTCTTGTCAAATATTGTATGAATAAATGTTGAAATATTGCATTTTTATTTTGTGGCTGGAGCACATGAGTACTACCAGACCTTCGCAAATTGAACTTCTTTTTTCATTAAGGTTTTGTAAGATCTAGAAAATAGAGTAAACTGACAATCTCTCCCATAAACTTTCACCTAACTTTTTATTTACTCCCTAAACTTTTAAATTGAAAAATCAAGGACTTAAACTAATTTTTTGGCCCATTTCCCCTTTGCTGTTGGTCTTTCATTCCTTCCATTCATATTTTTGTTAAATGAATGCACAATATATGAGGGTAGTTATGTGAAATCCCGTTCCTGGATTTCATTGTTATAATCTATGTATTTGTATTATTGAGATTTTATATTATTGCTCGAGAATTTATTTTAATTTGTTCAAATTTAGATTTTAACTAAACTAGTTACAAAGTTTGAAGTTTGAAAATTAATTGTTTAAAATCCGTAGACCTTTGGAGGTCACAATTTATATTTTCGAATAGATCTTGAAACCACGAACGTATAGGCGGAAGTCGTTTGTGAGTCCGAATTATAGCGGTATAGTTACGGACATTTGAAGTTATCTTACTAAATTATAGATTTTAAATCGATTAAACTTCCACAAGGAAGAAGCCTAATCAAATTTAAGCAAAAATAAGAGGACCAATCAGCTAGAAGGAGAAGGACCAATCAAATAAAAAGGGGGAAGGTTTCTAAAAGAAAAAAAAAAGGAAAAGGGGCTGCTGCTAACCCGTTTTGGGGGTGAATTGAACCTGTTAACCCACTTGTATCTCCTTCGTCCGAGCTCCATTTTGGGTGATTTTGATGTCCATGGCAAGCTCTTGACAAGCCCTACATCTCTGTAGTGTTAGATTTCCCATTTTCTTTTCCATCTTTGCAAATCGAAGCCACAAAGCCCACGAGTTTTTCGACTGTTTTATCATTTTTTCGGTGATTCCGGCAACCCTTTCCTTCGAGTGAGGTATGAAACTTCATCTACTCTTCATAATCTTCAAGTTGGTATGCTTAGTTTGTGTTTTCGTTTTCATTTTAGAATTGGGTATTTAGAACCCTAGAAATTCAGTTTTCTTCGGTGAATTTGGACAATTTCCGTTTAGAATTTATCATTAGCCTAGTTGTGAAAAGTGTTTCCTTTGTTGAGCTCTAGCTACCACGTAAATTTGAGTTCATTTAGTTAATGTTGAAAATTCAGGTTTTCTAAACCCTCCACTTTGGCTACCACCACGTGTGGTGGTGCGGGATTGTCCACGATTATTGTCTAAGTACCAAATACCTTCTAGTGACCCTATGAACCTATGTCTAGCTCAGTTTCCCGAAATTCAATTGTTTGGTGTGGTGATCAAAATGGACCACCACTTGTTTGTGTGATTGACGACAATCTGATTGTTGAATCGTTATACAATTTTGTGAGCACCCTAGTTATCAGTTGTTGGACCTTTGAGAACTTACGAATCGGAAATCTGATGTGTGGATCTTCCAGATTGAATAACCTTAGATTGTTGACCTTAATGGACCTACCTTATCGACAATTAACGTTCTAGTCAACAGACTCTACTCTAGAGTGTTGTTTGTCTCTAGTTTGTTGTTGAGGCTTGATGGAGCTTAGTTGGCTCATCATGATGACATGTCGTTCCCAATTGACGTGTGTCTCGTTATATGTATTTGTGGCACCATATTGAGTTATACTTGTTTATTAAATGTGCTTTCTATTGAAGTGTTATTTTTATTTATGGCCATCGATCTATTTTTATTAAGTATGATTTGACTTGTGCATTGGAAATATGGTTTGTATTGTATGATTGGATTGATGTGATGAAATGTGAAGGCTAATAGTGGACCGTTAACCCATTGGCATGGGGTTTGTTGCTTCGAAACATGTTTCACCCCTAATGTCATTATTTCATTTCTTGTTTTGGTGAGTCTTTGTAACTTGAGTAACCTAACTTGATCCATGTCATGTTTCATTGATTGGTGTTATACATTCTACTCTGCGATTCCGTTGAGTGATGATCCGGAATTGTATCCTGTTGTGGATTCCGTTGAGTGATGGTCAGGAATCCCTTCTACTCTGCGATTCTGTTGAGTGATGGTCCGGAATTGTATCCTATTTCGGATTCCGTTGAGTGATGGTCCAAAATCCCCTTTGGTGTCTTGGTTTCGTTGGGTGGTCCAAAATCCCCTTTTTCTAGAGATGTAGTCTTCGGCCGAACTGCGTTCCTCTAACCCTAGTTTTTAATGTATATATGAACGATGGTTTTTGGGAATCTTGTGGTTTGAATTAGAAAAATCGTTGGATGTCTGAGTGACTTCTACGGAGTTTTCAGCGACTTGATTATGATTCCATAAAGTATGATTCTATACTTGATATTTATAGATTGTGATCGTTGGTTTGTTTTTATTGAATGTCACATACTTGTATTATTGTCACTCACTTGAGCCTCGCAGCTTATTTGAGTGCCTGATTTACCAATGTACCATTCCTATAATGTAGGCATTGATTTTACATGTGACAGCTCTAGGTAGATTACGAGAAACCGTTTGATATTTTCGTTCTGTTGAGTGGTTCGGAATCCTTGCTCTTGTTCATTTCCGTAAGGTTATCTTAGAATCCTAAATTCGAGTGGATGAGAATTACCCACAATTGATATTGTGAATATAAATTAGAATTACCATGTTTATTACTCATAATCCAAGTGGGGAATTATATAGAGTTCCTTGGTTAAATTCGTGAAATGTTTTATTATCGCATTGTTTGATTAATGTAATTAAATGCTAAGATTGTGCATCTTTGATTCATGAATTGATTAATTGATGGGATTGTGGAATGACGTTGGATATGAGTGTTGTTATTATGATTATTTTAGTTGATTAATGTTTCTAGTGAATAATATTGTGCATTGTTAATTCTTTAATATGTTACACAGTATGAATTGTGATTTTATGTGGGAAACGTGATTGATTTATGTGATGGATGAAGTGGAAATGTTATTCGTCATGTGGGATTATTATGTTGGATATCATTGTTATTGTTATGATTAGACTTGTTCATAAATATGGCGAGAGAATATGATTGTGCTTCGTCGTTTGTTCTTTGAAATATTGCATGATATTCATTGTGGTATTTTGTTGGGAGATAACGACTTATGTGATGAATGTTCGAGTGTAGTGAAGTAATGAACTACGAATGACTTGATTCCTATTTAGGGTACATAGGCAGTCTAACGAGAATGTTAGATGCAGCCATAAAGTCTACGAAGAATTATTGCGCAGTTGGATCTTAAGTTATGTTTTGTCATATCCCAGTGGCAGGGTATGTTTGAGATACGGATATTTAGTGACGTCACGTGTCGATCTTGGACTTATGTTGGGATCAGGGCGTGACAATTTGGTCGCTTCGTTCTTTTAAATAATTGACAACCCTAGATTTCTAAAATGTCAACTTGTGCAAATCTGTGTGATTCTATAGCTTTTGTGTCTGAAGGTCTAGCGAAGTGTCGTTTTTGTCCTCAAATGAAAGTCACGTGGTGTGCACGTGATAAAAGTTAATGTTAATTTGGATGGAATCTATGTAAAACTAACGGTAGGGGAAATCAGCCAAAAAAATTAGTTGAAGTCCTTGATTTTCCAATTTAAAAGTTTAGGGGGGTAAATCATAAGTTAGCTGAAAATTCAAGAGGAAATCGGCAGTTTACTCCTCAAAAATATTAAAATGCATACTCTTGAGATAAAATGGTGTAAAAGTTTGTAAATATTTAGTGTTCATTGTTGATCATGTATTACTTTAGAGTTGCTTGTACATTTTTTTTTCTTTTTATTATGTATTGCATACTTCAAAAGTTGAAACTACCATCTGATGACACTCAACGAACTTTCTTTCAAGTTATTTACTTTTTTTGTCACTTAATATTAAAGTCTAGTGATACTTTTTTCCATTTATACGTAAAATGTCTTAAGTTAGATTCTTGCCAAAATCGAATTCAAACTAAATTAATATAGTTAGCTCATCGTGAGGTTTTACCACTCATCCACCTCTTAATATAGATAATATCAAATGTATTAAAAAAAGTTATATACCTTCCTTAAGCTCTCTAAAGTTCTCTCTTTTTTTTTTTTTTTTTTTTTTTTTTTTTTTAAGGATCTTTAAATTTAAACCAATCAAAACCCTTCTCAAATTTTATATATTTTGGAATAAGTAGTCTAGACTTTAGACTTTGCATTGCAGTTTTTGTTATGTAATTATGAGGATATAGACTTTGCCTCATAGTTTCTGTCTTATTGTAGTCGAACTAGTCACATCTTCTGTTGGATTTTAAAATGAGTATTGACTATTTTAATTATTCTTCTCATTTTTTGACTTCATTATATGTCAAGTTTGTAGGTGCAAATTTTGTAAACGACTGATTTGACAAAATTTTACTTACAAGAGAACAAACACTATTAGTTTAATTGATGAAAACCTCAAAAAAAAAATTGGGAAGGTGTGCACCAAAGTGTATACAATGCCTAAGTAAGAAAAGTTGCAAAGAGAAAAGAGAACTTAAAAGACTTCTGAGTAGTAAGTGGCTATTATGGTTTTTTCTGTTTAACCTGACTATTTATAGAGATTTGAACCCTCGTAGGTAATTGAGTGGGGACGTTGTAAACCATACTAGGCAATCTTTGATAGTGCATGTGAGTCTTCGTAGTCATGCCAACTAGTAATCCTAAAGATCCCTGTTGTAGGGCGCTTATTGTAATATCCTGAAAATTTAAATATATGAATATGTGGAGAAAAATCGAAAATAAATCAATTTATGGTTATGAAGAATTGAATTGAGAACTTTTAAAGTTTTGTTTCCAGAAATTATTGTAATTTACGTCGTAAAATTTATCAAAAAATGAAATGATGAAAATGCCCTAGTTGGCTAAATTAAATTATACGAGGATATATTTTATCCTCATATATTTTATCGTATTTCTTGACATAATTGAATAGAGAACGACCCTACGAGTGTGTAGGCGAAAACCAATCGCCAAACGGAGTTATAATAAATGAAATAGAAACGAACGAAGATAGGGGTAAAATGGTCATTTTGCCGTGAATTTGGAATGCTTCAGATTTGCTGGAGTTTGGTTTGGCTGTGGTTTAAGGAGGAAGAAGGGGAACCAACCAGAGAAAAGAAGAAAAAAAAATATAGAAAAGGGAAGAAGGAAGAGAAAGTGGGGCTGCCCAATCAGGGAGAAAGAGAAGAGAGAGACCCAATGAGAAACAAGAGAAGGGAGAGAAGGGAAAGAGGTGTGGGACACTGGATCCCTTCGACCCGTTCCCTTTTCGTGATGGAAACAAGGGTTTCTGATGTACTTTCTGCCAAATTGGTGCGAATTGCACCGAATTATCACTTGGAAACAAATCCCTGACCTTCCTTCTTCCATTTTCACCCAAATTTTATTGGATTTGAGCTTGAATTTGGGTAGAAAGGAACTCGTGGGTTTCTGAGGGTGCCACGGCGAAATCCGGCGATCGTGAAAGTAATGTCGACCACCACCACCGTCAAACCACTTCTCCTGAGGCTAGAAATAAATCCCAAATAGTTTTAGGGGGCGGTGGTGTTGCGGATTGGTCGAATTGAAGAACACCTAAATTCTAGGGTTCCAACGGTTCGTGGCAAATTTCAGGTGTTTTTCGGCCGAATTGGACTTCGGCCCAAGTATAAAAGTTGTTCCTCTTGACTTGCTCTACATTCTTGTAAAATTTGGGAATATTTAAAAATAATGAAATTTTTCGACAAGTTGGGGTGGCCGATCGCCACCCGCGGCGGCGCGTGCGGCGGTGCGTGGCGAGTGAGCTGATGCCCTTTTTTTAACCTAATTTCGATTTTCTGAATCCATATTTGATATGATATTTGATATGTTTTTGGTGTGTTTCCCTTGCTTGAACCTAGTTAGTGATTGTTAGTCACTTGAATGTTTTTCGGAATGAGATAGAAAATGAAATGGTGAACTATGAAGGGCTTGATCCCACTCAAGGGTATGTAGGCAGTCTAATAGGGGTTAGATGTAGCCCTAAATAATTGACAATTAATCTTTTGTTGAGAAGTTAACAGAAGAAATTTGGGGATTAAATTGATAATTTAATCATATGTTTTGATAATTAAAATATGGATATAGTTTTATGAGGAATTAAGGAATTGAAGTCAAGAATTGTGGTTCATGGTAGTAAATTAAGCAAGAGTTTAAATTAAGCCTATCATCGAAATTATTTCCCGAAAATAAATATTTCGGGGCAGGGCGTTACACTTAGCGTATTGGACACCCAAGGAGAGACTCTGAAGGGTTGGCTTCCTGCCACCATTGGGTTGGGTATGGCCCGATGGCAGGACATAATATGGGCTTGAAGCACCTGTGATATGGTGGTGGCCTAAAAGCCTATTACCCATAGAGTAGACTAATGTCACATTCCCTTGAGGTAAGATGTGTATGCTCAAGATGTTAAGACCGTCATAGTGAGTATATAGTCCACGTGGTAAAACCGTCATAGGGAGTATATAGTCCATGTGTCCTATTAGATGTGATTAATTTATGTTTCTATAAATACCCCACATATGCTTGAGTTTAAGTGGGAAACAAAAGGAGATGTAGTTCCTATTTGTATAGAACTTTTTTTCCAAGACAAGGTAGGTCTTCAAGTCTTTGTAGAATTTTTTTTATTTATTTTTTATTTTTTTGTCTTTCTTTAAGGATTTATTTTAAATAAGAGATAACCCTGGCTTGAATTCTCACAAATTCCTTACTTTAAAATTCACGCTTTGCATAGAGAATTCATAGAGAAAATTTCAAGTAAGAAAATTTTCCCCCTTCGTCTTCCCTTCCTTGATGATGTTGCTACAACTTAACTAGGCCAACATGCTTGGTCTATTGGTGCTTGCTATGCGTGCTGAAGTGCGTGGGTGAAGCTGGATAACTATGGAGTTGGGCTGTGACTTGAATGCGAGTCATTGTGCAATTGGACCACCAACTGGGTAGGTTCGGCTACATAATTTTTTTTTTCGAGTTTCACTGTTCTTCCTAATTCAATCCAACATCAATCCATCTCCAGCATTACTATCAACAAAAGCCATATTGGATTAAATTAAGGTCTTGCGAGCAATTTTTGAAATTTCTTCGTTTCTTTGGTAGGTAAAGCAAGATGTTGTCTTCAAAGAAATCATGGAAATCATACTTCACAAAAGATGCGTGACATCAAGTTAGATAGATTGATGGACAGTTTCCACTTCAATAGTTTTTCATATTCTAGTCGATGTAACTATGTTTGAGTTTTCAACACATTACTTCTTAATGTTAGCTTTTGTATAGAATAGATTCCGGTCAAGCAGAAAAAGCCCTATGTTATTTGTAAGCTAGCACACCCCTTTCTCTTTCCAAGTCAAGTTTCTCGCTTGTTAGTCTCACCTCTACCTTTATTTATGGGATATTTGAAGAATCACATGTTTGGAAGTTAATCAAACCCCAACTCTCTCATTTCACACCCTTATTAATAGTGCTAGGGTTATTAATAAACCTTGCGCAAATGTCGTCTTCTTCGACAAACTATCACCTAGGGCAGTATAGAACCTTGATTGAACCTGAAGCAGCACACCACATTGTAGACTTTTATGAAATAGGATGTAGGTGGGCGGGCATTTCAAAATTTTTATTCAGAAGTTGGCTATATATTTCTAGCGTGCTCGAGGTCAATTGTGACCTGATTTCTATTGCCTTCCACCATTGCTGCCACCATCACCACAAACATTAGCCTAGCCACCATAGGCAACCAACAATTCCATTGTTTGAACCACCATCACTCCCACCACCCCAATATGTTAATTACATCCACAACCTCACACTATCAATGCTACCACCACCAACCTTCACCATTATCGTCGGCGCCACTACCACTCTGCTACCATTACCACTCTCTCCATCACTCCCATCACCATTGTTGTTTCCCTTCCCACATTGCCACCACTCATACCCTACCATCATCGCACTGCCATTGTCATCACTACTACTACTATCACCATCACCATAGGCACCCCAACCATCGTGGCCACCAACACCATCCTTTATGCAACCACAATTTCATCGTCACCATCACCACCAGCTTCAAATTTATATTACAATACATTATTATCAAAATTAAAATTACCATTAGACCTACTCCAACCCTTGAAGTAAAACTCAAATTTTAGATTCTAAACTTACTCCAACTCTTGGGGCAAATATGAGTTTTAACCAAAAACTCATTTATGGGGCAAATTTAGCCTAGGATTCCCCTGGGTTAATGGGGCTAGATCACCATATATGTGTATTTTTTTTTTAGTTTTATATTTATAAATTCATTGAATCCAACAATTAAGATCTAATATAATCAAATCCAACGTTAAAAGAAAAGATCTATTAAATCCAACGGCTAAAGTAATTAAAAAAACTTATTTTATGTGTTTCATATTATTTCATAGTTTTCCACAAGTTTCATAGTGTAGGTTTGGTGATTTTTTAATATTCACCAGAATCTAAATATTTTGAGGTTAGAATGTTCATAAATTAAATTAAGATAATTTGCATAATTTAAAAAAAAAAAATTACTTTAAGAAAAAAAATATCCTAAATTTATTCTTTAATAATTTCAGGTTAAAAATTTAACCTAGAATGACGAGAGGAGAAAAATTATTTTTGGGTTAAAAAAATTTAAGTTTTAACCTAAAGTTGAAGATGGTTTTAGTACTAGACACGTTTCTAATATTTTCTTTCTGAAAAGTAATTTTTGAATTAAACTACCACACAAGTTTTCTATTCATAAAATGCAAAATTCTTTTGTTGTTCTCGTTTTGTATAATAAAATTCATCAAAAATCATTTTTCAAAAACTTTACGAATCGCTTGATACCATGCCAAGTGTCCCATGTTCCTCATCGTACATTGTCCAAGCAATTACTAATTCCCACGTGTCAAGTAACTCACTCACACTAACAATCCCTGTCCAAGTATTTACACCCAAAGTACCTCCTTTTCTTTCGCATATATATGCCCACAAATCCCTCAGCCTTAACCCGCAAGGTCGCAATTCTATCTCCACCTTTCTTTAATTAGGGTTTTGTTTTGGTCTTCGTCTTCTCACTCTCTGTTTCTAGGGTTTTGTTCGATTCGCAATTACGCAATCTAGGGTTTTCGCTGCAATTATCTCTCTATAAATAGTATGCATTGAAATATTTCATCTTTCGGTTCGGATCCTATTAGAATTCTGATTCCTTCTATTCTGCAACTGTGATCGTGGAGTTAGGTTTTCTGAATCGTTCCCTGTTTAATTCTTGAAAAGGGGTCTTTTTTTTGGGTTTGATTTGGGGAATTTGTGGAGTTTTGGAGAATTTGATTGGGGAAACCATGCCTCCGAGGACGGTGAAGAGAGGTGGGGCGGCGGGAGCGAAGAGGACGACGAGAGTCACCAGGGGGACGCACAAGGCCCAGAACCAGGTCCAGCCTGAGGCTCCAGATGAGTTGGTGAAGGCCGAGGATGCGGTGCCGATGGTGGAATCTAAAGAGGATCTCAATGTTGAAGAGATTAAGGAGAAGCCAATTGCGGCAGACAAGCTGGTGGCTGTCGAGGAGAAGCCAGTTGTTGATGAAAAGGCACTCGTTATTGATCAGTCAGGGCCTTCAGAGATGGAAGTTGAAGCGAAAGCAGAGCAGAACGGATTAAAAAGTAAGTTTTGTTTTCCGAATTATGTAATTTTGTTGGGGCTTGATTGAATTAAGTAATTTGCTCTTGATTTTCCACCGCTCTATGTTTTTGCATGATTTTATATATGTTTTAAGGGACTGTGGTAATAATGCTTAATCTTTTGTCTATAGTGTGGCTTTTGTTGTGGTAAAAGGGGTATATTTAATTTTCTGTTATGTGGGATGTTGTATAGAGCTTAGGGAAACAATAAAACCAACTAAGGGAAATAATTTAGAAAGATTCCGAAGAATAAATGTCTACACAGAAATCCATTGAGGAATACGTTTTTGTAAATCTGGTAATGCTTGCTCTTCCATGCACTTTGGTGGCTTTTAATAGAAGTAGCCAACTTTTTCTTTCAAGAGCAATTAGTTCTTGAGTGGAGCTTAGAAGTCGGTATGAGCGTGGTGGATTGTTAACTTAGTTCTTGCTCGGTTATGTGTCAAAAAGTTGGTTAATATATGGATCAAGGATGACAGTATAAACAGTGTAAACATGGATCATACACTTTCCTCTTTGTTTTTAGCTCAGACTGGTTTATGCGAAGAGCATAGAAGGGAAGTTTAAACCTTCTAAGTGGGATCATACTGTTGTGACTGAGTTTTGGATCAATTTTGTGTTTAGACATTGTTTCATATGGAAGCATTAAGTATAGAATGACACTTCAGGCATTGTAAAAGTAGATCATGCCTTTTTTTGGGGATCCGTTATGCATTAATATAATCATGGTATTCTTTGTACTTGTGTTTATCTGAGATGGACAAGGACCGTCTTAATTAAATTGTGAACTCTGCTTGATCATAATGTAGAACTTGAGTCTCTTTTAACTTAAGGTATTGTCAACCTTAATTTATCGCAGAACAAGATAAGGTTAAGGAGTCTATAGATGATTATGAAAAAGATGAACAATTAGAGCTGGAGGATAATGAAGCTGAGTATGAACCTGAAGAAGATGGTGGGGTTGATTATGATGAGAAGGAAATGGAACAAGAGGATATCCAGGAGCTCGGGGATGAAGGAGATGAAGAACCTGAGGAGATTGTAGGTGAAGAAGAAGGTGATATGGCTGAGGAAGAGTTGGAAGATGCCCACGAAGAACTTGAGGGTGAAGAGTTTGAGGAGCATGCTAGCGAGGAGCATGAGCATGAGCATGCAGAGATGGTTGACGAGGAAGAGGAGCACCATGAAGTTGTAAAGGAGAGACGGAAGCGCAAGGAGTTCGAAGTATTTGTTGGTGGTCTAGACAAGGATGCAAGTGAGGCTGATCTTAGGAAAGCTTTTGCTGGTGTTGGTGAAGTTACTGAGGTCAGGCTGATGATGAACCCTCAGACTAAGAAGAACAAGGGATTTGCGTTCTTGCGTTTTGCAACTGTGGAACAAGCAAGGCGAGCAGTTGCAGAGCTTAAACATCCAGTGGTAATCTTTGATCCTTTTGTAGTTCGAGCGGAAACTGGTTTCTTCACATATTAAATTCTATTCTCTGAATGATTGCAATTCCAGATTAATGGAAAACAGTGTGGTGTTACTCCAAGTCAAGACAGTGATACTCTTTTTCTGGGTAACATATGCAAGACATGGACAAAGGATGCTGTAAGTATATTGGCTTACATCATTTCAAAATTCTCTTGACTTATCAGGAGATGATTAAAAATTTCTGACTTCTTTTGATGGCTGTGGTTTCAGTTGAGAGAGAAGTTGAAACATTATGGAGTAGATAATGTTGAGGGTCTGACATTGGTCGAAGATACTAACTATGAGGGAATGAATCGAGGCTTTGCTTTTTTGGAATTTTCTTCTCGTTCAGATGCCATGGATGCTTTTAAGCGACTTCAAAAAAGAGATATTGTGTTTGGAGTTGATAGGCCTGCAAAAGTTTCTTTTGCAGATTCCTTCATTGATCCTGGTGATGAAATCATGGCACAGGTAACGTATATTTTCTGCTGTGTTATAGGAACAATAGGATTCCTGGATGGGTTATCTTTCTCATGATATTTTCTTGTGTTTTGGTGAATGAACGTATACAAAGGTCCTTGTAACATCTATTTTTCCCATGAGTGTATGGAGTCCTGGATAAATTCCCTGTTGTGCTCATTTTTTATGTTATGGGAGATGAGTTACAATATGCCCATTGATGTTCTCTTGTACAAGTAATTTTCTAGTTTGTTGACAAATTAGCATAGCATCTATAACATGTTGAATTAGAATATTAGATTCTTTGGAGTTGTTTTTTTTCAGGTAACATTATCTTAATTTTGTGTTACTTGTTTTTTAAAATCTTGTTAATGTTTTCTCCTCAATTGACTATGATAAAGTTAGTTATGTATGGGAAAGCAGTTGTGATTGTGTTTCTTTGATAAAGTGTTTTATGCAATTTAGAGGAGTTTAGGTGATTGTTGGAGCTGCTGACCAAATATCTTGACATGCAGGTCAAAACTGTGTTTGTTGATGGCCTACCTGCTTCATGGGATGAGGACCATGTCCAAGATCTTCTTAAGGAATATGGGAATGTTGAAAAGATTGAGCTTGCGCGGAACATGCCCTCTGCTAAGAGGAGAGATTTTGGTTTTGTTACATTCGACACTCATGAGGCTGCAGTTACTTGTGCTAAAAGCATTAACAATGCAGAGTTAGGTGAAGGAGACAACAAGGTGTGTTGGCTGATAACAGTTATTTCAATTTTAGACATTACTGATGAAAGTATTTTATGTATTGGAATTTGTTGGACATGAATTTATGAATAATCATTGTCACTTTTAGGCGAAAGTCAGGGCGAGGTTATCAAGACCGCTCCAGAGGGGTAAAGGAAAACATGTTGGACGCGGAGATTATCGTTCTTCTAGGGGGGTTGGACGAGTTGTTAGAGGTTCATGGGGTCACTCAACACCACGCCCTCTCCCTCCTATGCGTAGTGGGTTAAGGGGAGTTGGAAGTCGAATCCCACCAGCCAGTGTAAAGAGGCCTGTTGCGCTAAGAGATAGACACCATGTGATGTCATCTTATCCACCAAGAGGCAGGCCTTTGCCTCCTCCATCTAGGTCCTATGACAGGAGGCCACCTGGTATGCAATATTTTAATTTACAACGGCTAATGGGTTGTGTGACAACTTTTTTCTTGTGCAAAATAATATTCCTCTACTTTTTTTAACAGTTCCTGCGTACCCAAAAAGTAGCTTCAGGAGGGAATATAGCAGGCATGAGGACCTTCCTCCTCCAAGGAGTAGAGCAGCCCCTGATTATGGATCAAGGGCTGTTCCAGAAAGACGCCAATCGTACAGAGATGACTACGCTCAGCGTGGTCCTGCCTACTCTGATCCACCAAGAAGTACATCTCGTACAACAGGAAGGAGAGCTTATGTTGATGAAGGTTACGGACAGCGGTATGAAAGGCATCCTCCCCCTCCTCCTCCAAGTTACCGTGAAGGTCGTGCTCGTGATTATGACACTATTTCTGGTTCAAAACGTGCCTACTCTGCACTGGTTAGTGTTAATGACGACATTTTCTATAGCTGGAAATGCAATTTACTTGGTTTTCTCTGGTAGGATATGAAATAGGGCTTAAATTCTTCTTCCATGTGTTCTAGGATGATGTTCCTCCCCGTTATACTGATGCGGGCATCCGCCAATCCAGGGCGCGGTTAGACTATGAGTATGAAAGTGGTTCGTCTCAATATGGTGATGGCTATAGTGACAGGTTTGTTCCTTGAATTGTAACATTAACTTTTGATTATCTTGTGTGGATGCAGCAACTTACCTTTTGCTGTGTGTGATAGACTTGGGAGATCTAGTATGGGATATGGAAGCAGCAGAACAAGTCAGGATTCTCATGGACTATACAGCAGTCGTCAGGGCATGGGCTATGGAGGAGGTGCGATTGTAATTTCCGGTTATCTGATAGATAGTATTTTTATTGTTGAAACCATAGAATTAAAGGTCTTAAGGTTTTAATTTCTTTTTCAGGTTCTTATGGTGGCAGTGATGTTGGTGGAATGTACTCATCCAGCTATGGTGGTGATTATATATCTCGTGGCAGTGATGTATGCACCTAATCTGATTGGGTTAAATGAAAATAATAGGTGTTCTATTTAGCTGTCTCATTTATCATTATATCTTGATTCTCTATTGTAGGTTGGAGGTAGCTCTTACTCATCAATGTACTCTGGCCGTGGTGCGGGTGGAAGCAGTTATATGGGTTCAGGTGGTTCTGGTTCATACTATTGAGGTAATTCAGATTGTTGTGTTTTTCACGTTTTGTTAAGTTTCAAGTGTGCGTAATTATGAGAGCGATGCGTGTGTCATTATTACTATTTTCCGGCTGGAGATTTATTCTCTTCCGAGGGCACGACATCTCTTCTTTGGCTCTAAGAGGTCATTGGTGAAAACAGAGCAATATATGGTTACAAGTGAATTTGTCTATGGAACAGATCTGACATGATGAAGAGGATGCTGTAGGATGTGGACTGTATGAAGCTTTTCCATTATGATGCCTAGAGTTATGGACACAGAATTTCCCTAAGAACCTATGTATGTGCCAAGGAGCCGCCCTCTTAGATTTCCAGAGATTGGATATTGTGCCGGGCTGTAGTTATTTTGCTGCAAGGAAAGCTCAAGATATTCGGAGATGCAAGTGTTTAGTTTATGACGTGTCTTCTACTTCATCTACTAGAAGAACTCCACCTGACGGAAAATTTGGAGTCCTGCTGCATCTTTTGTTCGTATGAATAGATAAGACTATAACAAGAGAAGAGGATTTTCTTAATGTGATTATAAGGTATTTTGGATATTTTTAATGCTGAATCCTTTGGAAAGGTTTGAATAATAAAAGCCTTTTTGGCCGTTTTAGATTGCTTAATCAATTCAGTTCCATATCATTGAGTGGGTTATTACGGAACTGAAGGCTATAAGGAAAGATTCAGCTTGCTTGGAATTGTACGAGATTGTGGTCCAAGAAGGTAGACCTGGAATCTCTTGCCTGGTGTGTACAGTTTTAGTTACCGCGTGATTTAAATTTGCATTTTTGACATATATATTGATATTTAAGGAAACATATTGGGAAATTACAAAGAAGAATGAGTAGGACTCTAGTTCATATTACCAGATATTCCTTCCTTCATTAGGAGCATTGGCGTAAGAGTAAAATTATCTTACATTGCTTGCTAATATCTCGATTAAAGTATCATTCTTAAGTTCCTTGCAAACCTCTACCAAGAACTGTGCGAGTCACCTGAGAGAAAAAGTAGGACTGAAAAACACTGAAAGAACACTCTTGCTACTGTTATCTGGATTGCAGAAAGTCGGTATTTGTAAAGAAGGGATGCAATTGGCAAAGTATTCCACTTTGTAGAAGCACGTCTTAATGTGGAAAAGTTGGTTTTATCTTTACGAGCAATCCTTGCAGATTAAAAGCTTCAGGAACTTGGAGGTAACTAGTACCTGAGTCGCGTCCTTGTCCTTGTATTGTTCGTTAGGGCTTGTTATGGTCATGACAGCTTAAATCTTTTCAAATCCTTTTGATCAACTCATTTTGATTGCTTTAGTGTATCCAAGGACTAGTTGCTGGTTGGAAGTTGTTTCACTTGAACGGTTTTACTTTTATATGCTTTTGATACATGCCAGTATATCCTATCGGTGTTCGGATGCAACTGAACGCTGGATTGGATTTGAATAGGTGCCATATTCTTTATGTTATTCGTGTTCAGTAATGGATAGTTATAATAGCATTGTTTTCACTAGTGAAATACGACAAGCTGATTGTGTGGAAAACCTTAATGGGCAATGTATTGTATTTGGTATAAAATTTGCAGGACTATCTCTCTCTCTCTCTCTCTCTCTCTCTCTTGATTGGGATTGTGATTGTTCTAAAGGAAGAATGGTTGGATGTGTTTTTTTTGTACAGGTAAAATAGGAAATTAATGAATGAAACTTAAATACTACGCCTTCTGGTGTGAGTCATCCAGTAAAATGAGAAATTCATTGTCATTGTAAAGCTGAAGGACGTTAAACATACCAGTCGTATATAAACCACGATTTTTGCGCGTCTTGTGTACGCTTATCTAGTTTTATTTCGAAATTTTGTAGTCAAATTTGTAATCGCTTCTGTTTTTGCATTGTCCTCCTGGAAACCTTAACAAACCTTCGATGGCTTAATGTAGAGCAGCAATTAAGATTTGGTCGGGTTTCAGACGTGGGAAAAAGAACTGCTTTAAACAATTGAAATTATTGTTGACGGAGACACTACAGTAAACAGGTTATATTTCTTGGATCTTTTGAAAAAAAAAATAAAAAGAAGTATTTAAGTAATTTAGTTACATTTATGGATGGTTATGAGAATTATAAATTTATTTCAAATTGAATACGAAACAATTAATTTGATGGAAAAATAAAAACTGTGGGAGGTATCTAGGGACAAGTACAAATTCGATGAGCAAGTTTGCTAGGCCATTCGGTAAGGGAATTGGATCCTCTCCTGAGCAGGAGATCAGGATCTTCCTAATCTACTAATATGGGTTTTTGGATTCTGATTTAACGGTTACAATTATTATAATTTTTAAAAGGATCTTCTATTTGTAATTGTTGGATCAAAATCTAACAGTTTGTATTAGTGGGTCAGAGGATCCGGATCTCCTCTCCGGATCCGGATCTCCTCTCCTGATTCCATTTTAAAAGGATCTTCTATTTGGAACCAGGTCAAGGGTGATTCAGTGCTCTTCTACTCCCTCATTTCCCCTCTGTTCTCTCCTCTCTGGTTGGTCACTCTCTTTCTCTTCTTTCTGATTGGGCATCCACCCTTCTCTCTCTCATTTCTCCCTTTTCTCCTCCGATTAGGTAGTAGCCCCCTATTTTCTCTCATTTCTTCCTTCTTTCCTCTGTCCATCCTTCTCATTTCCTTCATTTCTCTCAACTAATATTACAATAATAATATAATAACTATGAGAGATATATATAAAATAATAAATAGTAATTTTTACAAAAGTACTTTTCAGATTTGTAGCTCTTTAAAACCCTATCATAGCTCCATTTTCGATTCAAATTATGCTTACACGATCGTCCTGTCGAGAACTTTGAGAGTACGCTAAAATAGTAACTTGCAAGCGTCACTAAATGACAGTCAACAAAAGTCAAACATCCTCGCCTCTAAGGGCATTTTCGTAAAATCACTCTTTTAAAATTTATAAAATCATGAAATTAGGGATGCGTTGCCACAAAAATTTTAGAATAAATTTATTAATTTGAATACTTTAATTAATAGACAAAATGTTAAATTTTAGTATTAATTTCTCCCTATAATCTTACAAAGATTGATAATTCATCTTACACTTTTCAGATTTTTTTAGTTTTTCACAAAATAAAATGTTTTATTTTATATTTTTAAATAAGAGTACATTTGAAATTGGTACATTTATAAATTTTACATTAAAAGAATGGGTTCATTTTACATATAAAGAGGTGGTACATTTATAAAGTAGAATGGGTACATTATGGATAAATTACGGGTACAAATAAAAAAAAACTAAACTACAAATAAATCTTTTAAAGAAAAGGTCACAAAAAGAAATTAATATATGGGTACAATTTAAAACTAAAAATAAATTTAGTACAAATTTAAAAAAGGGAATTGGTTACAAAAATTAAAAATTAAATATATATGATGCAAAGTATAGCCATAAATATAAATATACCAAATGTAACATTTCTAATACTAAATTAATATATTTTAAAATTTTATTTAATTATTGTAATATGTAAATATTTTATTATTGAAATAATGACATTCATTAAAACGTAAAGACCTAGATCAAAAATTGCAAAGAAATAAGGTTTTAATCAATGAAATAGAAGAAAGAGGGATGAGAACCTGATTTCTTCTATATATATATAGTTCTTTGCAACTATATTAGTGATTAAATAACCAAACAATTTTCTACGGTTGGAAATTCTTTTTTTTTTTTAACTGCAAAAAAAAAATATAAATAAATAAATAAACCTTGTTATAAGTATCCTGCAAAAATCCTATTACAAAAACTGCTTTGATAAATCAATCTATGCGTCTGATAAATCTAGAAAGTGCAGTGGCAGATAAAAGGTTCAACTTCTATTTGATGCAGTTAACGAAGGGCAGGGATTAGCCTTGCCCAGAAAGTCAATGACAGAAAAACTACAATTATTGGGGTATTCAAATCACTACGAAACAGTTACCACATTCTACGGCTTTAGTTGCATTATCCTATAAATGATTATGATGATAATTCACATGTAAATTTAATTAATTAGATAATAACTATATGCATCAAACATATATATCAATAAACAAAGCAGTAAATAAAAAAGGAGTAAGAAATAATCTGGCATGTGATATCAAGAGAGGCGTGTTGTCACTGTCCTAAAGTTGTAGACGCCTCCTTATGTGCTGGTTATAACGGCTATCTACAACTCCAAGATACAACCCTTGGATTTTAGTGTCAGATCCATAAGCACGATTATAGCATACGAGGTGTCAAGTAGTGATTAGTTGCCCATTAATGATGAATATGAGTAGGCGGATTATATGAGATATATGTGAGTACTGTAGTAGGGAAAGAAGGAAAACAATCGAGCGTATTTTAACGTTTTGAGAAGTTTCCTATTTTATAAATCTCCATATAGCATTTGATAAAAATAAAAAATAAAAAATAAATAAAAAAAACATGACTTCTTTAATGCATATGACCCTTCATATTCACTATTTAAAATAATAATAAATAAAGTTTTTAATCTTTAATAAAATAAAATAAATAACCAACAATCCCCCACAAGATTCAGAACTCCATAGAAATGTAGAAGACATAAATATATAGATATGAATGGAAGAAATTTGGGCAACTTGTACACCATGCAATGGGTGTAGGTAGACTTCGGACTTGAACCTGCACTTAATGTTAACAACTTTCATCTGAAGGAACCATAGTGAACTATGTCTTAAACTAACTCCTTTTGACCAGAATACTAAATGTAACACACATGGTATCAATAAAAAACTTGGTGCAGGCTAGTGCTATTTATGGTTGTGTGCTTAATCTTGATTCTCATGAGAGTTAATAGAGAATAGCCCAATACTCACAACCACAACCTCACAATTACTCTCACTTAAGTGACTTCTCCAAGAGTACATGTGACTCGTACCCTACGAGAGATTGCCCGCCACAAAACTCATTAAGGGTTAATACCCTTCCTAACGCCAAATAAAATAGCACTATTGTCCTAGGGATGAACAGAAGAATATCATGGATATCTTCATTATAATATGAGTGCTATAATGAGTCACACAATATGGATTGTTTCTACCACATTGAACTTCCTTCATGGGATCTCCAATCAAAGACGTTGGGTTTCTTCCCTAGGTGACTCCATTACAGGCTTAAGCACATCCCCCTTGACAATTTTGCATTTAGCCTCCGCGATGCGTGCAGATAAATGAATGACAAGTCATTTTATTATGATTAACCTTCACAAGGAATATATAAATATTTTTTTGGTCATATATTTGCTCGTCGGCTCTCGTAAACCTGCATGTTATAACTAACTACACGCTAAAAAACATTTTTGTCATAGTTCGACATATAAGTAGATTAAGGTGAATAATCATTCATGGCCTCACTACAATAAACAAGAGTAAGAGAATCAAACATACCCACACATTAACGTGCTTATTATAAGAAAATTAATCCCATGAAAAATCTCGAATCAATAAGATATCAAAATTAAGAGTCATTATACGCACCTTGAATAAAAGTTCAATATTATTTGTTTGTTCTGGTGAGCAATGACATCAAAAATTAGGAAACTAACTCATACCGTTAAACAAGCCCATACTGTTAAACAACGAAGAGAACATCCAACAATAATATAGATATCCACAGTATGCTTCAACATTAATTGACACACATAACCATTTTATAATTACTTCGAATATGGTGGAACTCAACCCCCACATTGCTATAAATTAAAAAGCCTTTAAAGTTTTGTGTATTAAACCTACAGTAAGACTACATACCTTGAAGAGTAACTTACATGCCTCACTGAAGACAAAATATTAATCAATTCTTGTGGCCTCATTTTCATAATCAAAACTCAACAAAACAAAGCTCAACAAAGCAAGACTTAATTAACATAAAATTCATAATTTGTAACATCCAATGAAGACATGAAAAAGTAAAACATAGATATACTTTCTAGGCTTTTTTTTCATTTTTATTTTTAAGTATAACCTAACATGATCAACAAGTACATTGTTTTGACCAAATCCGATGGTAGCATGACACCGATTTATATATACACTTTATTTTTTATTTTATCATCAAATGCATTGAAAGGACTAAATACTCAAAAGTTAAAGGCTTTCAAAATCACCAATTCATCTCAAATTACCCCTTCTCTATAGTTCATCTATAATCACTCATAACAAAGGCATGCAATGTCACCAATTCACTACTTTGCAGCATGTTCACTAACAATGGTTGAAAAATAAAATGTTCGCCATACCATGAGAAAGGAAATTGATCTTATGGTAAAGATCTCAAATCGCCATTCCATGAGAAAAGAACTCATAACACTCGAACATAATATATACATTTCCAGCTTATTTTTACGACATACAATATGAAACCCAAACTACCATGTTTTCGTGCAGAATTTCTAGATTCTAATCCATTGTTTAAAATAATCATAACTCAATTATTTCGCAATAGCTGCATAGCACTAACATAATTATCATTACTGCTCAATAAACTTCCATTTAAAAAACACAAGCAGCTTACCAATTAAAGAAACTGTATGCGGGTCCATTCTCAGGAAATGGCCTATATTTTCTTCAAGGTTCAAACACACTTTTCCCAAAAGTAGCGTTGCAAACAAACCTTTCCAGATGCAAATACTGAACACGAATTCCAAACCTTCTGCAGAAATTCAAACGTGCACTATAAGCAGTATTATATATATATATATATATATATATATGGGGGTTAGAATCAAGAGAGAAATTTTTTGACAAATATTTTTACACTTCTTATTAGCTCGTGAATCATTTTACGTCTAATGGTCATAATTAAATGTTAACATGATAGTCAATAAACTAGTAAGTTTATATAATAAATTATATTTCTAAGAAATCTATCAGATTATCAAACAAAATATATTAAACTTGAAAATGAATTTTTAAAATACGAACTCTTAAAATTAAAGCAATAAACAAATAAAATCATCAAGACTTAATAATAAAGTGCCCAAAAACTTATCTATTGATGAGAAAAATCAATAAACTTTCTCGTTTGTATGCTTGGTTTTTGTGAACTACAAACAAGAAGAAAGCCAAGAATAATAAAATATTAAACCTACTTTTTAAAACCGGATGACTACTCGTAGAAAACCTAAACTAACTACTTTCTAGAAGCTAATCAAATAAAAAGACCTATAGACCTATAAACTAGAGATGTGTATGTATGATTGGAATATAAATTATTAAATTTTGATATTTATTAAAGTAAATATTTTTTAATAGTTATTAACTCTTGCTTTTTCTGGAAATAGTTTTATATTTCAAAACATTTACTTATTGGATAGGTTATAACAGTTAAAAATAATAAAATAGTCTAAATTATTAGTATTTTTAGCATTAAACAACTAAAATTCCCTCTGCTGTAGAGTCCACTTGCCCCTGCCTCCGCCTTTAAGGCCTTGTTTGGCAAATCGGATAAAGGATCGGATATGATTAGTTATATGGATCCGGGTGTTTAGCGTTCACTCGTACTAAATAAGTACCGGATTAATTTAACCGGTCGGATAGGATAATACGGTATACACCCGCTTAATAAAATCAACCAAAACGTCCGGATTATTTAGTCGGGGAAGAAGAATATGGGAGAGAAAGGGAGGGAGTTTGGGGGGTGTGTCGGAGAGAGTTGGGGAACAATTATTTGGGATTCTTCTACCGTCGGGGAAGAAGAAGGGAGAGAGAGGGAGGGTGTTTGGGGGGTGCGGAGAGACCTGGGAACAAAAAAATGATTTCATTTTTAAATTTTTTTTTTTTAAAGTTTGATGCCTCCTATATAGTATAATATCAAACACAGTATAAATAATACGGTCACTAGTCCGATACTGCACCAAACACCCGACTAATTTAGTCAGTACTATCCGGTGACTATTTATCCTATCCGATAGAAATAGTCAGTACAGTCCAAGCTGCCAAACAAGACCTTAGGGATAAAACCAGTGCAGATAATTCCTTATGAAAGACAGAGGCGATGGAGATGACAGAATAAAAATTAAAAAAAATCCCATGATGGTTGATGCCTTCCTGTCATGTAATATTATTAGTAGTGGTGCCAAGAGCAAAAATTAAAAAAAAATTAAAAATAAAAATAAAAAAACCTACAAAATATGATTACAGAAAATCTCTTTGTTGAATTATGCGTCTGATAACTCTAGAAGATGCAATGGCATATAAAAGGTTCAACTTCTATTTGATGCAATCAACGTCGGGATAATTTAGTCAATGACAAAAAAAACAGAATTATTGGGGCTTTCAAATCACTATGAAACAGTTATATCATAATCTACGGCTCTAGTTGTAGGATAATAAAAATCATTATACTCATAATTTGCATGTAAATTCAATCAATTAGATAATATTCATATGCATCAAACACATATATCAATAAACAAAGTAGTAAATAAAAATGAATATGATAGGGGTATGGCACAAGTTCTTCTGCTGAGGCTAAATATAGGGGTATGGCACTGCGCTTGTTGGAGGTAACTTGGTTACATGGGGTATCAAGAAAGTGGTGTCAAGGTCTTCTGCCGAGGCTAAATATAGGGGCACTGCACAAGGAATGAGTGAACTCCTTTGATTACGTAAAATTTTGCAATGTCTTGGTTTCAAACCAAAAGAAGCGATGAAATTGTTATGTGTCAATAGTTTGCAAGAGAAATAGTAGATACTCTTGTACGGCGTGATAGAACAAAATATGTGGAGCTTGATAGACACTTTGATGATTATGGAGAATCTTGAGAGGAAATTGTGTCGGTTCCATTCATAAATTAAGAGAAACAACTTGCTGATGTTCTTACTCATGCAATGTGTAGTAGAGTGTTTAATGACTTACTTGTCAAGTTGGACATGTAAGATATCTATGCACCAACATGAGGAGAGTGTTGACTTAAGTAATAAATTGTAAATATTTCAGAAGTCCTTTTTCACCAGGAGTAGGATTTGTCCATATTAAATTGTAATCATTCTATATCTTTTCTTATAGATTAAAGCATATGTGCCTATATATTGTAAATCCTAAAGAATTAATAAGACCATCTCCAATGGTTGGACTAAAAACTAAATTTTTTAGCCTGAAAAATTTAACTTTTAGCCCAGGAATAGCTTTTTTGCTTCAACCGTTTTAGCCTAAAATTTTAGCCCGGGATTATTAAAAAATGAACTTAGGCTATTTTTTTTGTTAAATTAAATTTAAAAAAAAATAAATATATAGAATATCGTAAATTAATTTTATGAACATTTTAATCTAAAAAAATTTTAATTCCGATAAATATTGGGTGGAGTCCACTCCGATTTCTGAGCTAAATTTTGGGGGAAATTTGGCATTGGGTTAGCATTTAGCCCAAAATTTTCCCTTTGGTTGGAGTGGGTTTGGGGAGAAATTTTATGGGGTAATTTGACTTTTAACCCATCATTAGAGTTGGTCTAAGGGTAATGAAATATTCAGCCTTATAAAGTTTTATTAACGCTATATGATGTGAAGATGACGTGCAATTTTGATGATTAAACTTGGGTCAACATTTGCTTGCAAGAGGCTAAAACGATTACAAAACCAACCGTCAGATGCTTGTTTCTAGTTTATATTTTTGGTCTATTTTTTTTTTCTTCTTTTTCTAGTTAATGAACATTACTTAATCAGAGTACTTGCGCACTCTATCTGTAATGTGAGAGATTTTTTAGTGTAATCGGAACATAGAATGCTACATCACGTGTCAGTATATAAATAGTGGGATATGTGTGTTAAAATGTTAATAACTTAAAAAATAAATTTTCTCACCACTTGTATAAAAAATAAATTTTCTCAACAGCTGTATTTTGGTCATAACGAAAATTTTCTCCTACAAGAGGGGGGAAATATTAAAGGGAAAAAAAAATGGTCGGTGGATGTTAAACAATCTCTTCGGTTTCTATAAATTCTCCAAGATCGCTCTGACAAACGACTTCCTCCTAATTAATTTTCTACCTTAATCTAGACCACCAATCCCCCCAAACCCTCATCTCCAACTAGATCAAAAATGGCAATTCGACATGGTACAGTACTCAGTAGTTGTGATATCAATTCACTGGTGGAAATAACCTCAAGAAAGACCATCAAACCATCATCTCCAACTCCTCCTCACAATAGAATTCTTAACCTCTCTCTTGTGGACCAACTTATGCCTTCTACTTTGTATGGAACCATCCTATGGTTCTTCCCAAACCACAATGCTTCGGATTTTGCTTCCAAAACTTCAGAGAGTACTACAAGAAAATCTAAACGCTTGCAAGATTCTCTATCCAAAACTCTAGTTCATTTCTATCCAATGGCTGGCCAACTCAAAAGCCCGGCATTAGTTGAGTGCAATGATGAAGGGGCTCATTTTCTGGAAGCCCAAGTTAACTGCCAGCTTTCAGACCTTCTCAGACAACCCAATCCCGAGTTACTCCACCGCTTAATGGCCCTAAATGATCCTGAAACTGCCAACGTAGCTTTGGGATCTACACTTTTGCTGGTTCAAATCAGCATTTTCAACTGTGGAGGAATTGTTGTTGCTGTGTCCCCTTCGCACAAGATTGCAGATGCAGCATCAATCCTCACGTTCGTGCAAGCATGGGCAGCGATAAATCGTGATGATGGAGCCCTCGGACAGCAATTGGTGCCGCCGGAGTTTATTGGAGGGTCTTTGTTGCCACCTAGAGAGCTATCCTTGCCGTCCATCAAGGGATCCTTGGAAATCCAGAGTCAAAGTTTAGTTGCAAGAAGGTTTGTATTCGATGTCTCGAAGGTAGTCAGTCTCAAGACAAAAATTGGAAGTGTTGTCCAAACCTTCATCCCATCAACCATACAACTTGTTTTGGCTATGATTTTGAGATGTTCTATTGCTGCTTCTCGTCAGTGCAAGCCTGAGAGTTCGATCAAGCCAACGGTGGTGTCCCAAATGGTGAGCTTCCGCAAAAAAATCATCCCGGAGATATCAGAAAATGTCATGGGGAATTGGTTTTGGACAATTCCAGTGTTGTTAAAAGAAAATGAGACTGAATTACACGATTTGGTGAGCAAAATGACGCAAGGAGTGACAGAATTTCGCAATGAGAAGGCCAGCGGATTTAAAGGTGAGAATGGATTCTTAGTGGTATCTGAGTCTCTAAGAGAGATGGCTGATATTTTTAATAGCAATAACATCGTAAATGTTTATAAAACCACAAGTTTATGCCAGCTTCCTCTGTATGAAATGGATTTTGGATGGGAGAAACCTGCGTGGGTCACCAGCCTAAGTGTCCTCAAGAACATAATTGTTTTGGTTGCCACAAAAGAGCAAGATGGTATCGAAGCTTGGGTGACCCTGGATGAAAAAGAAATGGCCATATTTGAGTCTGATCAAGAGCTTCTTGCATTTTGTTCTGTCAACCCCAGCATTGGCCATTCCGGGTTGGTCCAGGGTTTTCCAAGGACCATGGCGAGGATATAAATTATGCTCTTTAGGAATTTGGTCTATTTTTAAGTTTTGAGTTTTGTTCTTTTTATACTTTATTGGAATTTTCTAGTATAATAAAGATTATGATTGTATCCTGTTTGTTTTCCTGTTTGATTAGTATTAAGTCTTTATCAATACGCGTCTTTAACGCTTTAGGAATAAGTTTTGACAACATGTTATGTTTCGTTATGTAAGTTGTCATGTTATGAATGTAATCTTATCCTTTATTTTTGTCAATGAAATAAGTATTATAGCTAGCACAACCAATCAAGGTTCAATGTGCTTCATTTTTTGTTTTGTTTTTTAGGTCAAACAATATATTTTGTTAGAATAGATGTTAGATAAGCCAACGATGGAGTTCGAACCCATGCTGTCATGCTAACACTGAATTCCTTATAACTCATCTGTAAATTTATGGGGGCCAGACGCACATAAGTTCAACCCAGAAAGATTTGCCAATGGAATTCATTCGGCTTGCCATTCTTCACAAGCTTCCATTTGGAAACGATCGTATCTGTGTTGGCCGACGCTTAGCCATGATAGAACTTAAGGTGATGCTTTCTTTGATTCTGTTAAAGTTCAGTTTCTCCCTCTCGCCAACATACCCCGCATTCTCCAGTTTATACCATGGTCATTGAGCCTGAGCATGGCATGATTCTCCACGCAACGGGAGTGTGAATCTGTGAAGTTTGAGAAGCTTTTGGGTTATATGTTAGATTTCTACTGTGTTTGAAAATAAATCCCCGTCAGCAAAAATATGGGTTTTACACTTGCCACATCAATCAATTTGATGGATTGGCTAACAGATGTATGATAGTATAATGAAACTCTAAATTAATGTAGGACATTATAATGTTCAAAGCATTAAAGTATGGGTTTATTGTGTAACTCAAAATTAAGGTAGAATGAGAGTTTTAACAAAAAATTTACAATACTGTTCACTTTAACGAAAAACCATATTTTTACACTAAAAAGTCAATTTTGCTACTATTCATTTTACTTTTTATTTTATCCTTAACATTAAAATTCAAAATTTTCAAACATTTTTCGTTAATTTCCTAAAAATGTAATTTATCCAATAAAGAACTGCCTTAGGTCCCGTTTTCGTGGTACGCAGAAGGAATGCGCCAAGGTGCTGAGGGACCCGGAACCTAAATTATATTGTGGATTCACAACAAAATTCAATTGCATATTTGGCGAAAAATCGACATTCTCGAAGGACCAGGACAGAAAAATTGCAGAAAAAGAAAGGGAGTATTCCTGAAATGCGAGAATCTTTGGTGAGGGAGATCAGTTCAAGCAACCATCCCCTCTTATTTTTCGCAATCGGGGAAGGAAACCCAAAGCCGAACCTCATGAGATTGCGGTTGGAATCGCTCAATTCGCTCTTTTTTATGGTTGTCTTCTTTGTTGATGGAAACACGAAAAGGAGAAGAGGAGGAGAGGTAGGAGTGTAAGGGCTAAATTAAAAAAATTAATTTGATTTTCTAATCCACATGTCATTATAATATTTGAGTAGGAGCCTATAATGTGCCACATCAGAATAGTAACGAATTTTTTAACAGAATTCAAACAGATGAACGATATTGATTGATTTTTAATTTCAGAAATTATCTTAATGGTGTGAGTCAATTTCAATGATCATTTATGATAAAAATTCTTTCTAATCTAAACTATATATTAATAGAACTCTCTTTGTCAACTAAAATAAAGTGAAAAGATACGTAGTCATCTATCACTTCAATGACCATTTATGATAAAAATTCTTTCTAATCTAAACTATATATTAATATAATTCTCTTTGTCAACTAAAACAAAGTGAAAAGATACTTAGTCATCTATCACAAACAAAAAAAAAATTAAGAACAATAACGTAATTTCACAAACTAAAATTTTACTTTTTTTTTTTTTGTTGAAGTATCATCTACAAATGATTTTAACATCTTTAATTTAAAAAACATTAAAATAACAAAATTAAACCCCTTTCTCACTCCCCCACTCTTATGCTCTCTCTTCTTTTCTCCTTTAATTTTAAAATAACAAATAATAAATTTCACAAACTTTGTGTATAAACATATATTAGTTTCTAACTATAACCGCTATGAGCAATCCAATTATTCATTTACGAAATCCAGAGGGTCCAGAAGGACCAGAACGTGTCCAGTATAAAGAAAAAAACCTCTCCTCCACCATATGTCCAAAAAAAATGTGCGGTATTAATATAAAAATAAAAAATAAATAAAAGCCCTACCTCCCACCACGTCCTATGAGGCTAGTTTATTAAAAAATTTAAAATAATTTTTTTTTTTAAAAAAAAAAAGTCATTGCTTTATCACACTTGAGCAATTTTCTTATTATCATCAAAGAGTTGATCTGCCATGTTCCACAGCGAATGGATTAATTTTTGCCCATTTGCCCTCGCATATGTATGCATAGTCTTAAATAGTTCAGAACTTGACATACACTCCTAGATAGGGCTAAGTTCGGTTCCGTTTGATTCGGTTTTTGGCCAAAACCGAAAATCAAACCGAAATCACTATTTGGTTCGGTTCGGTTCAATATCAGTCAGGTTCAATTTTTTCATGATTTTTTTTTTTGGAATCTGAAAATTCATAAACAAATAAATCTAGAAATTCGTTAAAGAAATAAATCTGCAACACCAAGAGCAACACAAACACATAATTGATCAAACTACTATCTTAATCCACAACTCACAGCAATAATTACATTCATTCATCTAAAATTCAAATAACTAACAAACCCACAACACAAAAATTGAACAAATTTGCAATACGAACCAAAACAACAACCCATAAATTTACACCAAAATTTCAGTCTCCCTCTCTTGAATTTACCCTAAAAAAACTCATAAATCGACAAAATAAATAAGAGAGACTGGGGATCTTAGCCTAGAGTGAGAAGATTGAGAAACGAAGCAACCAATCGTGAAGAAATTATAGCCTAGATGTCGCAGGGATGTGGGTGGGCTGTCGAGATGGCGAGACAGAGAGACGACGAGAGTGGGCTGTCAGGATGAAGGCTGGATACGGGTTATAGAGAAGAATGGAGAAATTGGAGGCAGGGACATGAAGGGAGTATGGAGGCAGGGGACGAGAAAGAGAAGAGGGGAATGAAAGTACAACTGCTACTGCTAGTGGCTAGGGGTGCAACTCGGGCGGGTTAGAAGGTCAACCCAACCCTAACTCAACTTTTACAATTCGGGTTCGGGTTTAGGTTGGGTTTTAATTGGGTTCATTCAGGTTCGGGTTTAATCGGGGTTCGGGTTTACTTGGGTTGGTTTCGGGTTGCCCAACTTTTTCAAGTTTTAATCGGGTTCATGCTGATAACAGCATATTTATGTGACTTAGTTAACTTGTTTTCTTGCATTTACATAGCTAGTTTTTATTTATTATAGTGTTTTAAGCTATTTTCATGTGTTTGTAGGTCCTAATAGCAAAATTGACAAGAAAGTGCATTTTGGAGCTATTTGGAGCAGTTTTGGGCATGGAATGGATAGCTTGCATATGGAGCAAGGTGGATGGACGAATTTGAAGTCAAAAGAGGCTAGGAACATGCTACAAATCTGGAGACACAAGTTCAAGACAAAGAAGATAAGGAAAGAGCAAGAAACATGGAACATTATCCAATCTTATCTTATCTTATCCAAACATTATCCTATCCTAATCTTTTGCTACATTAATTCTAGCTACAAAGAGGACTCATTTTCACATTAAATCACCTAAATATCAGGTTCTAAAAGCCCTATTTTCGTGCCCTAAGTTTATGCCACATGTAATCCTTTTAGAAGTTCTAAAATCTGCCACAAAGACCATTCCTTGTCCTCCCCTGGAATCTGATTGAAAGTGTCCTTGTTCTTTGGTTATTTGGAGTCCTAATTCCTCTCCTTTTTAGCCCAATTTCATGCCTTCCCTTCACCCTATAAATACATTATGCCGCAACACTCATAAGCACCACCCTCTACCACAATTTCACACCACACCATCCACCACACCTCAAGAGCCTAAATTCAGAAAATCCCCATTGTGCCGCAGTAAGGAATGAAGGAGGAGCCGCCTGGAGTGTTTCTAGGTGTATTCTATCTTTGTTTTCAATGTTTCAATTTAATTATCTTTGTTTTGCGAACATAAGGAACTAATTTCTTTATAGTTGGAGGTGAATTCGAAGCAAAGATTATATGTTTTATATGAATTGATTACATCCAGTTATTGTTTCTTGAGTCTTGAATGTGATTTGCTTATCTAAGTTATTAAAACTTGTTTATGTATGTTGATTGAGGATCGATACTTGGTTTGCATGCAAGAATTTGATGCTAGAATATAAGGGAGTTTTACGTAATAGTTATTTGTTTATATTCACAAGTAGTGGAAGTCACTAGTCATGATTGTGTTAAGTGAATCCTTGGCAGGAGTCTCATGCATTTCATAGTGATGAATGCCTTGTCAATGCTTATGATTTTCATAAAACTTAATGACTTTTGATATGTATCTTTATTATGCGTTTCATATAGAGAACTTGAGAAAAATAATTTGATTGTAATGCGTATTCATTCAATTCAATGAAAGAAGGAAAATTTGATGGTTGGTTGTGCGATGCAACTAACTTGGGGCGTTGTCATTCATAGTCTAAAGGAATAATAACTGGAAATTGGTTTGTATGCATATGTCACGTGTGAAGAAGGACCCTCTAACTAGCCTTTCACCTTTAATTCAACCAATTTAGTGTCTAACCTATTTAGTTTTGCAATCTGCCTAGTTTAGTTAATTTCGTCAAAATCAATCCCCCTTTAATATTTAGTATTTTAACTTAGTTAGAATCTGTTTAAGTTTAGTTCTATTAGTGTTTAGAGTTAAGTTAAGGTCAAAATTCGTCCAAATAACCCTTTAGTTTTTATTCGTGTTAGTTTTGTTTCAATTCGTCAGAATCTGTCCATATTGAGTCTTTTGAGTCTTTTTAGTTCAATTTTCGTCCAAATCACTTTCTAAGACCTGTTTTGAGTTAATTTAACTTAGTTTGTATGTTTTGAGTCTATTTAGTTTGTTTTGAGTTTTAGTTTTCTTTTTTTTTAGTCTACTTAAGTGTAATTGAGTCTAAATTGAGTAGATTAGCATCCCTTCTAATCCCCGGCCTAAAACGATCTCTACTTTCATATACTACAATCATAGAGTTTTAATTTGTGTGCTATTATATATCACATGAAATTTTGGCGCCATTGCCGGGGATTAGTAAAATTGCTAATCCCTCAGTTTGTTTGTTTATTTTTCTTTTGATATTTGATTTAGTTTTTTTTCTTTGATTTCAGGTACTACAGAAGCAAGACATGACAATTGCTAATCTTCAAGCTCAAATAGCGAATCTTACTTCTCAGTTGTCATAGTATGTCGAAGGGTCCACAATGCAAAGTGTCCCTACATTTGGTGCTTCTTATAGGCAGAATATCAAACAAATCAACATCCACAAAGAGGTTGGAGAATGTCAATACATAGGGTTATCAAGATCATAATCAATTAGGGAACTATTTGTTTTCCAACATGTACAATTCAGATTGGAGTGATCATTCAAACTCTATGTGGTGGGAAACTCAACAAGTTCAACACGAAGGATATTGGCAGCCATATTCAATGCCTATGCAGCCACCACAACCTCATATACAATATGCCCAACCAAACTCAGGTTCATCAATAGATTATGATTAAATTCTTGATGAATTAATTTCTTTGGTGCAGGGCTCACAAAACCAAGCCAATGAGGCTCAACAAGAAGAATATTGGCAGCCATATGAGGAGTTCTATACAACACCTATGTAGCCACCACAGCCTCCCCCACAACAATACCAACCAAATTCAGGTTCGTCATTGGATTATGATAAAATTCTTCCAATACTAACTTCTTTGGCATAGGAAGTACAAAATCAAACCAAGAAATTACAAAATCAAGCCCAAGTGATATGCGAATTGAAGAATCAAATGGGAGAGGTCACAGAATTCATGGGGCAAATGCAAGAACAAAGTGAACTATCCAACTCAACTGTTGAAATTGTTGAAGCTATCACCTTGGAAAGTGGCATCGAGGTTGGAAATGAACCCAAGACGTCCAAATCAAGCCAAAAGATGGATGAACAGCTGCTGCTCAATGAAGAGGAGGATAACAAGGCCATGGCAAGGGAAGAACCACATTTGCCGTAGCCACATATGCCCTTTATGCCATCCACTACAACCAAGGTAAGCCCAAATTCAATTTGTCTTAACCCCGTTCCACCCAATGCCCCTATTCCTTGCAGGATCATGCAATCCAAGGAAGAAGAGGGTGAGAAAGGCATCTTCGAAACCTTTCCAAAGAATCAAGAGCAAGATGTGGCTGGGGAATGTCTAGAATTCATCAAAAAGGATATACTTGAGAAAATAATTCCCAAAGAAGTTGAATTTTATGACATGGGACAAGTCGTAATCTCAAAACACCAAATCTAGCTGAATTTCTAGTCCTACAACTTTCAAAGGGGTGTTTATTCTTGAGTTCATGTCGGAGCACACAGGTAAGCCACTTCCTCGAATTTCAATTTTGTTTTATACTAATATGTTGTTAATGATTCAGGCACCCACTATAGAATTTAAACCATTATCGGATCATCTCAAGTATCACCTCCCATTCAAAGATTAGTTCCATGCCATGGGATCTAGGGGAGCTTAAAAGGAGGTATCGTCCGGCTGGAAAACGTTAAAGCAAACGCTTCTTGGGAGGCAACCTATGTATTCAAATAAATAAGACCTAGGAATCTCCAGCTCCACAGTCAGATCTGTGTTCCTAAACCCTACGCTTTATTGCTTTTACTTTGTGATGATTGTCATGTTTATTAGTTATGTTGTTTGATTGTTTGCGTGTGAGTCTATGTTTGAAACATTGAGGACAATTTTTGATTTAAGTGTGGGAGGGTAAACAATTTGTTTTTGCATGATTTTCGTGAGATTTTATCACCTATCACTTCTAAAGTTGTTACTCACTGTTTTTAAGTGTTTTTAGTGTGTTTTGAAGTGTTTTTATGTGTCTTAAACAGAAAATACGAAAATTTGAAAAAAATATTCAAGAATGTTTGAAAAACCCAAAAATGGTCATTTTTAGAGTCGTTTTTATTTTTATGTTTGTTTGTGTCTTAGGGTACCTTCCAACATAATGATGAAGATTTGGTTTTTAATTGCATGACTGTTAAAGAAAGTTACAAACATAGGTGGAAATTTGATATGCTCTTTGGTTTATGCTTAGTTGTAGTTGTCATTAACGAATTCACATGAAATCACAAAAAGAAAAAAAATCAGTTTTTGTACATGCTTGAAGGAATGAATTCAAACTAACGCTACAACCCTGAGAGACTTGTGCCTTGATAGGAGCATATTTAGGCGACTTACTTAGCTTGTTTTCGTGCATCTATGTTGTTAATTCATAGTTGTTTTAGTAGTTTAAGCCATTTTCGTGTGTTTTTAGGTTCATATGGCTAAGGAAGCAAAAAGATGCATTTTGGAGCATTTTGGAGCAAAATTGGGCTTGGAATGGATAGCATATGAGTGGAGCCAAAGTGTTGGACGAATTTGAAGGCGTTGTATTCATTTTGGACATAAAACAAAGGGCCTAGCCCATTCTCTCTTAAACCAACCCCAAGGTCATGCATTTCCTTCCAATTCCAAAGCCCACAATCACTTCAAAAGCCATGCAAAGAACCATCCATTCCATCAAAAACAATCCATCAATTCACATGCAAAACCACCATTAACACACATGCACCCAAACAAAGCCAACCTAGCTAACCCTACATGCATTCTTTATGCAACTCTTCATCATTCCACCATTCATTCTTTATTCCACAAACAAGTCACATGCATTTCCACCTTCCTACTTCATCATTTCACCACATTCTCCCTCTTTAACTCATTTCATTATTCATTCATTTTGCATTCATTCAATTCCACCCCACATGCACCCTTTATTCTTCATCATTGCAACCATGACACATTTACACCAACAAAACAACTCCCATGCCATGGCCTACTCATATTCCCATTTCCTTTCCAACATCTCACATGCATTTCCACCTTCCTACTTCATCATTTCACCACATTTTCCCTTTTATTTCCACATGCAATTCTTCATCATTGCAACCACAAACACCTTAAACAAATAGTCATATACATCTCCACTCCTCCTATAAATACCCTTGCATTCATTCATTCAAAAATCATCTCATTTCATACACAACACACCACAAACACTTCCATCTTCTCCCTAGCCGTGAGTTTCTCTCCATTTCCCTTCCATTTCTCCTCCATTTCTTCCATTTCCATAATCCCCCAATCCATTCAACACACCAACAACATCCCTTAGTCCTTGTGCCACAATAAAGAGGAAGATAAGAGGGCCTAAACGTTCATACAATTCACGTTTGAGTTGTTGGAATGTTTATGCGTTTCTTTGATTTCAATGTTTAAATTCAATTCTCTTTGTTTTGTAATATGAGGAATGGAAGAGAAGAGTGCCTAAACGTTCATACAATTCAAGTTTGAGTTGTTGGAATGTTTAGGTGTTTCTTTGATTTCAAAGTTATGAGGAACTAAACCCTTTTTGGCTAGGGGTGATTTCAATACCATGATTATTTATGTAATATGAATTGATGAATTCCGGTTATGAACTCTTGATTCGTGAATGCAATTGGCTTAACTATTTGATGATTAACTTATTTGTGTTTGTTGATTGAGGGTCGACACTTAATTAGCATGCATGAGTATGTGGCTAAAGTTTAAGAAGGTTTCACATAATCGTTACTAACTTATACTTGAAAGTAGTGAAGGTCGCTTGTCACGATCGCGTTAAGCTTAATTCTTAGCATGAGTAACATGATGTCATAGTTGCAAATGCTTTGTCAATGCTTATGATTTTCATTATTCTTAATGATCTTCAATTGTATCTCTATTATGATGACATGTAGGGAACTTTTGAGAATGTTTTGGGTTGTCGAATGATGCCATCCAATCCAATAATATAAGGAAAATCTGAGGGTTAACTAGTGATGTCACGGTTAATTTGGGGCATTGTCGTTCATAATTCAATGAAGGAATAACTGGAAATTGATTCATATGCATAAATATCATGTGTGGAGAAAGAACCTCTAGCTAATTCACCAACCATCTTATTTCATCAATTTCATATTTACATTCTGTCTAGTTATTAACTTGTTTCGTTATTTCAATTTTCGTCAAACCTCAATCCCCCTTTTGCTTTAAAGTTCAATATAGTTAGAAATCAATTTAGTTTGTGTTTTTAAAGCATTTTGATCCTTTTGGTTTGTCTTAGTGTTTTAACGTTTAGTTTCACATTCTTTGAGTCTAGTTTAGTGTTTTATATTGTTTTTACGTTTTTAAGTCAATTTAGAAGGTTTTAGCAAGCCCTCCTAATCCCCGGTCTAGAACGATCCCTCACTTATCCATTCTACTACAATTGTCAAACGAGGGTTTAATTTGAGTGTCAAGTAATTCTCGCATCATCCCTAAACTTTATTTGGAGAGTTATTAATCTGTGAATTCTTGTTTTCTAAAGTCATTGCATGATCTCATTATTTCTTTGCTTGGTTGCTACTTAGAATGCATTTCATACCTATAGTTTCAAATGCTAGAACTCATGCCCGTTTCATTCAAAGCATAAAATTGAGTGCATAACATATAACAAGATGAAGTTATTTAGTTAAAACCAGAGCCAAAAAGCCTTACCCTTTGCATGTGTATTGTATGTTTAACCCCTTTGAGCCTTAGTTAGCCTAATTTTCTTTGTTAGCCCACATTATCCTTACCTAGCCTAGAATAGGACTATCGATACCCTTGTTCTTAAAGGATAGTGAAGCATGACTTCGAGGGAATTCCTTTTGATCTACAATTTGCAGAAAAACAAGTGTGGGGGAAGGTGTTTCTTTGGAAACCTATGGGGATGTAAGTTTAGTGTGCCAAAGAAAAAAGAAAAGGGCACAGAAAAAAAAAAGTGAAAAAAGAAAGAAAAAGAGTGGAAAATAAGTGAGATTGAACTCACAAGTATTGGTTGTTGAAGAAAAGGTCCAAAAGTTTGAATCTGGCCCTATTTGATGTGTGAATCTTCCCTTCATGTTTAGAGTTGATTTCTGCATTCAAAAATGAATTCTAAGTTTTATTTCATTACTTTGCTTACTATTGCTTTAAGAACTTTTGTTTATCCTCACCTTTCTTTATTAGCCAATACCTTAGCCCCGTTACAACCCTTAGACTTCCATCTTGATTGTTATGTGTTTCAATATGTGGAGTTTAAAATTGGTACGAACATATGGTATCCCTGATTCTCGCGTCTAAGTAGTCACATTCCTTTCATGAGATCATATACATGTTAATAATTCCAGAAAGTGTCTTCTTTGATTATACATATGTGAGTGCTAGTCTACATGTTTACATCAATCTTCTCACATATACCTAGTGTAGGGAGTGTAGTTAAAAAATTTGTGTGAAAATAGAGAGTATATATGGTGAGGAATTGAGGGAATTCTCTAAGGCATGTTACTACATTCAAATGTTGTTTTAATTGATTAAATGCGAGCTAGTGAGTGGTTACTACGGTTAAGTATATGCTCAAGGGTAGGTATAACTAAAATTTATGGGAGTAGTGATTTTTAACATGTCATGTTGCATTGGAAATCCCTGAGGCAATTGTTGGAAGGTCTAGGTTATGTTTTGTTGTTTTGCTTTGCTCGAGGACTAGCAAAAGCTAAGTATGGGGGAATTTGATAGGAGCATATTTATGCGACTTAGTTAGCTTGTTTTCTTGCATTTACATAGTTAGTTTTCATTTATTATAGTGTTTTAAACTATTTTCGTGTGTTTGTAGGTCCTAATGGCAAAGTTGGCAAGAAAATGCATTTTGGAGCCATTTGGAGCAGTTTTGGGCATGAATGGATAGCTTGCATATGGAGCAAGGTGGATGGATGAATTTGAAGTCAAAAGAGGCTAGGAACATACTACAAATCTAGAGAAACAAGTTCAAGACAAAGTAGATAAGGAAAGAGCAAGAAACATGGAACATTATCCAATCTTATCTTATCTTATCCAAACCTTATCCTATCTTATCCTATCCTAATCTTTCACTACCTTAATTCCAACTACAAAAAGGACTCATTTTCACATTAAATCACCTAAATATCAGGTTCTAGAAGCTGATGCGAGAATTATACGCACACAAATTAAACCCTCTTTTTGTCAAATTGTAGTAAAGATGTAAGTAGGGATCGTTCTAGACCGGGGATTAGGAGGGATTGCTAAACACTTGGAAATGGACTTAAAAACTCAAAAACAAAGTTTAAAACACTAAACTCGACTCAAAGAATGCAAAACTAAAAGTTAAAACACTTAAACAAACCTAAAACCCAAAACAGCAACTAGAAGACTCAAAACTGCCTAAAAACCACTTTCTGGGCAGTTTTGAGCACCTACACTACTTTGGACGAAATTGGATGAAAACTTGAATCAAAATACTTAGAAACACAAATCAAAACACTTTCTAACTAATCTAAGACAATACAAAGACTCAAAGGACTCAAAACAAGTTCAAAAGACTCAAAACTGCCTAAAAACACTAACTGGGCAGTTTCTGACCTTAAACACAAATTTGGACGAATTTAAGATTATAGGTTGATTCAAAACACTTTAAAACACAAATTAAACAGATTCTAAACACTATAGAACAAGAAAGTAAAGGGGGGGGGTTTTGATTTGACGAAATAAAACTAAATGAACAAATTGCAATTAAAACAGAATGTAAATATGAAATTGATGAAATGGAATGAATGGATGCTAGCCAAGGGGTTCATCTCCACACATGTTACACTTGCATAAATAAAAGATTTCCAATTGCATTTCAATAAACCATGAATTCTCAACACCCCAAGTTAATTAGGTCCGCTTAAATTAATCTTCAAATCTTCCTAACGTTATTGAATTGGATGATTGCATACGACAACCCAAAACATTCCCCACAAGTCCCTTACATAATTGCATAATAGAGATACAAGCAAGAATCATTACGCTCTATGAAAATTATAAGTGTTAACGAGGCATTCGTTACTATGATTGCATGAAACTTATGCCAAGAATTCGTTTAACGCGATTGTTTATAAGCAACCTCCACTATTTGTGAATATAAGTTCATAACTATTACGTGAAACTCCCTTATATTCTAGCGTCATATTCATGCATGAAAATTAAGTGTGCACTCTCAATAAACATACATAAATAGGTTATCAATCAAATAGTTAAACAAATTGAATTCACAACTTATGAAACGCAATTAGAAGTAATCAAATCAAAATGCAAGCATAAACATATATTTCAAATCCCCCCCTAGCCAAGGGGGGGTTTAGTTCCTCATGATACAAAACAAAGAGAATCAAAGAAACACCTAAACATTCCAACAACTCAAACTTGAATTGTATGAACGTTTAGGCCCTCTTCTCTTCCATTCCTCATTCGTACAAAGCAAAGAGTATTGAACTTAAATATTGAAATCAAAGAAACACCTAAACATTCCAACAACTCAAACTTGAATTGTATGAACGTTTAGGCCCTCTTATCTTCCTCTTCGTTGTAGCACAAGGTCTAAGGATAGTTTGATGGTGTGAATGGTGTGTTTAGGATAGGGATGGATGTAGGGGACTTCAAGGCTTATTTTTGGGCAGAAAATATGAAGAATGGTGAAGTATGGATGTGTTATAGAGAGGGGATGAATTTCTGGCGTGAATGGTGAATGATTGGGAATGAATGCTTATTTATAGGCGAATTGGGGGGGAACATGACAGCTAGGAGGGAATGTGGCTGCATGTTTTGGTGTGGAGAAAGGAATAATCTGAAATGGGAGAGCATGTGGGTGGAAATGCATGTGGGTTAAAGTGGAATGATGATGGGAGATGCATGTGGCTGATTTATGCATGTGATTAAAGGGAGTGCATGTTTGAATGATTAAAGGGACATGTGAGGGTGCAATGATGAAGGAATAATCTGAAAATGCAAGGTGAAATGAAATGGATTGACAATGGCATGTGGAATGGCTGGAAAGTGTATGAAACTCACGGCAATGATGGTGTTTGTGTGAATGATGGCAGATTGTGTGGGTGAGTGATTAGGTTGGAAATGCATGTGAATGCAAGGTGTGAATGATTATGAGTGCATGTGGGTGAATTAAAGGATGGAATGCATGTGCAATGGTTAAAGGAAAGGTTTAAATGTCCTAGAACTAAAGCGAACAAGGTTCCAACACTTTGGTCTTCAATTAGGTCTTCAATTTCGTCCAACACTTTGGCTCCAAGCATAAGCTATCCATCCTTAGCCCAAAAGTGCTCCAAAAGTCTCCAAAATGCATCTTTTTGCTCCTTTAGCCCTTTGGACCTACAAACACACGAAAATAGCTTAAAGTACTAAAATAACTAAAGAAACATAACGTAAATGCACAAGAACAAGCCATTTAAGTCGCATGAATATGCTCCTATCAAATACCCCCACACTTATCTTTTGCTAGTCCTCGAGCAAAACAAAACAAAAACAAATAAACAAAACGACACTAAACACGTAAAACACAACCTAAACCTTTCAACAACCGTCTTAGGGATTTCCAATGCACATGACATGTTAAAAATCATCATTCTCACAGATTTTAGTCATCTTCACACTTAAGTACATTCTTAATCATAGTCACCACATACTATTTCACAATTAAGCATTTAAAACCATGTTTTGAATGTAGTAACATGCCTTAGAGAATTTGCTCAATTCCTTACAAGATATGCACTCGATTTTCACTCATATTTTCTAACTACACACCCTAATCTAGTCATATGTGAGAAGATTAATGAAAACGAACATTCACATATATATATATATATATATATATATATATATCACAAAGAGAGCAATTTCTGGAGTTAATAAGCATGTTTAGATATGATCTTATGAATGGAATGCTACTACTTAGATGCGAGAACCAGTGACACCATATGCTCATACCAAATTCAAACTCCACAAATTGAAACACATAACACTCAAGATAGAAGTTAAGGGTTGTAATGGGGCTTGGGGTGTTGGTTAACAATGAAAGGTGAAGGATAAACAAACATTCTTAAAGCAATAGTGAGCAAAGTATTGAATTAGGTACTTAGAATTCCCTTAAGAACGCAGAAGTCAACTTTGAACACCCAAGGGAAAGTCACACAAAACTTAGGGCCATATTCAACTTTTTGGACCCTTTCTTCAACCATCAACGCTTGTGAGTTCATTCTTACTTATTTTCACTCTTTTTTTCTTTTTTTTTTTTTTTTTTTCCTTTTCTTCTTCTTTTCTTTTTTTTTTGAATCTCAAAACATACATATAAACGTAAGAACAAACTTTTACTCCCCCACACTCATTTTGTTGCATAATGTAACTCAAAAGGAATTCATTTAAGTCATGCTCACTATACTTTAAGAACAAGGGTATAGGAAAGTCCTACTCTAGGCTAGGTGAGGAAAATGTGGGTAAACAAAGAATAAAGGCTAAACAAGGCTCAACGGGGTTAAAACTTACAACATATACGAAATATGGGAAGTAAGGCTATTTGGCTATGGTGGTGGTTACACAACTTCATCTTGATATATGTTATGCAATTCAATGTCATGCTTTGAATGAAACGGATATAAGTTCTAGCATTTAGTTTTATCATGATATAATTGCATTCTAAGTAGCAACCAAGCAAGGAATAATGAGATCATGCAACAACTTTAGAAAACAAAGAATCACAGATTATAACTCTCCAAAGAAGGTAATGGCTCGAGTCTCACAGGGTTGTAGCGTTTGTTTGAGTTCCTTCCTTCAAGCATGTTACAAAAACGAATTTTTCTTTTATGATTGCATGTGAAGTCATACATTATAACCATAACCAAGCATATACCAAGAGTAAATCAAACTTTTCTCTATGTTTATAACTCTTTTTAACAGTCATGCAATTACAAACCAAATCCTTATCATTGTGTTGGAAGGTATCCTAAGACACAAACACACAAAAACGACTCAAAACACTCTTTTTAGGCTTTTCAAAACATGTTTTTCAAATTTTTATGTGATTTTCGGAGTTATAAAACAAAACATACTAAAACACTCTAAAACATCTTAAAAACACCTTAAAACAGCAAGGAACAACATTTGAAGTTATGGGTGATAAAATCCCACGAATTTGCATCAAATATACTTAGTTACCCCCCCCCCCCCACACTTAAATCACACATTGTCCTCAATGTTTTAAGCATAGATTTACATAAAACATAAGTAAACACACAAACAGCAACTAAACATACTAAACATGGCAGAATGTAGTTAACAAAGAGAAGAGTTTAGAGACGCAAATCTGGTTATAGAGTGTAAATTCCATCTTCTCCTTGGTAATTGCATTGAGGCTTGGATCTTTGTGATTCCACAGGCTTACTCTTGAACTGCGCTGCTCCCATCGTTGATTTTCCTTTGTGCTACTCTTGAACTGGGCAGCAGGCTTCCTTTGGTCTCCCCCGAAGGTCTGAGCTTCCTCCTTTTATCTGTTTCTTTGTTCAATCTCTCCAATTCGTATTGAAGAGGGTTAGAGGATAGCTCAGCATATGCAGTTGTTGCTTGTCTCCACATGCTTCAATGTGTCATTTTCACTTGCCTTACTTGCTCCCCCTTGCAGAAGTGGTCCCTTCTCTGGAAGTGTATCAACCGTTGAAGATGACTACTCGAGAGCAACGCTAAGTAAGCAATCAGGAAAGGGATTCCCGGCCGTCGGAAGACTGACTCCAAGTGCCGGCTGATTGCTTCTTTTACTTTGCTATGCGAGTAATAACAAAGAAAAAAGAAAAGACAGGGAAAGAGCATGATATGAGATACTTTTGCTTTTGACCTTGATGATATGAGATACCTTTGCTTTTGAAGAAGCGGTGAATGAATCAGCACATGTATTTGTTGTGCTGTTTCCTCCTGGGTCATCTGTACTCCGGGCATCTGGTATCATCTTTGGGGAAGAAGAAAGAATTGAGTATTTCGAAAGGCTTTGCTGGGAGTGCGCCCTCAAAAGTGACAAAGAGTTGGGCATTTTCTTCAGGTTTGCCTTGCCATAAAAGATGAAGGTCAACATATATAGGGATTTCCCAATAGCAAGTGGTGGTATTGTTCTTTTACCCTTGTCGACAACGTTTTGATCCCGCAAATCCGGCTTTTTGAAATAGTGACGCCTCTTCGATTTCTGAACGACGCCTCTTCGATTTCTGAGCGACGCCTCTTCGCTTTCTGAACGACACGTAGTAGTGCGGATGCGGCTCTTTTGACAAAGCTGCATGCGTTTTCTGAAAAGTAGAGAAAGCGTCGTCGAACTTTGCGTTTGTCGGTTAAAGATGTGTAGTTGCGATGATGGCCTCCACGTGTTTTCACTTTGTCAGAGATCTTTTGAAAAAGTGAACGCGTTTTCTGAAAAGCCGAGAGATCGTCGCCGACCTTTGCGCAAGAAATTCCGGCTTTTTGAATTGGTGGACGCGTCGCCTTGGCTTTTTATAGAGCTGCCGATCACCTCAAACATACACACTCTGAAGACTGCCCATTTTTTAAAATTGTCTCTGGCCCTTTGAAATTTAACTCCATCCACCCCTTCTCTTGAACACCTTTGAAAAATGGCAAACCCATCGAACCTTAGCTTAGAATTGAGTCTCAGCAGTGATACGGGCGCGCCGCGTCAAGGTAACATATAGCACCCTTCTTTCTTATCTTCTAACGGTCCTCTTACAGGTGAAGACTCCGTGATGCAGGATGCCACAACAGCTACAATAGTAGCTAGGAACCTCCTCACTCCCAAAGATAGTCAGCTGCTTTCAGGACGGTCCGATGAGTTGGCCGTTCAAGAATCCCTGGCTCTCAGTGTTCAGTGCGCAGGCTCTGTGTCCAACATGGGCCAACGCCTGCTTGCTCGCTCCCGTCAGGTTGAATCATTGATGGCAGAGGTGGAAAATCTCAAGCAGGAGATCAAACAGCTTAAGCACGAGAATAGAAGTTTGCACGTGCTTGCCAATAATTATTCGACAGGCATGAAGAGAAAGCTTGATGAGATGCAAGAATCTCAAGGTCGAATGCAAAGTGACCGTCAAAGGCTTGCGTCTTTCTTCCAGAGGCATCTTTTTCCTGGGTCATCCAGCATTCCGCCAAGTATTGAGGCCTCGAATGCTCTATCTCCGATGCCTCTTGCTCCGATGCCTCCTGCTCCGAGAGTGTTGCCACGTAGTGGGGCTTCACGTACACAACCTTTGTGAAGGCTACATTCTTTTTTTCTTTTTTTTTTTTTTTTTTTTTATTTGAATCAAACAGCATGGAATTGATCTTTGAATGGAAGGTGATACTTGAAATGATCCGGTAATGGTTTAAATTCAAGATTGGATGCCTGAATCATTAACAACATGTTAGTATAAAAGAAAATTGAAATTGGAGGAGGTGGCTTACTTATGTGATCCAATAAGAACTCAAGAATAAACACCCATTCTTTGAACGTTTCAGGGACTTTGCACTTGGTTAGATTTGATGTGAGGATTGGTCCTTGTCTTGTGTCATAAAATTCAACTTCTTTGGGGTTGTTTATCTCAAGAACGTCCTCTTTGATGAATTCATGATATTCCCTACTTTTCACCTTTGGAAGGGCTTCCAAGGTGTCTTTTTCACTTTCTTCTTCCTTGGAATTCATGAACCTGCAAGGAATAGTGATATTAGGTGGAATGGGGTTAGAACTAATTAAATTTGGAACAACCTTACTTGAATTAGATGGCGTGGGAGCAATAGGTGCCTCCGGCAAAGGTGTTTCCACTCTTGCCGTGGGTTGGGTGTATTCCTCTTCCTTGTGATTTGATTTTGATGGTTGAGGGTCCGTTCCAACCTCCTTGCTACTTCTCAAGGCAGTTTCAGATCCTTCCTTCGGATTTGCAATGGTTGAAATAAGGAGTTTGCCTTGGTCTTGAAATTGTCCTACGAACTCCGCGATCTGCCCAATTTGCTTTTCCAAGTAGTCCAACCTTTTGTCTTGATTTTGCCTTGCTTTGTTTAGATCTTCTTGCCCCTGAGACAAATTGGTGAGTAACTTACAAACCGTATCATTATACAAAGACTCACTTGAATTTGTTTGGGCAGGTTGTGGTGGCTGCATAGGTGTTGTATAGAACTCCTCATATGGTTGCCAATATCCTTCTTGTTGAATATGTTGAGGTTCCCACCACATAGAGTTTGAATGATCACTCCAATCCGAATTGTAAGTATTGGAAAACACGTCGTTCCTTGATTGATTATGATCAAATGTACCAACTTTTTGCGTTTGGTACTCTTCCATAAGCTGTGACAAAAGAGAAGCACTATCAAGTGCCATGTCTTGCTTCTAAAATCAACAAAATAAAACTAAAAATATATACACACAAACGAAAATAAAACAATCCAAGAGATTAGCAAAGTTACTAATCCCCGGCAACGGCGCCAAAATTTGATGTGAGAATTATACGCACACAAATTAAACCCTCTTTTTGTCAAATTGTAGTAAAGATGTAAGTAGGGATCGTTCTAGACCGGGGATTAGGAGGGATTGCTAAACACTTGGAAACGGACTTAAAAACTCAAAAACAAAGTTTAAAACACTAAACTCGACTCAAAGAATGCAAAACTAAAAGTTAAAACACTTAAACAAACCTAAAACCCAAAACAGCAACTAGAAGACTCAAAACTGCCTAAAAACCACTTTCTGGGCAGTTTTGAGCACCTACACTACTTTGGACGAAATTGGATGAAAACTTGAATCAAAATACTTAGAAACACAAATCAAAACACTTTCTAACTAATCTAAGACAATACAAAGACTCAAAGGACTCAAAACAAGTTCAAAAGACTCAAAACTGCCTAAAAACACTAACTGGGCAGTTTCTGACCTTAAACACAAATTTGGACGAATTTAAGATTATAGGTTGATTCAAAACACTTTAAAACACAAATTAAACAGATTCTAAACACTATAGAACAAGAAAGTAAAGGGGGGGGGGTTTTGATTTGACGAAATAAAACTAAATGAACAAATTGCAATTAAAACAGAATGTAAATATGAAATTGATGAAATGGAATGAATGGATGCTAGCCAAGGGGTTCATCTCCACACATGTTACACTTGCATAAATAAAAGATTTCCAATTGCATTTCAATAAACCATGAATTCTCAACACCCCAAGTTAATTAGGTCCGCTTAAATTAACCTTCAAATCTTCCTAACGTTATTGAATTGGATGATTGCATACGACAACCCAAAACATTCCCCACAAGTCCCCTACATGATTGCATAATAGAGATACAAGCAAGAATCATTACGCTCTATGAAAATTATAAGTGTTAACGAGGCATTCGTTACTATGATTGCATGAAACTTATGCCAAGAATTCGTTTAACGCGATTGTTTATAAGCAACCTCCACTATTTGTGAATATAAGTTCATAACTATTACGTGAAACTCCCTTATATTCTAGCGTCATATTCATGCATGAAAATTAAGTGTGCACTCTCAATAAACATACATAAATAGGTTATCAATCAAATAGTTAAACAAATTGAATTCACAACTTATGAAACGCAATTAGAAGTAATCAAATCAAAATGCAAGCATAAACATATATTTCAAATCCCCCCCTAGCCAAGGGGGGGTTTAGTTCCTCATGATACAAAACAAAGAGAATCAAAGAAACACCTAAACATTCCAACAACTCAAACTTGAATTGTATGAACGTTTAGGCCCTCTTCTCTTCCATTCCTCATTCGTACAAAACAAAGAGTATTGAACTTAAATATTGAAATCAAAGAAACACCTAAACATTCCAACAACTCAAACTTGAATTGTATCAACGTTTAGGCCCTCTTATTTTCCTCTTCGTTGTAGCACAAGGTCTAAGGATAGTTTGATGGTGTGAATGGTGTGTTTAGGATAGGGATGGATGTAGGGGACTTCAAGGCTTATTTTTGGGCAGAAAATATGAAGAATGGTGAAGTATGGATGTGTTATAAAGAGGGGATGAATTTCTAGCGTGAATGGTGAATGATTGGGAATGAATGCTTATTTATAGGCGAATTGGGGGGGAACATGACAGCTAGGAGGGAATGTGGCTGCATGTTTTGGTGTGGAGAAAGGAATAATCTGAAATGGGAGAGCATGTGGGTGGAAATGCATGTGGGTTAAAGTGGAATGATGATGGGAGATGCATGTGGCTGATTTATGCATGTGATTAAAGGGAGTGCATGTTTGAATGATTAAAGGGACATGTGAGGGTGCAATGATGAAGGAATAATCTGAAAATGCAAGGTGAAATGAAGTGGATTGACAATGGCATGTGGAATGGCTGGAAAGTGTATGAAACTCACGGCAATGATGGTGTTTGTGTGAATGATGGCAGATTGTGTGGGTGAGTGATTAGGTTGGAAATGCATGTGAATGCAAGGTGTGAATGATTATGAGTGCATGTGGGTGAATTAAAGGATGGAATGCATGTGCAATGGTTAAAGGAAAGGTTTAAATGTCCTAGAACTAAAGGGAACAAGGTTCCAACACTTTGGTCTTCAATTAGGTCTTCAATTTCGTCCAACACTTTGGCTCCAAGCATAAGCTATCCATCCTTAGCCCAAAAGTGCTCCAAAAGTCTCCAAAATGCATCTTTTTGCTCCTTTAGCCCTTTGGACCTACAAACACACGAAAATAGCTTAAAGTACTAAAATAACTAAAGAAACATAACGTAAATGCACAAGAACAAGCCATTTAAGTCGCATGAATATGCTCCTATCAGAAGCCCTATTTTCGTGCCATAAGTTTATGCCACATGTAACCCTTCTAGAAGTTCTAGAATCTGCCACAAGGACCATTCCTTGTCCTCCCTGGAATCTGATTGAAAGTGTCATTGTTCTTTGGTGATTTGGAGTCCTAATTCCTCTCATTTTTAGCCCAATTTCGTGCCTTCCCTTCACCCTATAAATACATTATGCCGCAACACTCATAAGCACCACGCTCTACCACAATTTCACACCACACCATCCACCACACCTCAAGAGCCTAAATTCAGAAAATCCCCATTGTGCCGCAGTAAGGAAGGAAGGAGGAGCCGCCTGGAGTGTTTCTAGGTGTATTCTATCTTTGTTTTCAATGTTTCAATTTAATTATCTTTGTTTTGCGAACATAAGGAACTAATTTCTTTATAGTTGGAGGTGAATTCGAAGCCAAGATTATATGTTTTATATGAATTGATTACATCCAGTTATTGTTTATTGAGTCTTGAATGTGATTTGCTTATCTGAGTTATTAAAACTTGTTTATGTATGTTGACTGAGGATCGATACTTGGCTTGCATGCATGAATTTGATGCTAGAATATAAGGGAGTTTCACGTAATAGTTATTCGTTTATATTCACAAGTAGTGGAAGTCACTAGTCATGATTGTGTTAAGTGAATCCTTGGTAGGAATCTCATGCGTTTCATAGTGATGAATGCCTTGTCAATGCTTATGATTTTCATAAAACTTAATGACTTTTGATATGGATCTTTATTATGACGTCAGCGCAGTTGAACAGATGCAAAAATGGTAGAAAACGGGTGGAATTGATTCTGCAAAAGTGATTGAAGACGAGTAGAACTGATTCTGTAAAAATAATCGAGGATGTGTTGACTAATTCTGCAAAAATTGCCAAATACCGATTGAACTGATTTTGCAAAAATGGTTGAAGACGGGTTGAATTGATTCTGCAAAAATAGTCAAAGACTGATTGAACTGATTCTGCAAAAATGGTCGAGGATGGGTTGAACTGATTCTGCATAAATTGTCGATGACTAATTAAACTGATTCTGCAAAAATGGTCGAAGACAGGTTGAATTGATACTACAAAAATAGTCGAGGATGGGTTGAATTGATCTGCAAAAATGTTTGGGACGGGTGGAAATGATTCTACAAAAATTGCCAAGGACGAGTGAAACTAATTCTGTAGAAATAGTCGATGATGGATTGAGCTTATTGCACATATTTATCTTGTTGGAGTTGTGAAGGCTAGGTTCTATTAACAGCTCTAAAGCCTTAGGGATATGACTGATATTTTAAAACATTGTTTATATAAGTTTTTGGGTTGGGCTTTAGTTATTTTTATATTTTTGTCTTTCTTTGACATATTTAAAAACTAGTAGAGTTTCTTAAAATATAGTGAAATTTTTTGTCTATATATATAAAGCTCCCTTCAAAAAAATTAAATTAAAAAAATCATGTAAGATGTTTTTATTTTTTAATTTTTATCTAGATTTTGTTAGTAAGTTAATTATTTTTTAAAATATAATAATAAAGCATAATAATATCTCAAATAAATAAAATTAAAACAAAAAACAAAAAAGTAAAATAATATAAAAGAACCATATAATGAAGGGTTGATCTTCCCAATTCCCAACTACATAAAAGTTTTAGCTTATTTCAAAATATACCCCTAATGTTTGGGGTCAATTACAAAAGCACTCCACTTTTCAATTTACTACTTATGATTCACAAAAAAAAAATAATAATAATAATAATAAAAAATAAAACTTAAGGTTGTAAAAATTTTGGGGAATTTGCATAAGTACCACTTGAACTTACAAGCATATGCTTCAATACCGCCTAAAATTTCAATTTTCATTTTTACCACTTGGATTCTCCTAACCGTTGGAATTTACCATCTACGTTACTTTCCATCCATTGTACCGGTAAAACATGTCATTTGCCCCTCACGTGGAGGGATATTTTCGTCAATTCACTTTCTATGGCTCGCTGAAATCAATTTGGACAAAGACAAAGGGCATTTTTTTGGTAGCAGTGTTGGAGTCAGTTCATGAAAAGAAAGGGAGAAGTTGATTTTGAGTTCGATTTTGGTAAGGATTGTTAAAGAATTGAAGTTAAAGTTATGCAAAAATCTAGTTGTTTATTTACAGTAATTTTCCATCCATTGTACCAATAAAACATGTCATTCGCCCTTCACGTGGAGGGATATTTTTGTCAATTCACTTCCTATGGCTCGCTGAAATCAATTTGGACAAAGACAAAAGACAATTTTTTGGTATCGGCGTTGGAGTCAAGTCATGAAAAGAAAGGGAGAAGTTGATTTTGTGTTTGATTTTGGCAAGGGTTGTTAAAGAACTGAAGTTAAAGTTATGCAAAAATCTAGTCGTTTATTTACAGTGATTTTTCATCAATTGTACTGATAAAACATGTCATTCGCCCCACACGTGGAGGGATATTTTCGTCACTTCACTTCCTATGGCTCGTTGAAATCAATTTGAACAAAGACAAAAGGCATTTTTTTGGTAGCGGCGTTGGAGTCAGGTGATGAAAAGAAAGGGAGAAATTGATTTTGAGTTTGATTTTGACAAGGGTTGTTAAAGAATTGAAGTTAAAGTTATGCAAAAATCTAGTCGTTTATTTACAGTGATTTTCAAGATTTATTTTTGTAATTAGCAAGTGCGTGTGTGGTGCACCTTAATTTATTTATATATTAACTTTCAAACTTTTATGGGGGAATTGCCATATTAGGGCTATAAATCTCAAATTTTGGTGCCATATTAAATCATGCAATATTACTTTGGAACCAATTTGATTCTAGTCTACCCAATGAAGTTAATTGACGAAAATATCTTTACAAGTGACATGTTTTAAAGGAAAACTAATGAAAATAGCTTAAAAATTTTGAGTTTTAACGATAAGGACAAAATAAAGGGTAAAGTGAATAGTACCAAGGATTGACTTTTTAGTATAAAAATGTGATTTTTCGTTCAAGTGAACAGTACCGGAAGTTTTTCGTTAAAGTTCCCATGTTTTAAGGGCAATATAAATAAATAAATAAATAATATATATATATATATATATATATATATATATATATATATAACACAATGTTGGTGATGCATTCCAACAACTAAGAGAGGCCATGTGGTAAAAATTAAAAATTGAAAGTTCAAGATGTATTATCGCACATGCTTATAAGTTAAGTTGGTACTTCTACAAATAACCCTAAACTTTTCAATTTACTACTCGGTATTGAGAGACTTTTTCATGTACTGCATTGTAGATCCTGTGTTATAATATAAATAGAGAATAAATATATAGTTTAGTATAATTTTATATGTATTATGACACGTAATATACATGTATGGACTAATGTTTCGAATACATTAAAAAAAATCTTTCGTACGATATTATTACTGATTGGTTCAAATCTGTTCATGTGGAACAGAACAGACCAGAACAAAATAAGAGAGGATATAAAGGTTCCATACGTTAACGTGTCATCGACCAAACGGTTAATCTACTTCCATCCGTCGTTTTTCACTCCCCGTCTTGTTCGTGCTCTCAATGCCTTGCCAACATCATAAGATTTTCCAAAACCAACAACACGAACCCGACGAATTATCTCAAAAACAATTTCCGGGTTTTTCATTTCAGTCCAAAATCTCAGATGGGTCGTCGGCAGAGCGACTCAGAACTCGGCCGTCTCGCACTTCTGGCCCTTTTCCTGATGGGCGCAATCTTCTGCTGCATGGTGTACCTGTTCCTCGCTGTGGCCTCAAAACCGAGCGGCATAACATCAGCTGATTCGGTTTCGGAATTCGGAGACGTTGGATGGAGGAGTGGAGAAGAAGATGGAGAATGCTGCAGAGGGATTGAGAATTTGGAGCTCTGGGGTGATGCTGTGAAATGGGGTTCTGAGTTTAAGGTGAATTCTTCTAAAGAGTGCTGCATGGCTTGTAAGGATATGTGTGGGGATCGAGATGAGCATTGTTTGTGTGACAGTTGGGTGTTTTGTGGGGATAGAGAGGCTTGTGGACTTAGACATGGTGAGGTATGGTTTCTCTCCGTTTCATCAAATCTGCTCTCTATTATTTAACATTTATTTTTGGGTAAATTCATTTTAATCGAGCGGTATTCTAATTTAATCTAAACTACGGAGGAGGGGAATTACACTAGAGCGTGTAGCCAACTTGTTTATGCCCATGTATGCGTAAATTCCCATGATGGTTTGGTTTATTTATTCTAAGGAAGCTTTGGAGATAATGTAGATGCAAACTCGTAGCGTGGTTGTGTAGTTTTCATATAGTGTACAAGAATTTATTGAACTCGTATAAGATAGGAGTTTCGGTGTGGACGATTGTGAATAGTTAGCAAGTTTTGAGATTGTGTGTAGTCCATTTTCTGGTGCTTGCAACTTTTAGGGCGACTATTCAGTCTATTCTACCATAATCTTCTTATTTATTCTTAAAAATTCATGGCAATTCTGGCTCGAGACGGATTGTGTTACTGGAAGAGTGAGATGTGGATATCTATCAACATGAACGAGAGCATTATCGAAATTAGCATCTTGCACATCAATATGACTTTTGGTTGTTACATTCTTGATAAATCCTTTGGTTGAATTAACTGGTTTGGGTTCTAAGCTGCCTATCTTCTTCATGCTTGCAGTGTTGGTTAAAGAAACAGAAGGATACCTTGGACCCTGATCGGAAAGACTCAGGTGATCTGATTGCATGGACTTCTGGACTTGTCTTTGGAAAAGGAGAGGTAAATAATTACTGTTTGTCATAATACTTTTCTTTGGTTGTAATTCTACTACTAATTATGTTGTCAAGTTGTGGTAAGTGTTTACTCATGCGCCCGAGGGTTCCATTTATGTGTTTCGTTGCTGATATATGAACATTTCTTCTTTGGGACAAAACGATTCACAAGCATTTTCAGATCAGAGTAACTAAGATTGTAGTTACTAGGTTTAGTTTTACCAAAAGCAGTTTGGCTTATATTTATTTCACTTTTTTTATTGGAGATTACTACACTTTGAATCAGTGAACATCTGTATTACTGTTTGATTAGTTCACATTAGCAGGGGTAGGCCAACAAAACCGACCTAGTTTTATCTGAAACCTGGCTTCGAGAGTGGCTTCCGTTTGATGCTTTTAGCCAACTGTAATTATATTTGGGAGAAGGCTTAGTTGACTTGAGTTGGTTAGCTGAGGTCGTTAAAATTAGAAGACATTTCTAGTATTTGTAGGAGGGGATGTAAGAAATTGGCATTTGTGGTTTTTTCTGAGTTTCAAAGAGGAGTGCATAACGTGAAAGATCGATGTGTAATAATTAGTAGCAGCAGATTTTTTCGTATATTATATGAGCAGTTGTAAGGAAGTTAGACTAAAAGTTATTTCTGTTTTCTGTGTCTGTTCACATAACATGGCTTGTATCTACCCTTCGATTTCCACAGGGTATTGTCGGCTTGGAAACAGAGTATGGGACTCTTCATATAAAGGTTAATTCTTCCTCCTCAGGAGTAGATGCGTAATCTAGGATCTCTTAAAACCCTAAGCTAAATCTTATTCAGTTAAGTTATGCTGACACTGTAGTGATCGAAAGTTTAGACTGCATATTTGTTCACAATGTGCTGTTTAGCTTCATGAATTTGAAACTCTAGCGGCTATTGATGCTGCTCGTTATAAGCTTTAACATGATTATGAGCTGGCTCATTATAAGCTTTAACAAAATTACTATTTCTCGTGTGAAAATAAGGATTCGTACTAGTATCTGAATGTTGATAAAACGAAAACACTGTTTCATTTGAAAACAAAAATGTTAACTGATCGATACTTGCTAGGTTTAGGGGTATTCTTCATTGTTCTCCGTCAACCTCCTTCACAATCGACGCGATTTCTTTTCTTATAAGTTGTTATGTTCATGTAATCTTCTTAAACTAAACTGTATGATTACCGCATCTAAACTTTCGTTCGGTCTTAAATTTATGCAGCTCCGTCCTGATTGTGCCCCTCATTCTGTTGCCTACATTCTTGAGCTGTTGCAAGTGCCCCATTATGCAGGCTGCCAATTTTATCGTGCAGAAAAGCGGGGAAGCTTTTGGGACTCACAAGGAAACCACGTAAAAAATGTAAGTTTCGGACTCAGAAGTTGTAACTTTTCAGCGTTGTCTGAGTTTGAGCTTTGCTTGTTATGAGTGCCCGTCATTCCAATCTTGTAGCATATATCCGCGTTTTACATAGTTGCTCGCGTATACCTGTTTTTGGTATTTATTTCTCATTCAGAAGTTTCTCATGTAAGCTATATAGGCTCCGTTTGGCCCGCCTTTCGCGCTAATACAAGGAACGCTCGCAGCGCACGGGTTCGTATTTAAGGAGATTCCAGCAGAGGTGTCTCGCACCATCAGAAGAGGATCGGTTGCCTGGATTGGTTCCGGTCCAGAATTCTTCATCAGCCTAGCCAACCATTTTGAGTGGAAAAAAGCTTACACTGTTTTTGGTTCCGTTCTTCCTGAAGACATGGAAATCGCCGAGAAACTTGCCCAGCTTCCGACCAAACAAGAGGTCTGGAGCAACATCAATGTCTCCGTCTTGGAGAGTCCTGTCGCTTTATGGTTCCGAAGAATCAAGCCGGAATCATGATGTTGCAAGGTTCGCCGGAATAATGACATTGCCAGGTTCGATGCCTACATAAACACGCATCGTGCTCAGTGTGGTGCTGCTTTTCTTGGGCTTTCTACTTAAAACATGTCGGCGAAGAAAATGCAAGTTTCTAGTTGTTCGTCCTTACTAGTTAGATTTGTTGCCTATTCAATTTGTAGATAAAGAGAGTTCCCAGAAATTGATTCTCTAATTTTGACCGTTATAGTCCTCGCGCGAGCATGTTTGGTATTCTTCTTGAATTCATTTTTGTTTTCGAAACTAACGAGTTCTAAGTAAATTAGTTATGGCCAGAAAGCATGAAGATGTAGTGACGACGAGTATGCCAACTAGAAAAATAAAACGCATACTACTAACCGGTATCATTCCAGGAATCATATTTATCGAGCAGTACGATACACTACCAAGCAAAGCATAATGCAGACACATATCTAAGCTTTGTGTTTTATGATACCAAGCAAACTGCATCGCGTAATCGCTACTCGGTTTCTCCAATCATACCATGCTTGTGTTGCTAGATTCAGAATCTGCTAGACCGTCAGACAAAGAGAACATTTTTCTCGAATATATAGATTCCACTACACGAGACTACAAGCTAATCTACATAGTTTCCGCTACGCGACTAAGCTACAATCTTCTACTAGTACCAAGCTAACGTGATCAAGTTCCACATTCCCTCAACACTCTGAAAACAAAAGGAAATTGTAAAAAGTGGCTCGTAAACGAGAGTTAAACACGAAATTACAACTAATTAAACTCACATTACTTAGTCCCTCTATGATCCAAGAGCACCACCGGCTGCTATCTTCCAATGCAATCCCACCATCTATGCCTCAGGGGATGGCATTCTCTTGGCCTTCTTCTTCTTCTCTGAAACCGCCTTTGCAAAAGCCTCCACAATTCTTTGCTGAGAGTCCAAAATCATTTCCGTCCGCTTCATCTCCATCTCCATCCGCATTGCCTCGATCTCCCTCGCCATCTCCATCTTCATCTGCTCCATCCTCACAAACCCATCTCCCAAAAGCTTAATCGCTGACACCATCTCCGCCACGGGGTCTCTCTCCCCCCCATCCCTTTCTCTCTTCCCCAATCCAGGCCTCCCCGAATTCCCACTCTCTCTCATCACCTTAGCACTCCCATAAACTGACCCCGAATTCAACCCTGGATTCGAATTCATTCCGAATTTCTGATCCATCTTCGGATACACCTTGGTCCCAGGCTGAGCTATACTAACCCCAGTTGGAATCCTAATCCTAAACCCACTTCCGGCACCAGCACCGCCACCACTTCCGCCACCAACCCCAACTCCATTCCTATACAACTTACTCATACTCTTCATATTCGACCCGTATCTCAGCTCCTCATAGAGCTCCTGATCCGGATCCTCCTCCTCTTCGTTCTCCTCGTTCTCTTCCTCTTCACCGGGACTTTCGGAATTTTCCCTCTTCCCAGCTGCCGGCCCCTTCTCCATGGCGTCCATCCGCTTGAAGTGGACCCACGACGACGTGAATCTGGACAACGGCATCGACCTGGCTCGCTGGATCTCAGTCCGGTACCGCTTCCGCAGCTTCTCCATCTTGTGACGGCACTGAACGGCGGTCTTCGCGGGAGAAGCAGCGGGGCATCGTCGAGCGACGGCGTCGGCCACGTCCTGCCAGTGGGTGGCTTTGAGGTTTCCACGGCGGAGGGAGTACCACTTTTCGCGGTAGGAGTCAATGAGGGCAACGGTCTCGTCGTGGGACCAGCAGGGAGGAGGGAGGCGGCGGGAGGAAGGCGGGGTTGGGTTCGGCTGTGTTTGCTGGGATAGGGTCAGCGGTGGGGCCGGGAGAGCAAGCGGCACGGCCTGCGGTGGGTCCGATTGGAGAGGGAGGATGGAGTCGTCCTGCGGGGAAGACGGTGGAGAAGCCATGGATATTGTTTTGTTTAGGGTGGGATCTGGGGATGTAGGATAAGGGGGCGGCACAGGATAGAAGGAGGGAGGAGGGGAAGGAGGAAAAAGGGAAGGGGGAGGAGGGAGGAGGAGAAAGTGGTGTTTGGAAGCATGCTTGTGGCTGTGGGTAGGGTGTTTAAGAGGGTGGGTGGAGGGGTGTGCGGCTGATTTCGAGATCTAAAGGTGGGCGTGTGAGATGAGCGGTGGATGAGGCCACCGCTTAGGTGTGGGGTGAGGTGGACTAACGTGCGCCAGCGGTGGTAGGGTGGTAGGGTGGGGGTTGGGTTAAGTTAACCTACGCGCACCACCCCAATAGAGAGAGAGAGAGGTGGGAGAAGGTGGGGACAGGTCCACCTGAGTCTGACTTTGCCCATTATCTTGTCATTCTTCGATCATCGTCATCATTTGAATTTTGTAATTGGGAAACTAGTGGGGTTGGTGTGACGGTGGGCGGGTGGTGATTGGGTGGACATTTTTGTATAGTGGGCCTTTGGGTTGTGGTGGGTTTAGGGTTGTGGCCTTTGCGGGTTTAGGGGCGGTGGGAGAGCGTGAGGGGGACGGAGGTGGGGGAACAAGAGCTGGTGCTGTGGTGGTACTAAATAGCAATAGGATTAGGGAGTGAAAGCTTGGTTCTAATGGGGCATGTGAGAGCATTTTGCGGGGACTTTGGTTGGTGCCTTCAACAAATTGGAGGGGGTAAGTTCTTTTATATCACGTGGATAACACGTGTGGAGCTAAAATAGGGGGGCAAACTTGTGATTAAACATGAATAAAGTTCACATTGAAATTGAAAATACTATTGTTGCCCAAAAAAACGCGGAATTACCATTGACAACCCAACAATTGAATCACATTTCAAAAAAACACCCCTCTCATTTTCAAAGACAATGGTGAGAAGGCTTCTACCCTGCATTTATTATTATTATTATTACTGTTATTTTTGTTGTTGTTGTTGCCATCGCTGTTTCATATAGAATTGAATTGAATTCTATATAACTAAAAATAGTTGTGCAAGAATTTTTATGAAGCAAGCAAGAATTTCCAGAAAACTTGCAGATAGAGTTCGTTGCTCTTTGTGCAGTGGATTGTGTTGAATCATCACTCATTCACACAAGAAGTGTGAAGGAATACACGAAGAGAATCTAGCCGTTAGGCTTCACACGGTTCACACAATACCTTGGCTCTTTCTACTGCAATCTTCATAAGTATATTACTCTCTCCCAAGTTCCCTTTCCATTTTGAGGTATAGGTAGCCACTTTTTCTACGATTGTGACTTGGCTCTGCAGTGTTTGCTGCTGTTATCGCTTTCTAAATTTATGGGTCTTTTTTTATACAAGCGGCAAACATAAATGGGTGTTGTAGGAATGATCGGATAGATGAACATGATCATATACAATTAGTTGTAGATAAATCAAATATCGTGATTTTTTAGGTGGATGGCGGTCTAAACCTATGTGATGTCCATGTCGCAATGTTTTGTGTTGTCAATGTATACAGCATGTGCAATTTATGTATTGCTAGTAGAGGATACAAACTTAGGTGTTCTTCACATCACTTCTATTTATGTGTCTCTCATTTCTTGTGACTTGTTATTGTTTCTCTGTTCATATGTACAAATTATGTGGAGAGAGAGAGAGAGAGAGAGAGAAGTGAGAAAATTCTTCAATGACACGTAGTATTGAATAATATTAAATGGCTAGGATTAAAAATAAAAAATCTAATAATTGTGATTGAGTTTGACGATTAAAACACTCGTGTTGAAAGAACTTGCCCCACTAACCTGGACAGAAGGAATACTGCACGTGGGTACAATATTCCTTGTCAGCAGACTACCACATGGTTTCAGCTCCTGTGCTCTGATGTGTTGCAGCATGGGCAGCAAGCACGCCACCTTTACAGAAGGAATACTGCACATGGGCAACAAGCACGCCACCTTTACAACATTTGTTTATTGCATGCAATTGTTTAAATGCATGCGTGTGTGTAAGATGTATATAATACAACCAACTGCCATTACAGCAGTAAATCAATAACACAACCAAATATTAAACTTAATATGGTATCAGAGCTCAGGCAATCCTTTGCTCTGCTCTGCCTTCACTCTTCCGCTGCTAGACTGTGAACAGCGACATCTGTTACTGTAGCAACCAGTGCACTGCAAGCTGCACACTCGCTGCCTTTAAGCACAGCCGCTGAGCACAGCCAAGCACAGCCACTGCACACTGCCTGCCGACATGGCAACTGACTCTTCCAGCAAACACACCAAATACGAAGATCCCAGCGATCTTCTTTATCTTCATCACTCTGATCAGCCTGGAGCGATCCTCGTCACACACCCTTTGAATGACGAAAATTACTCCACTTGGAGCCGAGCCATGGCCATGGCCCTCAATGCCAAGAACAAGGAAGGATTCATCAATGGATCCATTAAAAGGCCCGAGTCTGCATCCACAAGTGAATTCCAACAGTGGACTTGTTGCAACAACCTCGTGAAAGCCTGGCTGCTCAACTCTGTCTCGAAAGATATCGGAGCAAGTGTCATCTACAACAATGTTGCAGCTGATATTTGGAATGAGTTGAAGGAACGTTTCTCTCTCACACAAACAGTGTACATCTCTTCCATATTGAACAAGAGATACATGGAAGTGTTCAAGGAAATTTGAACATTGGTGCATATTATACCAAACTGAAAAGTTTTTGGGATGAACGTGATGCCATGTGCACTCTCCCAACCTGTACATGTGGAGCTGCAAAAGAATTAATGCAGTTTCAGCAAAGTCAGAAAACCATGAAGTTTCTCATGGGCCTCAATGAATCCTACGCTGCGGTTCGTGGGCAACTTTTACTTATGGATCCCCTCCCTGTTGTCAACAAAGCTTTCTCACTTATTATTCAAGATTAGGGGTGGGCATAAAAACCGCCAAACCGCAAAACCGCATCGAACCGTAAGAAAAAAAACCGAAAAAAACCGTGTTGACCGAAAAAGTCAACTTTGAGTGAAAAACCGAACCGAACCGTTCAAACCGGTTTCGGTTCCGATTTCGAAGGACCAAGAACCGTTCGAACCGAACCGAACCGTTTTATTAATAAAAAATAAATAAATTATATATACACACACATGTCGTGGTATAATAAGTTGAAAAAAATTGGTTTCACTAAATTGCAAAACAGAGGATCCTATCCCAATTAGGGTTCATTTTCACTTACACACACACGGAGACACCTCCTTCACGCCTTCACGGCTTCACGCTGCACGCACGCTGCTCACACGGAGACACCTTCACACCTTCACGCCTTCACCGCTTCATGGCTTCACGCTTCGACCTCTCTCCTCGCCCTCGGGTACTCCCTTTTTTTGTTATTGTTTCAACTTTCAGCCATTGTTCAAAGTTTCAATTTTTGAATTTTGGGTTTTGGAATAGCTCATTAAATTGAATTCTTGATTAACTTGAATTTCAGGTTCCACAAACATTGTTGTTCGAATTTCAGGTTCCACAGCAGCGCAATCAGTAAAGCTAAAGGTAATTTTTCTGGGTTTTTCGAATTGTTTTGTTGTAAGAAAACTTATCAAACATTTATGCAAGTTAATATTCTCATGAAATTTTTCCTCTCAATATTAAACTGTTGTTGCGTAGGGGCAGAGGCATTTAAACTGTTGTTAATTTATTTTCTCATGAAATGGTGAGTGTTCCTAAGTGTACTCAGTAAAAGAGTGAAGTTGGTGTAGGGTTCTTCCTTGCTGTCATCGTCTCACGTTTCAACTCCAAAACTTTTTGTGAAGAAACCTGTGTTGAGATTCATGTTTGGATTTAATATTTAGATGAACTTAATTACAATGCCTGACACTTCAATTTATGATTTTTGCGAAGAGGCATTTAATTGCAACAGTGTTTTAATTTTTAGTACCATTTTCTGGAATCACCATTATTGTGATCATAGTACCCTGTTTGTCTTACCTTTGCTTTTCCCTCTCCTTCACATGTCTATGATCATCCCAGATGGTTCTTTTTTCTGTTCTTACTATAGTAGTTTGTACTGTGAGAAGATTTAAGGCTAGTGTTTTACTTATTTAGTAGTTACTGTGAAATTGGTCCCAATTTCTTGAAAGTTGGTAATAAAATTTAACATGAAGCCTTCTCTGCTGCTGATTCAAAGTTTGTAGTAAAGTATTTTTGATAGGAGGGCAAGCCTTTTATATTGTTCTCAACGGTAGCTTCAGAATCTGCCTTTAGCACGGGAGGAAGGATTGTGAACTCATATCGTTCTTCATTGACTCCTCTAATGAAAGTGAACTGCTATTTCAAGCCGTGATTACAGTTACAATGATTTTGGATTTTGTAGTAGGAGCAGTCGTGGAGGGAACAGAAATGGTCGTGGCAAACCACGTGGGAGTGGCAACGGCAGTGGTCGTGGACGCGGGCGTGGTCGTGGTGGAGAAGGGAGGAAGAAGCCTGTGGAGAAGTCGGTTGATGAACTCGACAAGGAACTCGATAGCTATCACGCAGATAACATGTAGGGTTAGTTCAAAACTGGAGCTGTGGAACTTTGCTTGCTGGTATCAGTCAGTGTTTGAGCTAATTTCTGCTTGGATATAGACTAATTTCTGCTGTGGAACTCGATAGCTATCACGCAGATAACTCGGTAGCTGTACAAAATATGACGGTTGTGATTTTTGGGATATAGACTAATTTCTGCTTGGATGTTAATGTGGATCAAACTAGATATGGTTCAAATAATTTATTATTAGGAACCGTAAACCGGCAAGAACCAGATCGGAACCGGTGTAGACCGAACCGTAAGGTTCTAGTAATAAATTTAAGTGGAACCGCACCGAATCGAACCGTTAATATATTTTGGTTCCGGTTTTAGTTTAGGGGTGGAACCGCACCGAACCGCACCGTGCCCACCCCTATTCAAGATGAGAAGCAAAGAACAGTTTCAATACATGCTCCTGGAAGGTCCTCAGTCACCGATACCGCAGCTTTCGCCGTGCGGGATAACATGCGAAACTCTGGTAGGAATTTTTCTCCAAGAAATTCCCATCTAAAATGTGGTCGTTGTGATGCAACTGGACACACTTCAGATACCTGTCGTGCACACCTCAAGTGCGACTACTGTAATTGGAGAGGTCACACCATTGATCAATGCCGCAAACTGAAAAAGGCGAAAGATAACATCAATAGGGGAGATTATCAGGATCGCAGGGGTTCCAATTCCAAGGCTAATCATGTTGATACCCAGCCAACGCCTCCAGCAACATCTCCTTCGTCCTACAGCCTCACTTCCGAGCAATATCACAATCTGCTTGCACTCTTTGATAAGAGTCAATCCAACTCCACATCTAATCATGTCGGTACCACCTCTACTATGAATAACTTGTCAGGTAGAGTTTTTTGTGCTTCTGCTCTCAATAAGGGAAGGGACTGGATTTTCGATACAGGCGCCACAGACCACATGGTCTGCTCACCAAGCTTAATGACCACAAGTGTTCCGGTATACAATCGACAAGTGCACTTACCCAATCATGCACTTGCCGATGTCACACATATTGGCACAGTTCATCTCTCGAATGATCTCACCCTTCACAACGTGCTTTGTGTTCCATCATTTAAACTGAATTTAATTTCTGTCAGCAAACTCACTAATACCTCATCTTGCTTTGTCATCTTCACTGATAAAATGTGTCTACTTCAGGGCCAACGATCGGGGAAGATGATTGGGACGGGAACTGAACGAGAAGGACTCTACTACCTTGATAATGTGATGAAAACCAGGTGCAATTCAGCGTCAATTGTTGTCTCTTCTTCTTCTCAGCTTTGGCATCAACGCCTTGGCTATCTTTCCAACAAGACCTTACGGCATCTCTCTACTTGCATTAAAATTTTGAATTTTTGTAGCATTGATGATTGTTTGATCTGTCCATTAGCCAAACAAACACGTGCTCCTTTTCCTTTGAGTTCTATCACCACAAAGGCTCATTTTGAGTTAATTCATGTTGACATTTGGGGAGGTAACCATGTTCCCACTATCACAGGGGCACAATATTTCTTAACTATTGTGGATGATTTCTCAAGATGCACATGGGTTTATTTAATGAATCACAAATCAGATGCACGATCTTATCTCATCACTTTCATCCACCTTGTTGAAACACAATTTTCCACACGAGTCAAGGTTCTTCGTAGTGATAACGGTCCAGAATTTTTTATGACCCAATTTTTTTCAGATAAGGGGATTCTCCATCAAACAAGTTGTGTCTCTACTCCCCAACAAAACGGGGTAGCAGAACGCAAACACCGCCACTTACTCAATGTTGCTAGAGCCTTACTTTTTCAATCTCATCTTCCTAAGAAATTTTGGGGTGATGCAATCCTCACTGCCACTTATCTCATAAATCGGACTCCCACTCCTCTTCTTCAAGGCAAATCACCCTATGAAATACTTCACCACAAACAGCCAGCGTATGCACATTTGCGAGTGTTTGGTTGCTTATGTTTTTCTTCCACCCACCACCATCGTCCCACAAAATTTAATGCAAGAGCCACACGGTGTCTTTTTCTTGGGTATCCATATGGCACAAAGGGATATCTAGTTTACGACCTTCACACGGGTAAAATCTTTATCTCCCGTGATGTTATTTTCCATGAACATGTGTTCCCTTTTTCATCTTCTGCTGCAGTTTCACCACTTGTGTTTCCACATACTCAAGATACTGCATGTGATGATCCCATCATTCATCCGTCCATTCTACTGAAGCAGGATTCCGTCGATCCATCCTTTTCTTCGCCGGTGAGTCCTGTTTCGGTTTCATCTCCTTTTCTTTCCACCTCACCACCTCGTCTTAAACGACCCACTTATGCACCTGGTTATCTTCAACAATATCACATCGACATCAACCTCCCTTCTCGGTCCGTCCCTTCATCTCACTCGGCGTTGACCAAAGTACCAGGTACTCCTTACCCTTTGTCTGATGTCCTCACATACGATCGTTTATCTGCTCGACATCGTGCTTTCACCACTTCCATTTCAGCTGCCATAGAACCCAGCTCATTCTCACAGGCTATACGCAACCCTCACTGGCGTTTCGCTATGGAAGAAGAACTGGCAGCCCTTGCTGCGAATAGGATATGGTCTCTGCAACCATTGCCCCCTGGCAAGAAGCCGGTTGGATGTAAATGAGTTTACAAAATCAAATTTCGATCCGATGGATCCATTGAGAGATATAAAGCACGCTTGGTTGCCAAAGGTTATAGCCAAATTGAAGGTTTAGACTATCGAGAGACCTTTGCTCCGGTTGCAAAATTGACTACAGTTCATCTACTCCTTGTTGTTGCCTCGGTCCAACAATGGCACCTCCACCAGCTTGATGTTAATAACGCTTTCCTCCATGGTGATCTTGAAGAAGATGTCTACATGTCCTTGCCTCCTGGTTTCGAACGAAAGGGGGAGACACGAGTTTGTAAACTTCATAAATCTTTGTATGGGCTTAAGCAAGCCTCTCGTCAATGGTTTATCAAACTCTCTTGTGCTCTTAGAAAGGCCGATTATCAACAATCCAAGGCAGATTATTCATTGTTCGTCCGAAACCATGATGGTAAATTCACTGCCCTCCTTGTCTATGTTGATGATATTATCTTGGCAGGAAATAACATACAAGCAATTGAAGATACCAAGTCTTTTCTTATGAAGCAATTCAAGTTGAAAGACCTTGGCCAATTAAGATATTTCTTGGGCATTGAAATTGCTCGCTCTAGCAAGGGGATCACCCTCTCACAGCGAAAATATGCCCTTGAAATACTTGAGGATGCAGGTCATCTTGGCGCAAAACCACCCACCTCTCCTATGGAGCAAAACTTATCACTCAGAAAGGACGAAGGACAATGGGTTACTGATCCTTCCTCTTATCGACGACTTGTTGGGAGACTAATCTACCTGACAATCACGCGCCCTGATTTGGTGTATGCTGTCCATATTCTTAGTCAATTTATGGAGAAGCCTCGAACTCCACACTTGGAGGCAGCCCAGCGAGTCTTGCGATACGTTAAGTACACACCAGGGCAAGGTATTTTTCTTTATGCAAGAAGTCCAATTCAATTGAATGCTTTTTGTGATGCGGATTGGGCTAGATGTCGAGACACACGACGTTCTACCACCGGATACTGTGTATTTCTTGGAGAATCCTTGATCTCCTGGAAAAGCAAGAAACAAAATACTGTGTCACGTTCTAGTGCAGAGGCGGAGTATCGTTCAATGGCAGCAACTTGTTATGAAGTCACTTGGTTGAAATCTGTTCTACAAGACTTGGGTATCAAACATAAACGTCCAGTCAAGTTATATTGTGATAATCAAGCGGCACTTCACATCGCTTCGAATCCGGTCTTTCACGAAAGAACCAAACACATAGAAATTGACTGCCATCTTGTACGAGAAAGGGTTCAAAGTGGAATGATCGAGACATCTCACATCTCAACCATGAAACAACCAGCCGACATCTTCACAAAGCCACTGAGCTTATACCAATTTATGACTTTGCTTTGCAAGTTAGGAATAATCAACATTCATTCCAAACTTGAGGGGGAGTGTTGAGAGAACTTGCCCCACTAACCTGGACAGAAGGAATACTGCACGTGGGTATAATATTCCTTGTCAGCAGACTACCACATGGTTTCAGCTCCTGTGCTCTGATGTGTTGCAGCATGGGCAGCAAGCACGCCACCTTTACAGAAGGAATACTGCACATGGGCAGCAAGCACGCCACCTTTACAGAAGGAATATTGCACATGGGCAGCAAGCACGCCACCTTTACAACATTTGTTTATTGCATGCAATTGTTTAAATGCATGCGTGTGTGTAAGATGTATATAATACAACCAACTGCCATTACAGCAGTAAATCAATAACACAACCAAATATTAAACTTAATAACTCGTAATATCAATGCTACGTAGCATTAAAGTCGGACTCAAAAGTGACATGAACCATCTTAGATAAGTTTTTCCAATAATAGAGTGATCAATAATAACGAATGCAACTTGATGTGTGTAATTGAAACTAGTCCTTGAGTGTTTACAGAGGTAGGAATTGCAAATTACAAATTACAATATACCTCAGCTGAGATTTTGTTATGTAACAAATACAAGATACTTTCTAGTTATTATACAACTAGCTGGCCAAAGTCCAAGCATCATTCATCCCTCAGATCCTAGACAAAGAGCTAGGGGGACAAGACACGCTTGATTTATGTTAACTTCTATGCACTTTCCCTGCACACGCCAACAAGTTGTCGATTTGAAAAACGACTCAGTGATGTTGTCATAATGCATAACTTAGACTATTAATTGGGGATGATGGTCTTCCTTAAATTCTCTTTGTGAGAATCTCGGAGATCATTTTATCGTGTCTGTTTATCGTATATCGTGCGATCAGTTTTTGTTAAGTATTGTTTGTGTTTAATTTTAAATAAAATAATTCAAAATAATTTTTGACCACATGATGATAAATGAACAGGCACGATCAAGTGATTCTCGGAATCCTCACAAAAGGAATCCGAAAAAGATCCTAATCCATTAATTTGTTTCATTGATCAAATGAATTCTTATTCAAATGTCGTTTCAATTAACTGCCTAAAAGCGTAATGCATTAATTAATTAACGTAAAAACATTATGCTGACTACAAATTACATTCTCAAAGCTAACTAATCAAACTTTTCCAACTTAACCATTGAATAAATTTTCGATTAAATGTCGGTCATTCAAATTAACGATCTTACAAAATAACATTCTAACTGTTTGATGACAAATTGTACAACTCCTGTACCAACTTTGTGTCAATTGCTTGGCTAGTAGGAATTCTCTCTCTCTCTCTCTCTTCCAACAGTGGCCCGGGGAGTGCACATGTTCATTGTTCCCATCTCAAGATCAATACAACTGTCGAAAAATTACAACTGTCACACCATGTATAACTATATATGATACCCATGTGACCAAATTAGGTTTACAACTCACCACTCATCTTCCTTCCAAATTGTGACCGAGTAAATTAATATGAGCAAATTGCCTTGCATTGCATGGCCACCTATGTTTTTTTTTTTTTCTGGTGGCAGACCCTAATGTTAAAACAAGAATCCTAACATGTATGGATAAGAACGAAAACCATGAAAGCCAGTTTAGTGGCATTGATTTCCGAACAGTAAATTCAAAGACTCAAAATCTCAACCATAAAACTAAAAAATATGATACTGTTTAGCTCTTTACATACTTACATGATGATGTATTGTTATTTATTGTAATACGTTGTAATAAGAACGGTTCATTCTCTTTATCATCTAAAAATTATTTCTTTAAAAATTCATTCGTTTTGGAAATGGTATAGTCATCCATATGAATCAAACAAATTGACGATTCATTGTGAGGATGCCGTGAATGACTAGACGAGATCTCTAAATTGAATGAAATTTATAGAAATAATCTTTAGATGATGAAGTGTAAGAGCAACCATATAAACTCTATAACAAACCAGTCAAGAACATAAGATTTTACCAACTAAATCACAACCAACACATCAAATATGTTCCACATATGCAGATATTGAAGTGATATTTGCAACACATACCTGCAGACTGCTTCACAATATCTTTCCCGTGTGTTCTGTCATAATAGTCCTTCATAGTTTGTTATATGATCTCCCTATCCCACACATGGTGAAGATTGGATTTGTTTCTGTACCAACGCAAGGCTATCGTGTTTCCTCCCTCATCTGTCCGGAGCCCGACATGCATCGGCAGCAACACACATGTTCTTTACGGCATTGATCAAAGGAAAGAATAGTGCTAGACACCATATCATAACTATGTTCAACAAATTAGGATTAAGAGCCATTAGAGAAATCTACACACAACCTTCTCCACACAACCTTCTCCTCTCTGCAAAACTCAATGCTCTCCAAGTTATAGGTAATTGGAACAATAAGAGCGTATTTTTGTGAGAGCAGGGGCTTGTGGTTTTTATACTACAAAATCTGGATTACCCTATAATAATCCTACAAGGAATACAAGACCAAATCCTTGTACAAGTATGAGTTCTATTCTCAAGCCAACAGTAGAGTTTCAATCCAAACCAAAGTTGAATTAACTCTTATAAACACATTAAGACCTCTTTATACCAATATGAAATAACAATGATTATTACTAAACTATGAGAATCACACTCATACTCTAACATTCTCCCACTTGAGTATGATTCACAATAGTAAATAATCATCTCAAATTCAATATAAAGGTGATCACATAAGTCATTCATCAACACACTAGTACATAGACACAACCAGCTTACATAAACCAAAACAATGAATTTATAATTGCCTCTGTAACACAAAATACAGATTTAACTTACAAATCACAATGTCCGGTTCATGTTCATAGCAATGTATCTAAGCTCAAGAGTAAACCAAGACGTCTACTCCCACTCATATAGCCCAAAATTGATAAAAAACCAAACCAATTTGCTCCCACTTATCTAGGCCATACTTAACACAAACAAGTTAAGTATAAGTTAATATCAACTGTATTAACTAACAGTCATTGCAATACACTGAATGTCTTATCAATGTGATCAATTGCCGTAACCAATATGCAAACAGATTCCATGATCACTTTCATCCAATTTGTATTTACAACAATGTGATTTTACTTGACTAGAACAAACACATAAATTGGTTTGCTCCCACTATATCAAGTTAAGTTTAGTTCCAGCAAATAGCACTAAACTTCTCATTACTTAAACAAATTAAGTAACATAAATAATTCAACCAATTGCTTCAATAAAACCATAAACTGGTTTGCAAGCATCCAAATGAATTATAATGGCTGGCCTAAATACTCTTAGCCTTATGCTTACATTCGAATATATGATTCTCCCACTTAAGCATAAGCAAAATATACTGCATAGCCGATAAAGAAACCAGAGATATGAACCAATTGGTTCCCGATTCCTTACCTATTGCATAATCTCAGTTTAGTCATATACACCTAAACCATTATGCAAAACAGTCTATGTATAAAAAGATAGTCACAATCCATTCGGAATAACTTATCTCACATAAACCCAAAATCACCAGTTTCAACAATGATCAAAATTAGAATAGCAAGCACAATATTTTTGCATTCAATTTGATCTTAACTAGTTCAATATCTAGTTCAATATCCATCGAGCAAGATCAACCAAAATTTGATAATGTCTGGATATATATCACAACAATATGTCTTGATTAAAACGAGATAATCAAGACCACTATTTCTTCTGGAAAACTCAAAGTTCATCTTCCTCCCTATTTGTGATTTCAACCAAAGCATAATAGCGGAAGCATGCATCATATATGAAATCACAAATATATATATATATATATATATATATATAATAAGCATGCATCTTAAACTCGATGATTTTCACAATACAATAAGCACATGCCCTCTTATGAATTCATAAATTAAATCAATATGCATTCAGCAATGTCAATTTGTGTTGTACAAAAATATAGACAATAGCTCACATAAGCAATTTGTTTATCATCCCTGTATATGGATGAGACAAGCTAATTCTCAAAATTTATAGCTTGACCTATATAATCATACCAGTAAATTTTTTTTTTTTTTTTTTTTTTTTTAAGGTTAAGGTCAATGCCAAAACAACTAATTAAATTTTCAATGCCATGCATTTAAGTTCAAATGATGCCATTCTTCTCCCGATTAGTTTTTAGGTCTTAAAACTACATATACAAAATACCTAATAAGAGTTGGCAACAGAACATTTCGCATTGAAGTCTCACGCAATGCCATTGCTTCTCAATGATCAGTTTCAAGTCTTTAAGCCACAAAATCTAATTTGGGTCAACTAATGAAAATAAGATCATTACAAAATAAAACCCAAATTACACTGTACACAGATCCGTCATATATGCACAATAACGATTCTACCCAAAACATATTTCACATATATATGTTCATTCATCTGTTCATATATTTTCTTGTATGCATGCATCAATATGCAAAGAAACTTGTGCAAGTTCTATTTGATATAGATAAAACCGCATGCCCATAATTACAACATCTATGCACGAATTCTATCTCCATATGCATATAGATTTCATTCATATATGCTATTATATATAAATCACAAAGCAATTGGCATCCATTTTATATATGCATTTGTATTTGTTTCTATATAATACATGCCGACTTGCATATGATATGCAGTCAAATCCATTCCAACCCAAACTTGATATAAATCAAACCAATTGAAAATCAGGAATTGACAATACGATGTGCAAGTGCTGCTCCCCGCAATTAAATACATCGTGATTACCGACATCTCACGTAAATCACAAGTTGGCATCTATAGGGATTTCGAGTTTAATCATGCCTTCACTATATATATATATATATATATATATATTTATATATAAACAAACAAGCATACTCGAAATAGCACAAAAGCCCTAATTCATTATGCTCCAACTCTTCGTACTATAATCACGCATATAGGAGAACAATTAATCATGCATGAAACAGTGAACTGAGTTACCTGAATGCATCATTGGACCCGTGTTCGTCAACCCAATTGCAATTCCTCGGTTCCAAATCAACGAAACAAATTATCCATCAATGCTTGAGACCCATCCATGCGGATTGCCATCACTCCCAATTCCGATGGACCTCGTACCATTGCAAATTATCGAAGTAAATCGCCATTGTTACAGACGCGCCGACCCAAAATCATCGTCAAAGTGACGGTCGGAATCCATCGACACAAATTCCCATAAAAAAAAAAGACAAACCATGAACATTAATATCTCCTAGACAAACAAAAACTTATTAATGTCATCAAACCAAGATTTCATCTTTCTTTTATGTTACTAATATTTGGTCTGTACAAGGCATATTTTATGCACATCTTTATTCATATAAAGGATTAAGAAACCACAATTACCTCAATTTTCAGACATCATAATGAACACAGCGGAAGCAATAATTCTCAAAATTAGAACTATGATGTTAGATAAATGTGTTTTGCTAAATCTCTTTATTGATCTCCAAAGAAGCAAGCAAGAATAAGTTCACCCTTTCCCAGATTGAAGAACACGAGTTTCTCCCCTATTGGATCGATAATGGTAAAAAAAAAATTTAAATAATAAATCCCTAGTTTTTCTTTTACGTTGCCAGGGTCAGAAATAAAAACAAGTATTACTAAAACGACGTCGTATTATCATCGCTCTCACAAAAATACGCTCTTATTGTTCCAATTACCTATAACTTGGAGAGCATTGAGTTTTGCAGAGAGGAGAAGGTTGTGTGGAGAAGGTTGTGTGTAGATTTCTCTAATGGCTCTTAATCCTAATTTGTTGAACATAGTTATGATATGGTGTCTAGCACTATTCTTTCCTTTGATCAATGCCGTAAAGAACATGTGTGTTGCTGCCGATGCATGTCGGGCTCCGGACAGATGAGGGAGGAAACACGATAGCCTTGCGTTGGTACAGAAACAAATCCAATCTTCACCATGTGTGGGATAGGGAGATCATATAACAAACTATGAAGGACTATTATGACAGAACACACGGGAAAGATATTGTGAAGCAGTCTGCAGGTATGTGTTGCAAATATCACTTCAATATCTGCATATGTGGAACATATTTGATGTGTTGGTTGTGATTTAGTTGGTAAAATCTTATGTTCTTGACTGGTTTGTTATAGAGTTTATATGGTTGCTCTTACATGAAGATGATAAGAGAATGAGTAATTCGACTTATGATGTTTGTACGGTAAATATTATCACGACATCGTGTAAAATTAAATGGCTTATAGCTAAGTATTATCTGAAAATCATAAAGAAAAGAGAAAAGAAAAGAATTACACAAAAGTCTAATGTTCATTTTGCCAGGCCAAAAAACAATAAAATTTACAGAAATCACTACCTCAACAACTACTTTTTGGACACCCTTTAAGGGTTTTATGTCAAACAGCTAGCTGCTGCTGTTGTTGCTGCTGATGGGAGGTTTCATCCTCATCAAAGCACAAGTGGAGCTTTAGTGATTTGCCTAAACTAAGAGAAGAATCTGCAGAATCTAGAGGTGGTTGCAATAGAAGCATCTCCCTCTGGAGATACGAACAGTGGGTGGTGAAGGTTGAGGGGGTCACGTTTAAGTCGAAGCTCAAACCAAATAGGAAATCCACTTCAAGAAAATTCATCTCTATTGTGCTTATTCCTCCAACTTTTGCATAATATGCATTGTTGTAGTACCTGAAATTTCACACCAGATAAATCAAAACGGATATAAGCTAGTTAATTCTTCAATATATATACATATCATTACAAAACGTTGGAGAAATTTTTGACCAGGAGGCTTATTATGATGTGCATATAAAAGAGATATTCTACCCTCTCACCGATGATATCGCTACGTTAATAACTCGCATGAGCATACATCCGCCAGTGACATCCAAAAATTTTCCCCATATTACCCATATTTCCTTATAAATGTTATTGACTTTATGTAACTGACCAAAACTTATTAAATTAGGTCACCATGTGCATCTAGGTGGATACTCCATTTATATAGGAAAAGCCAGGGTATCACATGGCTGGACTTAGTTGGATTTTAGAACATTGTTGGAAGCTTTACAGCCCTAAACCAAACGTTTATACATTTTAGTTCTGAAAATTTTCCAAATTAATCATTGAATCAAAATTCTGTACGAGTTAACTGCCTCTAATTTTTCCAAATAATTACAAAGTCTTTTTATGAAGATACAAAAGCAAGAAAGTAAGCAAAACCCAGATCGAAAACAGTGAGACTTCTATACCACAGACACAGAACACTTAATAAGGTAAAACCCATCAAGGAAAAATAACAGTGAATTCATATTCTTTTTAAATGTACAGTTCATGCATGAAACATAATATCTAAACGTTGAACAATTTGATGAACACAATGCAAGTGAATGGATATGGCCACCAAAAAAATTGCAAAATCTTTTTGAGTAACATTATCAAAGATTTTTTTTTTTCTTTCCAAATTTTGTTCATGAGCTAGTAAAATTCAGCTTCAAGACTTACATGTCATCCATGAACTTTGCAGCCACCATGACACTTGTAATCAGCAACCGGTGAACGTTGAATGAGTTGATTGGCAACGAGGGGTGCCTCTGCGAAAATCGATCCAGATAAACATATGCAACGATTAAGCAAGATGGGCTGCAATCGGCATACTTGAAAATCCTCTCTAGGTAACTCTGTATGGAAATGGTGGGTCTAGTTAGACCATGGAAGACTGAGATTTTCTGGGGTTGGAAATGACTGTTGAGGTCGTTCGATTCCGCCACTCTTTGAACCAGAGAAGAGAGGAAAGTTATGATCTGTGTCATCACTGCTGGGTTCTCTAGCTCTGCCATTGAGATGATGACCAAGCTTTTTGTTTTTTTTGTGTTTTTTTGTTTTTGGAAAGAGATGATGAGCAAGTTTGGGTTCTCAAGTGTTTGAATTTTTGTTGGTGCTGAGTGCTTGTGTTGGGGTGTATATATGTGTGGACAGTTGGGAATTAGTGTTTTATTTTTTATTTTTAGTTTTTTTGGTTAAAGAAAGGAGGGAACATGAGAGATGATAGAGGTCAAAGAAGAGAAAGGAGGGTAAATATGTATAAAACAAAACAAATAGTCAAAACTGGTTTTTTTAGTTTTTCATGTAACTATTATTTATCTTTTGTCTACCATTTTCTTGTTATTTGAACTAAAAAAAACCAGAAAACAAAAATGGCCTCAACAATTTGAATTATGACTTTATGTGCCCTCATTTGTATAGTGGGATTGTGACTTGTCACAATTTTTAAAAAAACTCAAAGGTACTGATTTTGAGTTGGGCAATGATTTTCTTGCTTTTTTCCCTTTTCATTTCAAATATTTACTGATCTAAGCGATTATTTACGTTAAAATTCATTTAACTACTAAAAGAGCACTTCAACTTGAGTGCAAAAAAGAAACAGAATGCTCTAACCAACTAATTAATCTTATTTCAAACCTTTTTTTTCCTTTTCATTTCAAACCTTTTGAAGAGGGAAGAAAGACGAATTAACGGTGGATTAATAGTGTCCTTTTCCAATAGTGAATGTGGGATTTTCCGGTTATTTGCTGTGACAAATTGACACTAGTGATGGCATACCATACCCATCATGTGATTACATGTGGGGAAATTGTGACTGTAAAATGGGGGTCCCAATATTTTATAAGAGATCTTGCATCTTTGCATGTGGTGTGATTCGCATACACACACACACATATAATATATTTTGCTACTTTTGTTGCAAGCAATAAGCACGCTTCAAATTATAAATTTAGGGACTGTAGTTTGGGTTTAAGATTGGATCAAATGATCCGAATCTTTGCTTCACTAATATAAATAATGCTAGATTCCGTTAGTATTTAGCAAATAATGTGTATGTCATTATTTGGCAAAAAAAATAATAATAATAATGCGCATTTCATTGGTATTTATACATACTAATTAGTTTAAAGCAAACGACGTCTATAATTTTTTTCAAATTTGAAACGTTGTTGTATTATTTAGTGACAACCGCTTCTAATAATTAAAGTTTGCCACAGATTCAATCTATGGGGGTTAACTACCTCAAAAATACGTTGATAGGGATTAAAAGTTACCCATATTGACATGGCATTGTTGTCTGTGAATCAAATAGCAAAGCAAAACAAAACGTCAAAATCTATAGAAGAAGGGCAAGTTTTGGACACTTTCAATCTAGCATGCATATAGCTCGAGGTATGAGTATGGTTATACCGATATGGCCGAACAAAGAATATGATTATATGCAAAGAGATATAGACTTGCCAATGCCATCTTCACTCAGTTTATTTTTTCTTTATAATAATTGGTCTACTTATATAAAATTTCCGATTGTTTGGTCATTGACCTAATAAGTTACCTAATTAACCAAACGACATGACTTTTGAATTTCTATAGCTACAGAAATCCCTAATGATCTAATCCCGCAATCTTATACGTTACTAATAGATGATGGGTGGATTGCCCCAACATATAGGGTATTTCTCTTCATTGCTATGTGTCTCAAGTTCAAATTTTGTCTCTCTATGTAGTCGACTTTACAGTAGTAATATTATTGCACGAAATGAAGAGGGAAAAAGTTTAAAATGCTATAGAATTCAAATGCTAAATGCCAAACAAAAAGTTAGGAAGAAAAAAAAAAAGTTGGATTGTATAACATTGTCCTATTAGTGTGATGATGCATGATTCTTCAAAAAAAGTTGTGATAGTGCATGAAAAATTGTGTGTATTTGGAATGAAATTATTAAATACATGTATTTCAAATGATTAATTGTAACTAGTCATTTCTGAGAGTGTTTTATAGAATAGTGATTTTGTATGCTGGTTTTGGAAAGGATGGAAGGTACCAAAAATGGTGATGTTTGCACAGAATTTCAGAAGAGAATGTCGGCTATCGGAGACTGCATTTTACAGCAGCTTTTTGACACACACACACACACACACACATATATATGTATATATCATTGAGGAGGGTTTCGGAAAGCTTAGTCAGCCCTTATCTCCATTGGAGCTAGCTGACAAAAAACATACCAACCCAGTTCCTACAATCCTAATCTTAGCGCTTCATTGGAGCTTCTAATTTGACCTTACATGTGTCAAAAACTATCACTTAGATTAAACTAGCGGTTACATTTAAACAAAAAAACTAGCCGTTAGCTTTCTTGATTTGCTGCTGCTTCTTCACCTTCCTTGAGCTGATTTCCAGAATCAGTTTAGGATCCAACAATTTCTAATGCATTTTCTACAGGCATTTTTTACACCAACTCACGTCATTACAATTGCAATTTTAATTACATTGCACACAGAAAAAAAAAAAAAAAAAGAACAAAAAAAGTAACTCAATGAAATGCTGGCAAAAGAATCCATTAATAAGATATACATTTACAGTAGTAAATATATAGTTTCTTCTTCTTAATTATAATTTTGTTTCATACTAAAATAAAGGCTAGCTTTGTATATATAGATAACCCAAGCTGCAGCAAAGATCAGTTGTTTTGTAGACAATCTAACTTCTCACGTTCTGGCATGTTATCCCTTCATATAATACACACACACACACACACACATAATACCTTTGTCCTAACCAAGCAAGCACATATCATCATCTACAGTACTGCACTAGGACCTTCCTCCAACCTCTTGAATAACATTTCTAATCTTATTTGAGCTTTTGAAATTACTGTTAACAAATATCGGGATTAATCAGACCAGTTCTCCCGAGCAATCTTAGTAAAAAAAGACACACTATATCTGAAACAGACGAATTAAAATCTACTATCAGTTAGTTAATAGCCAGCCGCTATATCATTGAACCACTAATCCCACTTTTTATACATGAACATGTAGAGCTCATGTTTATTCACGTCCCAAACATTGCTTAGGTTATTAGTAAAATTTCAAGTGCATAAAAATCATCGTACATGCATACAATAAATGTTACACCATTTATATGGTCAAACTTACAATCTCTTATAATTAGGTTTTTAGTATGATCCACAAGTTGTCGGGAAATGAGTTAATACTGTATATAGCTTACTTAGAAAAGTAAAGTTGGAATGAGAAGGCGAAGATTTCCAAATGCCAAGCTGGAATCGTGTATTTATAGAGTATGTTGGAGTGAAACATGGGCAAAATATGTTAACGAAGAAAAATGATAAGGAAATTCTCTTAAAAATGAGACTTTTCATGGACTCTCTAACATCTCATGTTTTTTGCACAATAAATTATAATGTTGACATGAAAATTCATGTTAAACTGTGCGGTGGTAGAAATTATATAAAAAATCTCTCTTTAAGAAAATATCCTTAACATTTCTTCTTTTAGTACTAAAAGTAACATCTCAGCATTTTATTGGGATCATTACTCGTAAGCTTTCCCAAACACATGTTCTGTTCATGTTATTCCCCTCCCTCCTAAAAAATAAAAAATAAAAACCAAAACTACATTTACATCGTTGCCAGCATGATTTGGCATCTGAAAAAAGAATAATCCCTTTGCAATCGAAAAATAAAAATGGAAAACCAAGACCAACCCTACTACCACATGTTCTCCATTTTGTGTGCATGGTAGTGGGCATCATGTAACTTTAAAATATGTCTTTTATTTTTTAAGAATACAATTTAGTGATGTTACTCTTCGTTTGTAAGTGAGATATTTTGGTTTGAATATCGTAAATGATGAGTTTGATATTAATTTATTTCTCGCTCTTTAAGTAAATATATTATTGTATATAGAAAAAATTAATAACTTCCTTGAACCCCTTGGTATGTGCCTTAGATCTAGGACTTCCGTTAATTAAAATTATACTAAAAATCACTATTATTGAGTATTGACATATACAAAACGAAGGGTGAGCCGGTGGGTCGGAACCATGCATTGTATTATATGCATATGCAAGGTTCTATAATTAGCATATCGAAATTCCTTTAAATTCATTTCATTTATTCTAAAAAAAATAATAATTAATTTCAATAAATATAGATATATAATAACATAGATATCAATCGGTATTGGTTGACATGGGTATATAAGTCATGTTATACAGTTGACAAATGGTCGAAGCAAAAGTCTGCGCTTTCGTAGCAAAACATGGTCGGGGTGGTGTGGCAACACGAACAACTGTGACAAATAATGCAAGAATTGGGAGGGTGCAAAGCATGGGGCTTGTCATGCAGACTTTCGAGTTTGGGCTTGTTTTTACTGCTTCGAATGTTAATAAGCATGAAATAGCTTCAGTGCCGCTGCGTATTGCTGTTGCGCGATCGTAGTGCTAGTCTTATTAACTTTTTCGCATGTCGTCCTGTTCAAATAAGAGTTGTGGCTTGTTTTGTCACTAGCTAGCTAGTTGCTGATATAGTACTGCTCAATAAGTGTTTCTGTTGAATCAAATAGAGTACTTGGTTTTGTATCCTTATCATGAGTATTCCATATACGTACAATATTAGAGTAGGAATGGCAGAATGTGCATGGGTCATGATCATATGCATGCTTTCTGTACAGCAATCTGCAATATAAGTTCAACTAATGCCTGTTATCTGGCTTGGAAAGGATTTGGAAGTAATTTGATCCCAGTAGTTTGATCGAAGTTTCACCTTTTTACATTTATTTCACAATTTAACACCAGTAATATAGGAACTTTTGCAACTCAAGGACAATCAATCGCTTAATTACCTAATCAAATTAATTTTTTTTCCTTCGAGAAATTAGCACGTGTGAAACCTCAGCAAAACTACATGGACCAAAATAAGTAGACCTCAAAATTTATTCCGTCAAATTTGCATACCTAATTAATATTCTATACAGAAATTAAGCGACTAGATATTAACCCAAAATGATAAGAATACAAAAACCGAAATTTAATCGCTAAGAAATTAAGTGATTAACATCATAATCCCACACTTGAATCAATATCGTTCATCAACCTGGGCAGAATTACAACGATATCTTGATCTAATATAATTAACCTAGATAAGTCAAAGATATATTCAACAGCAAACTTTCCTGCTAGTTTATTTTGTACTGACACTGTATCAGATGATTGCCCTGTAAATGTTATGTTTCTAGCTTAGAACTTCAATAGATTAAGTTTTAGGTCAGTCTTTTTTAAGCAAATTTTCTCACGCTTATAGTTAAGGTTACCATATATACATACAAGCATAACTGTATATATATTTGCAAGTAAAACCACTGCTTTTATTTATTTATTTATTTATTTTGAGTTCCACTGCATTTTATTAAGATAAACTATTAGAGCAGTTCCACCATGGGCAATAACCTGGTGGACTGGCTCTCAAACAGTGCCAGAAAGCCCGAGCAACTTGGTCCAGCGTGTGCTGGCGATGGAGCCCGAACGGGCCCGAGGGAGAGGCCCGGCAGAAGTTGCCAGCCCGAGAGCCCGAAGAGCATGTGACGCAAGGCTAACGTCTGGGCGACGTCAGCCACGTGGTGGATGGACTTGGACTTCCCTTTCTTTCTCTCAACCTTCATGGTTCTTGAACAACGTTGTCGTCTCATAGTGGAAGGGCGGCGGTGACGACCACTCTCCCCAATGCCTCCTCCTCCCTTCGCAAAACGATGCCCAGTCGGAGTCCTCCGCATCTGCGACACGTGTCCCACAAACTTGCCGGAGTTTGCTCCGAGGAGGTGACCAAAAACTGGTCAAGGTTTCAGAGAAATTGCAGGGGGTTAAATCTCTAGTTTCGAACTGAAAAGACACCACAAATCTTATCCCAATCAACATTAAGACATAATGAAACACGATTTGCATAGAGAACCTCACCTGGGTTTGAGTGATGGTCCGATGATGCAGGCAACGGTATAGCTAAGATCCTTTAGTCCCATAGATTAAGGTTTCGTTTGTAGTTTGATTTGTTTAATTTTCAAAGAGGAAAGTGGGTGAGAGCTCTAGGAGCTCTAGAGAGAGAGAGAGAGAGAGAGAGAGAGAGAGAGAGAGAGAGAGAGAGAGAGAGAGAGAGAGAGAGAGAGAGAGAGAGAGAGAGAGAGAGAGAGAGAGAGAGAAACTTCAGAAAAATGGAGAGAAGTGAGAAAGATGAGTGGAAACAGAGGGAGTGACACGAGGGAGTGGAGAGTGCACGGGAAAATTCCAATTAAGCAAGCTGCAAAAAATACTATTATTTTACTTACCTATTGTCAGAGCTATTCAAGTGTAAAGGTGAAGATGCAAAAGGCAATAACTATTCATTAAAGGCAATTACTATTTACTAGGTGGATTAACTAGTGTATAGCCCTGGATGACCTTTTCCACGGTGAAACTGCTCTTATGCGGAACTGCTCTTATGCTTTATCAGTGGAAATTAAAGTGCTATACTGTAACTACAAAAAAAAAAAGTACTATATTATATTGATTAATAATATTGCTTTAAACCTAATCTAGCTAAATCCGATAGGCATTAGGAAAATTAAGCAGACCCAGATCATCTCTAATTTACTTGTTTATTACTTTCATGGCAAAAAGTACTTCTTCAAGTCACACTAACTATTAATGTGACTGACATAATCAATAATCAAGGGTAATTTAATTATTCATCGTCAAAAGGTACTGCTAACTAGCCACATATTCAAAAGCATTAGTGAAATTTCTGATTGGATCAAGATTAATGTTTGACTTAATTGCTATCATTAGATATGCCTCGAGCAAAAGAAAAAGATAGTTGGACTATATTGGGATAATTCCAGGATTTTAAATCTGAGTTCTTCAAGTGTGCAATAAATCTAGTGATGAAGAAGATAAGACTTGGCCTCATTTCGGTTAGCCTTTGCGGGCTTTATAATTTGGTGGTGGTAGCTTGTAGTTGCTCATTCACTTCATCTGTTCAATTCAGGAAGCAAGGCATCTTTATAGTTTGGTATATGCATGACATACTTTAACCAGTTTTATCTTTTCAAGAAACTAAAATACATAGGTTCTGTTTGATAACCATATGTAGTGTTTTATGACAAAAATTTACAATGTAATTGGTGGTGAAACCACTTAATATAAGTTTATTTAATGGAAAATTTTATTTGAACCCATCTAATTTCACTCTACATCCAACTTAAATTTTAAATGTTAATTGTCATTTTTATCCTATTGCATAATTACCATTAAGTACAAGATGAAATTAATAATAAAACTAAAAGTTATCAATAAACTCATACTCAATAATCAAACTCTATCATCACTTAATCTTTATCCTACGTTCATTTTGATTAATGGATGATGATTTTGAAATTCTGAATCCTTTAACTAAGATATAAATCAATTTATGCACGTTTTTTTCATTTGATTTTAATTTTTTTTAGAGTTTGAAAGTATATTGCTTGCAAAGAAGATCTTTGTTAACCCGTGGATAAATTTCTCTATAGGACTCGTAACTCTTCCAAAAGGCATTGGGAATTCAATACTACCACCAACTAAAACATAAAAATAATGAAGCTAAAATGCTAGTAAATAGCTTGGCATATACATAAGAAAAACAGACAAGGTAAAAACAACTGGAGTGAAAAAATGTATTTGAAGTTCTTGAAAGCAGCAATGTCATCCATTAACCAATGCGAGAAAAAAGAAGATTGGGACATTGATGATAACGATTATCATCCGTCCTATACCAATAAGAACAATGTATATCATTGTGACTATATTTTCAACTCTAGCGAGAAAAAAGAGAAGAGGATCACCATCCTGCATGGGCACTTTCTTCTTGAGAAATATTGGAGTAGCAAGTTCGCACACTTAAGAATCAGATATGAAAATAATTTCAAAAACAGAGCTGTCTCCAACTGATTTTGGGTTTATTTTCTAAATGGGTGTAAAGATAAATTTATATATTGAATTGGGTTCGTGAGGGTAGTTTAGGTAGATATTTGGGTTTAAAGAGATATTAATAGTTTAATTGAAATTAATATAGGTGTAAAGAGTCAATTGAGTGTAAAAAGAGGTTATATGGGTTTAAATAAAATTTCCCTTATTTAATTTTGTCACGTCTTCGATCTAGGACTTTACATTTTTTAACACTCCCTCTCATGTGGGACCACTATTAATGGCTTCAACATTAATAGGTGTGGTGTTTTATCACAAAATGTCACATACTCACAATGCAATTAGCGGTGGAACCACTCAATATAAGTTATATTTAATTGTCACATCTTTGAACTAAGACTTTACATTTTTCAACACTTCCTCTCATGTGAAACCACTCTTTAGTGAGTTACACGTGCATCCAATTACACATCGTTACCCCTTTATTCTTGTTATTTTCTTAAGTTAATTCGGGCAAGGAGATATTCAACATTCACAACTTAAAGGTCGGGGTGGTCAAGGTCAATTCACAAGAGTAGTCATGGTCGGGTTAGGTTTAGACTAAGGTGGATTGGTTTAAACTAAGCTAAGGTGGACTAAGGTGAACTGGTTTAGACTAAACTTTAGGGACTAAGGTGGACTGGTTTAGACTAAAGTAAGCCTATCTCCAACCGAAGGGTCCAGAGGGCCAGAAGGCCGAAATAGCCTGAAAACCGTCTCCAACCGAAAGCTAAGGCAAAGGGCTGTGGAATTTGAGAGGGCCCTACGGAATCGGAGAGGGTTGGAGGGCTGGCCAGAAAAAATATCTTTCCTGTTGATATGCTTAAGAAAAAAAATTCAAATGCAACGGCTAGTTGACATCAGCTAGCCGTCGCATTTGAATTTTTTTTTAATAGTTTTATTATTTTTTTTTTTTTACAAAATTTTTCCTATAACATCTATTTTTCATATTTTTTTTAAATTCCATTTTTTTCTATAACTTCTATTTCACAAATATTTTTTTTAATTCCATTTTTTTCCTATAACTTCATATTTTTTATACTCCTACGATGACGGGTGATGAAAATGATGTTGATTATGGATATTAAATTTAAGTTGTTGTAGTTTTTAAATTTAAGTTAATGTTGTTTTCGAATTTAATTTGTAGTTTTTAAATTTAATTTGTCGTTTTTAAATTTTAGTTGTAGTTTTTTAATTTAAGTTGTTGTTGTTTTTAAATTTAAGTTGTTGCAGTTTTTAAATTTAAATAATAAATTATGTTTGGCCCTATGGCCCTCGGTTGGAGACAGAGGCAAATATATCACTGTACTGTTCATTAAAATATTAATATCTTGGAGGGCCAAAGGGCTAAAACGAGCCATCTGGCCAGCCCTTAGTTGGAGATGGCCTAAGCTGGACTAATTTAGTGAAGCGTTTGGTTCAGTGTCAAAATTTTTTTTTTATAATTAGTTATTCCTTTTTTTTTTCTTCTAGAAACCCTTTTTCTAGTGCTCTGTCTTCTTTGCCTCTCCATTCCCCCTTTTTTCTACATCCGTAACCTCAATCCTCTTTGCCTCTTGATTTTTTCCTTCATCAAGCTTGGCCTGAACATCTGTTGCTTTCCTGGAATCCGTTTATAAAAAATCAACCGATGAAACACCTTTCAAAATCCCATTTCCTTTCATGCAATTCCCCAGTTCTTACTAATTTCCATTCCATTTTCTTTCCTTTCTTTCTCTCAATTTTCTCACCAACTAAACACCTTTCAAAATCCCCAATTCCAAATAATTGCACCTTGTCTGGCGTACCGGATTCAGATCATAGTCCACTAAAAGAGACAGAGTCGAAAATTGAATTCTAGTGACGGAGCGTGACTGATGGGGGAAAAATCAGCAAAAGCGGGGTGGTTGGTAAGTGAGAATATTAAGGGTGTTTTTGAGAGAGAGAGAGAGAGAGAGTGATGTGTATATGTGCGAGATTTGAGATGCCAAAAGACCCAGATGGTGGAAGAGCCCAAATCATCGACCCAGATGAAAAAAAATCCTTATTTTCAAGGATTGTGATCTTGTAAGTTCGAACGAGGCACAAGGTTTGGATGAGCCAAACGAAGCAGTGCAAGGGTCATAACAGCCTTGGGATATTTGGGGGGTTTGGCTAGTGAGAGAGTCAGTCGGAGTGAGTTCGACTTAATCTCATTAAACCTAATCTTTCATCCTAACAAACATGGGATTGCAATAATAGCTAAGCCAATCCAGTCCAAGGAGAGTTAGTGAGCCCAAGCAAACGCACCCTTAAGGACTTAAAAGGGAATCTTTGTGTCTCTGAATGTATATTGTCTCTAATGAGAGAGTCCTTATAGTCGAATCCCTAAGTTTGAGGTTTTTACATTTTTATGTGATAATTTGATTAGGTGCACATTTTTTTGAATTAATTTAACATTACGTTCTTGTAAAATATTTTTGTGAACATTTTAACCAAAAATAATTCAAATTCTGACACCAATTGTTTTCTTCACGAAAACGTAACTGGAATGAGCGAATTGAGTATAGGAGATGAAGTTGTGGTAAGTTTTGGTTAGATAATTTGGTATTTATAGGAATGATGAGAGAATAACATTAGAGAGTAACCGAAATTGGAATTGTTAATCTTTCAACAGAAGCAATATAAAAAGAGAAGAAAAAAAATTTGAAAACAAACATAGGAGAGTAACCTAAATGAAACAGATATTTAATTGGAACCGTTGATCTTTCAATGGTAAAAAATTTGAAAAGCAAGAATCAATCTGGACCCTGTATTTTAAACAATTGCAAAAAAAAAAAAAAAAAAAAAAAAAAAAAAAGACAAGGCCATGTGACTGGACCCAAGCCTACTTTTCTACTTAAATTGTCATATTGGGTCCACCATTTCAGTCCCTATATTTGGATACATACACCAAGTATCCGGCGAGTCCCTATACTTTAGGGACTCACTTTCTGATCCATTGGAGATTCATTTATCCCTATATTTGTTTTATATTCATTTTATGCGGTGGTTATCCATATATAAAGACTCCACTAGAGATGCTCTAATATCACAACAATCTTTGTATTTTTTTAAGAAAACCTCGACCATACGAGGTGAATTTTATTGAATAAAAAAAGAAAGTTACACATTTTTAGGAGGAACATAAATCTTACCTCGCTTGAAAAAAAAAAAGGGGGGGGGGTGGGAGAACTTCTCCAAAACAAGGCCTAAAATATAGAATACAAACAAGCTTGGAAACACCTAAACACATAATGTTAGACAATCTGTAAGAAAATCAGAATCCAGTAGAGCTAACTTGTAAGCTGGGATGCATACTGATTTGAAAATCGAAAACCATAAGCTAAGAAAATCAGAATCCAGTGAAGCTAGAATCGCCGATGTTGGTGAATCATTCCACACCAAGGTTGAGGAGCCAAGATCATGTTAGCAAAGCTTTTCGAGACATCATTTTCTTCCTGGTAAATGTGAGAGCAATAAAAAGTCATCATCAGGATTCCAGATGTGAGCCAAATAAGTTAACTATTGTGTACAAAGAGGCCATGGAGGGACAAAGTCATCCGAGCAAAGACAAACGAGGACACTAGAAGAACCACATTCCAATCAAAAAGTTTGTCAACCCCTATGATAAGCAAAATAAACATCAAGAATAGTTGATAATTATTCCGCAAAACCGGAATTGTTATGGCCAATACCTTGGCAAAAACCACCAAAAAATTGATTATGCGAATCCCTAAAAACTCGCCCACAAGTAGAATTCCCTTTAGCCAAACCATCAATGTTAAGCTTAACCCAAGGATACCAAGGCGGAGACTAAAGCACAATAACAAGAGCTTTACAAAGGATAGGTTGGATATCCAAAGATGAAATTATTCGAATACCAAACTATAAGAGTATCCGGGGATAAACTTCCCAACATGAATGAGCTCGGACATAATAAATATGCATAGGTGGTGTAAAGAAACTGGTCTATCCTAAAAATAGACTTATTTCATGCTTTCCAAATAGTAACAACAGTAAAAAGGCTCGCAAAAATTTAGAGATTGTGTAACAGATAAGAGAAAGGCTTATGCACGAAAGTATCCCAAAATATTGCCAAAAAACCAAAAATGGGCAAGGAAATACCAAATTGACAAGCCAAACATGTCCAAATTTGCTTTGATAAAGGACAACGAAAGCAAAGATGAGTATCAGATTCCTCAGAACCATTACACAAGCGACAAACAGATGCCAAACAAATACCTCGTTGTTGAAGTGCAGCCTTAGTGGGAAGTAAGTATGGGCAATGGTTATGGTGAGCGGGTAACCACGGTTATTTACTCTTAACCATTTAAGCTCTTACTTGCATAACCGTTTACCCGTTGAGTAATTGCATAAACGGGTATACCCATACCCATAATCATTTTATAAACGATTAACTATTTAACCGTTTACCCCGTTGGAGTCAGTGTTAAACCGACGAAACTATTTTGGCGGAGATGAGAAAGGGGGCATCGGGGAGAGAGAGGAGTGAGGTTGGGAGAGGTCGAAATGTTTATAGGGTTTTTAATTTTAAACTTCCAAAATTTTACAAATATTAAAACAAATGGTTAAATGGGTACCTATTTGTAACCGCGGTTAATACTCATAATCATCCATTTATATTTCACAAATAAATGGTTTTATCCATAACCGTTTGTTTATTTTGTTACAATCCTATTGGAATAGGAATGTGATTGTGTAAATCCTAGTAAATATAAGAATTTATCTTATATTCCTATTAGGAGTAGATTACCTATTAAATGTTGTAATCCTAAAGGGTAAAGAATTAACCTTCCCTACTACTATAAATAAAAGCACAATGGGGTGGAATAACACACATCCACAATTACACTCTCTCTCCTTCTCTCTCTATGCCGCACCCTCTTTCTCTTTCTAGCCTCCATAATTGTTCAGTAAATTATACCTACAATATATTTATTTATTTATATGGTTACTCATAACTGTAACCGTAAATTAATAAGCGGGTACCTATACCCACGGATATTTTGTCCATCCCTCATATGAAGTTTGTCATGAGACAACCGTCAAACCAAAATAGAGAGTCGTGGAGGGATGAAAGAATGCCATTTAACTTTAGCCTAAGCGCAATCAAAATGTTTACTTCAAAGAAGCTCATGCCCAAAAGAAAATTAAAATTGCCCCAGTAGAGGAGGATAGTTACTTTTGTCATCTTCCACTGTTAAAAGGAGAGGAAGTATTACAGGAGAAATGACGGGAAATAAAGGATTGATAATCAAATCCTCCAACTATATTTATCAAACCAAAAGAAAACTGACATTCCATAACCAATAAACCAACGACTATGATTATTTAAATAAGATAAAGCACGCTTCAAACCATACCACACTAAAAATCACAAGTAGACATCTTTTATTTTCTTTTCCATATGGTGCAAGAGGAACACGTTGACGTGCAAAAAAACCCCACAAAAATGAAGATTGTGGAGGGCAACAACATCGAGATGACAAATAAAGAGATTCGTCTAGTTGAGTTAAGTAAGTTTAGAACTCTGCTCAGAGCTTCTTCTACAAGACAAAATAAAAGTGGAGAAAATAAATCTTCCTAATGCACAACAACAAATCATAGTATAATTAGTAGTAGAATCACACGATATAAGTCATATTTTTATCATGTTTGCGACGCGGCTTTTCATGCTGCGATATTAATACTGATCACGGTGAAATATAACGTTCTATTTCTACCTAATCTGGCATGTGGTGTTGTTGTGGTGTCTCTCTCATTTAAATTCACGTGACAATTGATTAACAACTCTCTAGATGATTTATTTTGACAAATTCGTGTGTGTCTAACAGAAATAACGAAGATTGATCTTGTACGCATAGATAACTGTTGTAACAGAAAAGTAAAGAAAAGCTAACTACCTGTATACTACGTACCCATCCCAGATAATAAGTAAATCATTCAAGCACATATGGAATGGCTCTTAAAGGTGACTTTGAATTGACCACTTGACCTACAATAATATTGGATAAATAAGTTACCAATTAAGTTACGAAAAAATATTGAATGGGTTAATTGTACCTAGCTTTCTTCCAAACTGTGCAGAATTATATGGAAAATAGGCCAATTTTGATGACCTCGTGGACTTCCATCTACGAAATAAGCCAACTGTGTGTACAATGCACGCATATAATTCATAACATCTAGGCACGCATAAACACGCGTTTAAGTAGTATATAAACAGTTGCTTACTGAGTTTCTTTTCATCAAATCAGAGAGATTATATTGGTTCTTCTCCAAAATTGAGAATTCTTTAAGTTTTTGATATATATATAGTGAAAAAATTGGGTTGTAAAAGAAGAGAAACAATGAGTAAAATCATGTGTGGCAGTTCCCTTCTAAGGTTGTCAATATTAGCATGGATGTTGGCAATGGCCACAGCACAAGTTGCGTCTTCACATAACTACGCAGATGCATTGTCAAAGTGTCTTTTGTTTTTTGAAGGCCAAAGGTCGGGAAAGTTACCACCTTCACAACGAATCACTTGGAGGAAAGATTCTGCTCTAAAGGATGGCTCTGATGCTGGTGTAAGTCTCTCTCTCTCTCTCTCTCTCTCTCTCTCTCTCTCTCTCTCTCTCTGAGTTAATCAATTAATCGCAATACATTGTCCGAAACAGATACTTGTTGACTATTTAGTCTACAAAAGTCAACAATCATCATAAATTTTGGAAAAATAAAAAAAAAAAAACAATAACCATAAATTAATGACTTGCTTGGTTGTGCTTTTAGAATGGCTAAAAACGATTTAAGCTATAAAAAGTCCTTTTAGCAGTGTTCGACAAAAATAAATTGTAATTACTTTAATTACGGTTTATTGAAAGTACTTTTAAATGATTTATACATAAGCATCTACTATAGCTTCATCAAATTAGGTGTTTCTCTAAGAAGCAAGGAATCGAGAACACAGAAAAGAAGAAGTAAGCAAGGATCAACTAGCCCTTTAGTTAATTTGATTCTCGATTTTCAGGTGTTTGCTTAAGAATTTTGAGAAACTCACATTTTTATTTTGATGAAATGATTCTCATGCCCATGTTTTAATTAGTGAACAAACAGCACTCAAGAATCAGAATGATTCAAATTTCCTATTCCCTATGAGTAAACGTGCTTAATTTCATGAACCACTCAAGAGTACGTGGAAGCGCTTAGAGTTTGATAAAGGTTTTGTATCAAGTACTACCTAAATGCATGACATATATATGCTCTTTTTCCATCCAAAGATGGATCTTGTAGGAGGTTACTATGATGCCGGTGACAATGTGAAGTTCAACTTTCCCATGGCATTCACTACAACAATGTTGTCATGGAGCGTTCTAGAGTTTGGACAATCAATGGGCCCGGAGCTTCCATTTGCTTTGGAAGCTATAAGATGGGGGACAGATTATTTGCTTAAATCCACAAATGTACCTGATTCTGTTGTTGGCGTTGTTGGTGACCCCAATAGCGACCACACTTGTTGGGAAAGACCTGAAGACATGGACACCCCTCGAACCTCTTATGTAGTAACTAAAGAAAAGCCAGGCTCAGAGGTTTCAGCTGAGATTGCAGCTGCACTCGCAGCTTCTTCCATGGTGTTTAAAGATTCGGACAGATTCTACTCGGCTTTGCTTCTTAACCGGTCTATTCAGGTATACAGTATTTTCTTTCTAGACTTGTAAATGTATTGTGAGTCAATTAATCTGTCTCGTATATCCAGACAACAATCAATCTGATGATTCTGATCGAGATTCACTGTCTCATAATAAAAAATTCCAAGCATTAGATAGCATTCTACTTATGTTTTGTGCTATGTATATTGAAACTTTTTAGGTTAATAAATTTTCTTTGTATGGTTATTAATCAGGTGTTTGAATTCGCGGATACGTATAGGGGGTCTTACAATGACAGTATTGGTGAAGGAGCATGCCCATTTTACTGCGACTTCAGTGGCTACATGGTATATAACTGATTGATCATGGGACCTTATAATTTGCTTTCCAAATTTAATTACATGTCAAAAATTTTGATACAGTGTCGTGTTAAATAAACTTTTTTCAGCATAAACAATTATGTGCGACTAATAAAACAATTGTTGCAGGATGAACTGCTCTGGGGAGCTGCGTGGTTATACAAGGTAACCAAGGCACCATATTACTGGGACTATGTCCTAGCTAACATACACTACTTGGAGTCCACTGTAATAAGAAAGGTTAATGGCGGTCCGTACTTAACTGGTTCTGTCACTGAATTTGGATGGGATTCAAAGCATTCTGGCATCAACATACTTGTTTCTCAGGTCAGTTTTCAGTTAACACCATTTTCTTCATCTCTTCTCTTTTGATCAACCTACGTTAGGTTTTCAATCCAGCTAAATTTTCTTTTCTTTTATTTACTTTGTTTGCAGTGGGCGATGACTGATCCCAGCATTTCTAATCCCTTTATTCCCAAGGCGGACGAGTTAGTATGCTCTATTTTGCCTGAATCACCTGCTCCAAAATCAGTCACATTTTCACCAGGTAGTTTCCTATAATTGACCCAACTATTTATGTCATTAGTTTTCCAAAATGTGAATCACTATCGTAAAGTATTGAAAATATGTTAATGACGAAAAATGTTAGTCACACTCTTACTTTGTCACTGTACATTTATTTATGTGCGTATTTTGAAATAGTAAAACTAATGAATTTATAAATAAAATTTTCAGCATTTATGCATATCACACACACACCTGCGTAAAAGATCGGTACGTATTTCCCTATCTTGATATACTAATTTTCTACTTTCATATATATATATATATATATATATATATATATCAGGTGGGCTATTGTTCAAACCTGGAGGAAGTAACCTGCAACATTCAACATCCTTATCATTTCTTCTTTTAGTTTATGCTGGCTACATGAAAGCTGCCAACAAAGTTGTGAACTGTGGCAACAATGTTATTATCACTCCAGATAGGCTGGTGAATTTCACCAAAGGACAGGTACATATACGTCTCCATATTTGTCAAAATGTCCGGTCTAAATTTACAGTCTAGCAACATATGTGTAAGTCCGGCCGCAACATATATCATCATCTGTATGCGCGAACAATCCTATTAGATTTTTAATTGTTACATTATAATTTGTGGCTGAAGTTAATTGGTAATTTTAATGCAGGTTGATTATATACTAGGAAGCAACCCATTGGAGATGTCATACATGGTTGGATTTGGGCCAAAGTTCCCTCAGAAAATACATCACCGGGGATCAGTGATACCTTCCATGGATAAGCACCCACAACACATGCAGTGCCATGAAGGAGACTTGTATTTCAAAAGCACCGATCCAAACCCTAATTTATTAATAGGTGCAGTTGTGGGAGGGCCTGCTGAGAATGATACATTTCAAGACTCTCGATATAATGTTCCACAATCGGAGCCAACCACATATATCAATGCACCTTTTGTGGGTGTATTGGCTTACTTCAAAGTTTGAGCTTTCCTAATTTTGTGTAGGACAATTTGGAGGAAGTGACTATTAGCCATCCTAAACAATTCATCATTAGAAAGATCAAGAGTATGAGTTGATGTAGTTCCTTATCATTTGTCAAATATTATTAGAACCTACATAAAGAATGTGATGATCCTTTAGAATTATTATTTACCTTCTAGTAAAAAAATTGATCCTTTCTTCTATCTGTTTTTTTATACAAAGGTTATGTGGTCGTTCTGTCCTCCTACTATTGTTTGTACAAATAAATAAAATTTAGTGTTGTAGGAAATTAAGAACTTATTCAGCATAGCAAGAGGCTTGTAGCTCAGTGAATCAAAAGTATTGTTAACTCTTGTATCTTAATTCCCGAGTTTGATTGCTCCACTCTGATATCTCGTTTGTTTAAGAAAAGACTTTATCACTTTAAACAAAACTAGAAAGAAAACAATTCACGAGTTATACTTAGTATAAACACCCATCCAGATAATGCCATCCACCTCAGCTTTGGGATGACTTAATCCAATAAAGACATTACCAGCCAAGTTTAACGTTAATTATGTATCTAATAAGCAACTGCCATGCCCATATAATGATAGCAGATCTTGGTCCATTGAGTCCAAGAAGGTAAGAACTCCAACCTGTCCAATGCTTCTTCGGCCAAATACGATATACAAGTGGGACTTGCACTATGAGCAAGCTGTGCGAAAAACCGCTTCTTTTTTCCAGTTTCACACCAACTTGGGTGAAATGGGGTTCTAGCGGGAAACCATGGATTTTTTAGTTTTCACCATTGGTTACTACTCGAGCCACTGGAATGGAATGAGATAAGAATCTATGTGAACATGGCTACAGGCTCCTTGCTTGCATGTTTGGATTTACCAACCGCCACACTAACTTCATTGCACATGGAAAATGGGCCTGCAAAGACCACAATGTGTGCGTGTGCGTTTGTGTGTGTGTGTGTAAAAATGCAATAGTATTCCGCTTTTCTCACACAATCATATATAGTCTTGGCTAAGTTTCAGAACTTGTTTCCATGGGCAGTGTCCATGGCTCTTTTGGTTCCAGCCATGGGCAACAAAAGCGCCATTGGCCGAGAAAGCCGTGAGCAATGATTGGGACGATGCACACGCAACGCTTTATGGTGACATGGGTGGATCAGGAACCATGAGTAAGTGAAAGAATTTTTATTTTATTCACTGGTTTCATATAACACCTCTCTCTCACGATAGTAATGAACCCATTTAGTGCCATACGTATGAGAGGAATGTATATATAACCGGCACATACAAAATTTTTGTTTCCGATACATGGATAGTTTTAACTTGATCTATTTCTTGTACTTTAAACAGAAGGCGCATATGGATATACAGTGATCTTTGCCAAGAAGGCTATGACTCGGAGACAACAGCTGTAGAGTACTATTCAACGACGGGCTCGTTTGCGGTGCTTGTTTCGAGGTAATGTGCGTCGATCATCCACAATGGTGTCCTCCTAATGTTGGGACTATCAAACTTACAGCAAACAACTTACGCTGCTTTCGCCCTTACTTCTTGTTTTAACCCTTCAACAACTAATGTTGAAGAGAGAGAGCGGGAGAGACGGCCAAAATTGGCTATATTAACATATCATTTAGGAATTTATAGTTATATGTAATCGACTGCATAGATTCTTGCTCTTTAACTACACAAATTACATCAAGAACTTCATAACAACACTCACCGCAAACGATGAGTGGAGATGGCGTCTCCAGTCACAAATCACCAACATATTCTTCTGCAGAGCAGAATCTTCCGTTCAGAACTCACTCCGATATGAAGGCCCTATCAACTTGGCAGCTCGCATATACCCAGCCACAACAAGTAGAATGTAATCATGGAAAGGAAGGACCACACTGAAACGTGAATGGATCCTATCTCAGTGAAAAACTTTCGGTAAACCCGATAAATTAGAGCAGATTTTCCCAAACATTCAAGAAGTATCACGGGGTAGTGTCCTGCAATTGGTTCAAAAGAATTTCTGACCCGTCATCTGCTTTCTCATCATCATCCTCATTAACAATAGTTTTATCATTAACATCATCAGTTAAGCCAAGAAATGATGCATACAACTTATTTTTTAGCTGTCCTGACTGCCTCAAAAGTCCCATGAAAACCTCTTTGCTTACCGAATCAGATTCTTGCTCACAAAGTTCGAGGAAGGCAGAAACATTTACCGGCTTTGCCCTCCAACTCTTTGATCCCTCAGCAGAAAAAGCTTCTTTCCAGCAGGATAATGCCTCAGAAATTCTCTTCTCTTCCATATGCCCTTCAGCGAGGGACTCCCATGTACTCGAGTTGGGTTTTCCTCCTACATCAACCATGTGGTCATAGAAACTTTGGGCAGAATCAAAATCCCCTTCTTTAATATAAAACACTATAAAAAGATTTGCAATTCTAGGGTCGTATGTTGACTTAACCGTCAGCCATTCCTCATAAAGCTTCTCAGCCCCTTCAACATCACCTAATCTGAGCAGAGAAGACATTATCGCATGGTAACCCAAATTCGGAATGCTGGGAAAAATTGCTTTGTATACATTCCACACCCGATAAGCATCCTCTTTCTTGCCAACACTGCCGTAAAGACTTAAAAGATAATGATAAGGTATCCGATCCCGACCTGTGATTCTACTCTCAACCTTCCTCAGGCAAGCTTCGGCTTTGTCAAGCTTCCCCATCTTGATGTACATTGTAGCCATTGTGCTGAATGTGGTCCAGTTGGGATTAATGGTTCTGTCCACTTTCATCTTTTCAAAAACCTCTTCCATCCGTTCTGCAGATCCTTGGGATCCACGAGACGATAACCAGATATTGTAGGAGTATATATCTAGCTGGATGTTTTTCTCTATCATTTCAGAAATAATCGAATCAACTTTATCATAGTCTTTGAGATTCATATAGAGTGTCATCATCACATTAAATGGAAGAGATTGCAATGCATGACCTTTAGTTCTCATTTTATCCAGTAATGCTTCTGCCTTCTCTTTCATTCTAGCCCAAACATAGGCATTGAGTAGAGCCCCATATATTCTCCTGTCCTTTAATGTATCTGGCAGGCTCAGGAAGTAATTTTCAGCGCTAGCAACTCCCCGAACTTTAGCAAATAAATCTAGTTGAATTGCAGCATCACTAGTGGATATTCTAAACCTGTCTCCCCTGTTGCTCATCCAATCATACACCTGCAGGGTGCATGAAAAATTCAGAACCGATAATACAACATGCCATATTGTCTCTCCAATACGACATGCCATCTTGCCTCTCCAATTCAAAAAATACAGCAAATCAGGTGAAATTTACTACTTTACCACTTCTATCCTCAGACTTCTCCACTCCATGTCATTCAGTAATAAAATCTTACTCTCTCTCGCTTTGGTTCATATGAGTCAAAACCTTCCGTATGGTCATAGAGCCCTTATGATATAAATCAATTTAGAATCCAGGTTACATTTTCATTTGTATGTATTGGCTTACTATAAGGTGACAAACAAAAATTACTAAAAGTTTCAAGACATTGTAAGAGTTGGCCTGTAACGAAAACATCCTTTCAGAGATTATTCCATTTCGCAATCACAGTATACAGATACTTGATGATTTGTCATTTTATACGAACATGCATAATGCATTCCAATATAAGCAATCTCAAGACATCTTGAGAGAATCAGCAGTTGTGACATCTAAAAATCTCATTGTTCCTTCAGCTAACAGACTCGGAATAGGCCTTTAAACTGTATCGGTTGCTTAACACTTTAGGCCAAGAGTTTCCAAATACCGATACTATAACCTAGAGAAACATATGAACTGCATTACCTAAACCAATGCATGATTGTACCGAGACATGAGAAACAAGACTTTCAGACCAATCAATTTAAATAGTAAATTTGATTTTTCACTTACCTATCAATAAAAGTACACTCAGAAACACCAAATTGAAAAACCCAATGTCGAATTTACCCAGGAGCATAAAGACACAGATTCAACTGAAGCATTTCCCAGCAAAACTATGAATGACCCACTAATCAAAACACCCTAAACCCACAAAATAACAGCACAAAATACAAATTTTCAGTATAAATTTCACTTCTTTTACCTCAAGAGCTCTGTCATAGCGCTTGTACTTCCGCAATTCCTTGACCACTCTACAAAGCTCCCACTTGGTGAGCTTCCTGCCCTCCTTCTCCCACTGGTTCAACACGTCAGCAGACCGCACTTCGGGGTCCTCCGTGAGCGATATTTTCCGGTAAATGGCGTTCCATTTGACCATGGGCCTCCGCTCGTAGTCCACGGTGCCATAGTTGTGGACTTGGGATATGGAGCAGAAGATGGCGGGGAGTTTTAGAAAATTTATGGAACCGGGCAGGGTCCGAGTTGGGATTTTGCATGGGAGGGGGCGGGAGTAGGAGAGGGAGGAGGAGAGGATGGCGTTGTGGTGGTGGTGGACGGAAGTGTGGGGAAGCATTTTGTTTGGTGGAGGAGAGTTTATCGTTAAATTTATAGACTAAATTTATTACGGAGATTAAATTTTACAAACCAATAGAAATGGGGTGAGAGAGGGAGAGGAAGTTTGTGAAAATACTTCATGGCCCTATTATTTTCATTTCCTCTTTCTTCTTTTATTTTTTTTCTTTTCCTAAAAATAAATTTATTTATAGTAGAAGTCTAAACTCTCTAAGTAATGATTTATTTTATTTTTTCATACAAAAAATTTTTACTCCAAAGAGTGGACGAATAAACTCACTCTTCATGAGATTCAAACATAAAAATACTACTAAAGTATAGTAGTAATTTGCAATTCTAAAGTAATTTTAAGATTACCACTTAGTACTACGGTCTAATAGTACTCATCTTCATTTGTAAGTGAGATGTCTTAGATTCGATTATCTCCAAAGGCAAAGTTGAATCACATTATTACTAGCTCATCTTAAAGCTAAGTTCACCTTCCCTCCTTAGTATAAATAATATTTTTTGAAGTAATTTTAAAATTACAAAATTTGAGTTCAATTTAATAACCCCAGAACCAAGAGGTTTTCTATGATAAGGATGTCATATTTTTTCAAAAAATAGAAAAGGACTGTCCACATCTTTCTTTTAAGGCTACCCATAATGCATTTTAATTATCAAAACAATCTATATTTTAGGTTTCTTTCGATAATCATCACATAAAATTTTCAAGGCAAATTAATTAGTCATTTTAAATTTTTGAGAAATTATAATTTATTGGATAAAATAAAATGAAACTGTGGATAATCAAACGTAAAGGGGAATGCTAGCAACCTTCTCGTTTGGACATTTTCGTTTAACTTTTCCATCTCTCTATCTCATCTTGCAATGTTGCTTAATGATCATAATTGTCTACTTTTTAGATCACTACTTAAAATCCTCAATGTTGTTGCAGTCCTATTGGATTAGGAATGTGATTGTGTAAATCCTAGTGTATCTAGGAGTATCTTGTATATTCCCTTTAGTAGTTTAATTCTTATTAAAGACATAATCTTATTAGGGTAAGGTTTCTACCAATCCTACTACTATAAATAAAAGCATAAGGGGGTGATGCAATACACACTTCAGAATTACATATCTCTCTTTTCTCTCTGTTGTCGTCGACCCCTCTCCTTCTCTGCCCTTTATACAGTTCAGTCAAATAGGCCTACAATACTTTATCAACACGCTTTTGCTAGAAGCTAAGGAACTGAAGGATCGTAAGAGGAGGATCTCTTCTACAAATTCAAAGGCTTTCAATTGTTTTCTGCCAATCAGGTTCTTCTAAAATAAATTAAGATATTTGAAAAAACTTTGAAGCATGAAAACATTCCCCATGATGCATGAACTCCCTATATTTATAGTTTCCTTTCAATTATATATATTGTATATATGCATATATATTTTGTCAATATATACTTGTTCATACAACATGCAATTATGATATGTGGAATTTGTGAGTCCAAGTATCGAAATTAATTTAAAAGCAATTAGGGTTTTTAACCCTAGAATTCGAGAAAAAAAAGCTAGGATTTTTTGCGGCTGAGCCGCGACATCACTGCCGCGCCACCGTCAATACCACCACCGCCATACCCCATCATTGGCCTGAAGCCTAGCTACATGGACCATCTTGGGACAGAACACTCGCAGTAGCCCTTTGGGCTTGTTGCCTCTGCGCAATACAACTAGGCTTCGACCTGGTTTAAGTTTCACACGAGCATGAAGACCCGAGCCCACCAGCACGTCTGCAGCTTTGCTGGGCCAAAACCCTGCAGCTTGGCCTGATCTACTAGCAAGCCTTTGTGCTTGTTAGGCTTTGTCCTAGCTCCGACCCACAACCAAACAGCCAGCCTAGTAGGCTGGGCTTGTTCCCCCAGCCCAAAATCGAAGCTAGCTTCGTTGGATTTTGCACGCACCCACCTTTCAGGCCAGCCCCGTGCTAGGGCCTATGCACCCACTGCCGTTTCGACTTAAAACGTCAACAGTTTCACTGCTGGGCTCGTCCCAATTACATGGCTCGTGGCTTACAGCCATGATTTGGGCTGCCTTCGTAACCACCCGAGGCCTAATATGCCCTTTAAGGTTTTGCCCTACTCATGGCACCCAAGCCTAATGTTATTAGGCTATGGTTTTTTGAATCCAATTTTTTTAGCATTTTAAATCATTTTAACCCGAATGTTATTATTATTTTTTGCTTCTACGATCGACCTCATATGGTCTAATCCATTGAATTAATTAAAGTGACCAACAGTCCATTAATCAAACAATTAATCCAAAATTATTGGCCTGGAGCCCACTTTTTGGCATTAATGATTCAATAAATTTTTTCGTTTCTTTAAACCGTTGACTATCTTTCGTAGTCCCGACGCACTCACACTTAGGTTCCTTAAGGAATCCATAAATTCACTACACTTTATTGTATGTTGTATTCTGTGTTCTTGCAGGTACTCTATACGAACTAAACGTTCATAACTAAATCGAACCTACAGTTTCGAATTTAGTGTCTTTGAAACCCGAGGATTTCATTCAAAACTTACCACATGAAACTCATAGCTTTCATACTTAAATTAAACCAATACATGTCTATAGAACCCGAATGTTCTATAATGTATGTTTATGGATTTCGATATGATTAACCATGTTTTCTTATACCCTTTGTTTAAGGACATGTCGAACATGAACAAGCACTATTTCACTGCTCTAGAAGTCTCTGGAAGAAGTGGGTTCAAGATGTGAAGCTCCATCTTACTGCAAAGAGTTTTAAAGCTACTATCGAGGAACCAATCGACGTTGAACCCACCGACGAAGCTCAAAAAGCTACTACTATGATCTTCATTCGAAAACACATCCATGATGCACTATAGACCGAGTGCCTCGTGGAGGAATATCCACGTACCTTCTTGCTCGCTCTGGCGGAACGCTTCGATCACCAGAAAGACATTTACTTGCCTGAAACAAGATATGACTAGCAGCATTTACGCTTCCAAGACTTTTAAGTCTGTGAATGAATACAACTCTGAAGTTTGTAGAATCCGATCACTACTTAAGTTCTTTAAAGAAGACTTAACTAAACAAGATATCCTGGAGAAGACATATTCGACCTTCAATGCCACCAATATTGTCACACAGCAACAATATAGGGCACTGAAGTTCACCAAATTTTTGAATTTGATATCTGTTCTACTTCTTGCTGAAAAGCAGAACCAGTTTTTGATGAAGAATATTCAAGCTCGACCTACTAGCTCGAACGCTTCGCCTAAAGTGCATGTGACCAATCTAACAACCACAATTGACGTAAACCTCGTCGTGACCGTGGTAATGGGCGGCAAGGCCCACCATAGGCCCAAGGTCCATCGAATAGAGGCCCACCCAAGGGAGGAAATTTGACCCAAAAGCGCTAACCCCTTGCCCCGAAGGCCCCAAACTTTAAGAATAAGGGAAAAGCTACCATTCAATCGGATTCCATTAAAATAGACATGTGCTACTGTTGTAGATCAAAGGATCATTGGTTACACGTATGCCGAGCTAACCCCGAGGCTATTGTCAAGTATCACTCCCGTCGTATGACTAACTTTGTGCACGTGGAACATCCCGAAGATGCTACTACAACTCCGGAGGTTTCAGATTTTAAGGAGGCATCTGCTCTTACGGAAGAATAAAGTTTTATTTTTCTAAGACATATTAGGGTATTTTTATACCCTTAGTGGCCGAACCCAATAGGAGTGGCTGAACTCCCCCCTAAATTTTAGGTTTATGGTTTAATTTTTGGACAATTTTTCTAAGTCTTTGGAATTATTTGTTTGGTTTGGTTTGTTTTGAATTATGGATAATTATTTTATGGACATTATTTCTCAAACTGATTAATTGAATGAATGGACTTATATTTATGCATGTGACTTATTCAATTAATTTATTTCTAGGTATGACTAGTGGAGAAGTTAGTTGTCTGGCTGATAGTGCAACCACGCACACCATTGCATGAGAAACACTATTTCACTAACTTCGTACCTAAGAATGCACCTCTGACAACCCTCCCAGGCTTATCTAACTTGATAGAAGGATACAGAAAGGCCCGTATAATGTTGTCCAATGGTACTAAATTAACCATTAAAGAAACACTTTATTCTCTATGTTGAACGTTGCTGAGTTTTAGAGATATTCAAGATAATCAATATCATGTTGAAACCACTAAAGAGAATGGTTCTGAATTTCTTTGTATCACTTCTTGCAAATATGGCTAGAAGCGTATTCACGAAAAGTTGGAACGTCTCCTGAGTGGGTTGTACATAACAACCATTCGAGCCCTCGAGACACACCATGTGGCCGGTCCTATGGTTGGGTTCGAAGACACTCTCCTGCTTTGACATGATCGAATGGGACATCCCGAATGAGATATGATGCACCATATCCTCAAACTATCACATGGGCATCACTTGAAATCTTATCCCGGCCATTCGCTTTGCAAAGCATGCTCCCTGGGGAAGTTGAACATTTAACCCTCAATTACAAGATTATTCACGACCCTCTTAACTTTCTTCAAAGGATTCAAGGGGATATTTGTAGACCTATCCAACCAATATACGGACCATTTAGATATTTCATGGTGTTGGTTGATGCATCGACACAATGATCACATGTCTACTTATTGTCCACACATAATGCTGCATTTGCGAAACTCCTAACGCAAATTATTAAGGGTTCACCACCCTGATTATCCGATCAAATCGATTCGACTAGATAATGTTGGAGAGTTTACGTCACAGACCTTTGACAATTATTACATGTCTGTTGGGATTGCAGTTGAACATTATGTACCCCATGTTCACACCCAAAACGGTCTGGCAGAAGCTTTCATAAAGCGCATTCAAATGATAACTCGGACTTTGGTTATGCAAACCAATTTGTCAATATCTGCATGAGGCCATGAATATTGCACGCAGATATGTTGGTATGCCCTGAACCCCACCGCTACCCAACCTCATTCACCGTTACATTTGGTTACTGGATACGAACCTGATGTCTCGCATTTATGTGTGTTTGGGTGCGCAATCTATGTGTCAATAGAGCTGTCACTACGTACCAAAATGGGTCCTCAGAGAAAAATGGGAATCTATATCGGTTATGATTCGCCATCAATTATTCGTTACTTAGAGCCATTGACAAGAGATCTCTTTACCACACGTTTTATGGATTGTCACTTCGATGAGGCAGTTTTCTTGTCGTTAAGGGGAGATAAGATCACTAACGTTCATGTGGAACACCACGAATTGTCATGGATTACTCCCACTATGTCTTATTTAGATCCCCGCACACCTCAGTCTAAAACTGAAGTGCAACGTATTCTAGATATTCAGAGCATCACTCAAAGCATGCCATATCCTTTTACTGATCTAGCAAAAGTGATGAGATTACATATACCCGCTGCAAACGTACCTGCAAGGATGGACATACTTAACGTACGCCGTAACACCGCCGTGGAAGGCTGGACCGTCCCCAAGGGTGGGGCGGCTGCACCTCCTAAACAACAAGGTACACTGGTGGCTAACCAATCACCTGTTTTTACCCTGAAGCGTGGTAGGCCCCCTGGTTCAAAGGATTCACAACCCGAAAGAGGAAAACGGCACAAACTAGTGACCCTAGTTTGAATCCAACCATTGCTTACTCATGTATTCCAACACATGAGGTTATTCTAGATTACGGTGATGTCTTAGACGAGATATAATAGCCTCTCGAGAATCGCGAGATTTCGGTCCATTATTTAATATTAGAAGAGGTTTGGAATCAGAATGAGAAGATTGTCGATGATGCATTCGAGTATACCGTTGCTTCCAGCATCATGTTTAGCGATGACATTGAACCACATTCCGTTAATGAAAGTCGACGTAAAACGGATTAGTCAAACTGGAAACAAGCAATCCAGGTCAAACTCAATTTGCTTGCGAAGGTTTGGGCCTGTAGCTCCTACTCTACCACATGTGAAGCCTGTGGGCTACAAATAGGTTTTCGTGAGGAAGCATAATGAGAAGAATGAAATAGTGCAGTACAAAGCACGCCTCGTAGCGCAAGGCTCTCTCAACGTCTTGGGATTGATTACGAGGAAACGTATTCCCCTGTAATGGACGTCATAACGTTCCACTACCTTATTAGTTTGGTAGTTTCCCAAAAAACTGAATATGCAGCTTATGGACATGGTAACCGTGTGTCTCTATGGGGATCTAGATACGGAAATGTACATGAAAGTTCCAGAAGGACTTCCATTAAATGGTTCAAATAGTTCTAGACCACTGAACACTCTTTCGATTAAATTGAAAAGATCTCTCTACGGATTGAAACAATCCAGATGGATGTGGTATAAACGTTTGAGTGAATATTTGAAAAGTCAGGGTTATGTGAACAATGAACTATGCCCATGTTTGTTCATTAAGACGTCACATTCCAGATTTACGATCGTTGCAGTTTATGTCAACGACATGAACCTCATCGGAACTCTCATAGAGCTTGAGGAAATTGTCGTGCACTTAAAATCGGAATTTGAGATGAAAGATCTTGGGAAAACTTGATATTGTCTTGGCCTAGAGATCAAGCATTGTTCGGATGGAATCCTAGTACATCAATCGAACTACACCCAGATGGTGTTGCAAAGTTTTAATGAGGACAAAAGCGAAGCCTTCGAGTACTCTTATAGTCGTTCATACTCTAGATGCTAAACGATATCCCTTCCATCCCAAGGAAGATGAAGATATTTTGGAGCCTAAAGTTCCATACCTAAGTGCAATTGGTGCTTTATAGTACTTGGCTTAATGCACTAGACCCAACATCTCATTTGTTATTATTCTTTTGGCTAGATACAGCAACGCGCCTACACGCAAACACTAGAATGGTGTTAAAAACATTTTCCGCTACCTCAAGGGTACGATGGATTTGGGCTTATTCTACACCCATGAATCCTCGAGATGAGCCACGGCCCCCTTCTAACTTCGGGTTGATTCCTGCCTCATTGGTTACGCAGATGCTGGTTATCTATCTAACCCATATAGGGCACGTTCTCAAACGGACTATGTCTTTACCATTGGAGACACCGCTATATCTTGGAGGTTTACCAAGCAAACACTAGTTGCGACTTCTTCGAACCATACTGAGATTATTGCCCTGCATGAAGCATCGCGTGAGTGATTTTGGTTTAGAGCAGTCATGGAACATATTCAAAGCACTAGTGGTCTTACTTCCGTCGTTGACCTTCCTACGACGATCTTCGAAGACAATGCAACATGTATCGAACAGTTAAAGAAGGGATACATCAAAGGAGACAACACGAAGCACATAGCGTTGAAGTTCTTTTATTCTCACCAGCAACAATAGCATCAGAACATTGAAGTCAAGAATAATCAATTCCCATGACAACCTGGCCGATCTCTTTACCAAATCATTGTCCAAGTCTACTTTTCAGAAGCTCGTCCAAGGAATCGGTATGCGTAAATTATCTGAATTGAATTGCCTGTAGTTCTCTTATTTAGAAGTTATGTCTAACTCAAGGAGAGTATCCTGAAGCATACTCACTTGATCTTAATGTACTATTTTTCCCACGATTAGGAGAATTTTTCCCACTCGGTTTTTGCTAACTAACGAGGTTTTGATGAGGCACCCATCAGTGGGATGATCATACTCCATTGAGTTCACTAATTTCATCATGTTTGACGTTTGTCTTAGACATTATGCATACTTCTCACTTTTCTCCTTAGTCTATAGGTTTTTCACTTATCTTAGGTTTTACCATAACGAGGTTTTGTGAGTTTTACTACCAATGCATACTTACTTTCTTATATCTGAGACTCACATTCACCCGTTGTGCCGACGACTTCATCAAATGTTCTACCTCATATGCTGAATATTTGATGCGACATTTTGTTTGAGTATTTACACACTCAAGGGGGAGTATTGTAGTCCTATTGGATTAGAAATGTAATTGTGTAAATCCTAATGTATCTAAGAGTATCTTGTATATTCCCTTTAATAGTTTAATTCCTATTAGAGATGTAATCTTATTAGGGTAAGGATTTTACCTATCCTACTACTATAAATACAGGCATAAAGGGGTGATACAACACACACCTCAGAATTACATATCTCTCTTTTCTCTATGTTGTCGTCGGCCCCTCTCCCTCTCTGTCCTTTATACAGTTCAGTCAAATAGGCCTACAACAAATGCAAAACATTAACTAAACCCGAAACATTTAGTCATCTAATGGTTATCCAATAAATAGACAAACCATGCTTCTCATTTTACTGAAATTTTGACCACATTAATCAAATGGTTAAACGATATATCTGATTATTGGTTGATTTTTTTACAAAGTTGATCTTTAAAGGGTGATCTAGAAAGTAGACGGTTCCGGTAATCAAGCAACATTGCAAGATGAGGAAATCTTTAAAGGGTGATCTAGAAAGTAGACGGTTCGGGTAATCAAGCAACATTGCAAGATTAGGAGAGCCAAGAAGGTAGAACAAGAATGTCCAAATGAGAAGGTTGCTAGCATCTCTAATGATAAAACAATTTCATTTTTAACTGATTTTTTGCAAGTATATTAAAGAAATTAAAATTTGAACAATTATGATCATTGGATTAAAACCAAAAAATAGGTCTTTATTTGTGTTAAATAAATATCTCAACCATAATCTTTCGACACAAGCGGGACATTGGCAGATGGAAATTGAAGGGAGGACATCAGGTGCAAAGAAAAATGCTCTTACCAACTAAAGCTACAAGTTACTCGATCAACTCAAGTACCATTATTAAAATCCACAGAATTTTCAAACTGAATCCGCCAACTTGGGTTCTTCGGTTGTTGTGGGGGGAACGTATTCACCAAAACCACAATCCTCTTCCTTAACAAAACCATCATCTCTAACCCTAAAAACTGCATGAACCAAAATAATTGGCACCGTACAAGCTAAAGTCACAAACAGATGTTCGGCTGCGTACGTAAGTATGAGCTCAATCATCGTCCCAATGGCCAACAGAACCAGCACCAACCGCCCTTCGACGGTCTTGTGCAGCAGCAGAGAATCAGGCACTACCCTCAACAGCGCAAGGTACGAGCATCCCACTGCAGTCATTATCACCAAGAAAATTAGAGACATCTGGCGCTGAGGCACTAGGGTTATGGAGAGTACGGTCCATATCAAGAGTGTGTAGTACGATCCGAAATAACCAAAGTTACGGGTGACGCGAACCGCAGCGGCTTCTGGGGTCGCCGGGATGTTGAAGAAGCAGAAGAGCTTGAAGTCCTTGCTCGTTTTTCCGGTTGAATCTTTCGGTTTATGGGGATCATCAGTAGGTGTTGGTGTGGAGATGGTGGACGGCCTTTTCACGGTGCCGTAGTCAGCCATTTTCTGACCAAACAAATATGGTGTTTAATTTGACTTGAAGGGATTAGAAAGGTACTCGCTGATGTTTTGGATCGAATAAGTTATAAGTTTTGAAAGGATAATGCATATTTATATATACACACACGCATGATAGAGAGTGACAGTAGCAACTTCAAGGAAATGATTCAAGACGGACGTTTTAAACAAAGTGACAATTACAGCGACACTTTTGTCCACATTTGAGTGGAAATTTCAGGGTGAATTACAAGAAGAGCGTCCTAGCTAAAAACAAATCTGTTGCTGTGCGGTACGTTTATTTCAAATTCTCGAATTCTCAGATTTGTTTGGTTAATTCTCTTGATACATAAGAGATACTCTTATTACCAATTCATTACGTGACAAGTTTTTAATATACGAATGATATACTTTTTGAATCATGACAAACATATATTCAACAAGTAAATAGGGATGTAAGTAGATAGGATAAAATATTTCTTATTTTGTTCCTTATTGTAAATAGGGTTGTAAGTAATTTCCACATATATTGCCTATTGTATATATTTACAACTTTCAGATATTTTATATGGTTATGAAACCCAGTGGCATAGCATGGGCACTCCTTTCTAGTTTGAGCTAAAAGAAACAAAATGATAAGTTTGGCATGGCTCGTTCAACGTATCCTCTCTTGTTTGTGGGGGTGGGTACTTGGAATCGAAACATGGACCAAACCAGATTGCACCGAATAGTTTGGTTTTTGCGCTTTTGAAACGGTTCAGCTTGAAACCAAATCGCAAGCTGAAAAATGGTTTAGTTTTGGTTCCCAATATCTAAAACCGAACCTAACCGCATAATATAAGAAAAAAATATTTAATTTTATAGCGTTTAGATATTGTAATTTAATTGATTATTTGGTCGAGTCCCACATTTAGTATGAACTCAACCACATCATAACATTCCCACTGCCCAGACTATCAGAGGCTTTCTCTCTAATAATTCGAGTCTCGACCCAGAAACAAAGTCAAGACATCTCCTCCTCCTCTCCCACAACCTCTACTCCTCGCTCCTGTTCATCTCTTTCGAGTAAATCTCTCCTCACTCCTCCAATCTTCAAACGAACCATTACTCGCCCTCAAGTCTTCCTCCCATTTCGAAATTGAACTCCTCCCGTCCTCTCTTGCATGAAAATTTTATTTTTTTGGGTTTTATTAATGTCATAATGCTTTGACGTTGAACTTTGCTTGAACTTTAATTTAAGTACGGTAAACTTAACTTTTTCAATTGGTTGTAATAAGGTAATTCCATAAGGCATTTTGATGTTGAACTTTGTTTCAAGTTGAATTTTAGTATGGTGATCATAATTTTTATTTTTCAAGTGGGTTGTATTAATGGCATAAAATGTTTAATTTGCTAAACTAAGTTTTGAACTTTTTTTTTTTTTGTCAAACAATAGATTTTGTTAGATTAGCCACCGACGGAGTTTGAACCCACATGTTTGCTTGAATGTTGAATACTTATATTAATGCCAATTTTTAACCAGCCTACAAGTGAGGCACAAACCAAAATCAAAATCATTTGAAACTGAACCAAGCCAAAATCAAATGGTTTGGTTCAATTTTGGTTCACACTGTAAAATCGAACTAAATTGAACTTAATTGAAATAAATTTCGGTTTTGGTTTACCCGAAAATCGCATCACACCAAACCAAATCGTTCCCACCACTACTTTCTTTTTCTTTTTGTGTGTGTTTTTTTTTTTTTGTTTTTTTTTGGCTCATTTTCATTAATAAGAATGAAGGAAACAATTCGGAATGAAACATAAATATGCAAGTTAGGGTTCGGTTGATATACATTTGGTTTTTCGTTTTTTGCTTTTTATGCTTCAAATATAAAGGGTGGTGAGGTAGGGAAAGAATAAAAAAAAAAAAGAATGACCAAAAACAAAATCTTGAAAAAGCCACTTGAAATAAGTACTTTTGGTTTTCCTTTTGTACCATTTCTTATAAGTTTCTCTCTCCCAACATTCTTCCAACTCTTCTTCATCTTCCCTTTCAATATACTTATCCCATATTTCAAACAAAAGAAATAAAAAACTAAATGCATAAGGATCGTTTGATAGTCATTTCATTGTTGGTAACTTCTATCCAACAAATACATAAGCCTTAGTTTTTTTTTTTTTTTTTCATTGAAGATTCAAAACTACACTTATATAATGATATTGGTTGATCATCTTTTCTCGTTCGTGCCTATAGAATAGAATACACAACCTTTTCACTTTGCTTGCAGCCTCTTTGTTCTGCTTCATTTCTCCTTTCCCTCTATTACTATTATATATAGTCTATGAAACCAAAGAAATAGAAAAGGATTTCCTGTTTCCAAATTAATACAACAAAGGCATTCAATTTCTCTCATGACTTATGTTTCGACATTATATGCATTTCCTTTACATATTCTATACTCTAAAACGTGACTCTCCTAACATAAAGTTCTGGCTCCCCGCTCAGAGCATGTCATCCATGGTGATCCACAACTTTCCTCACAAAAATCACGAAACAAGCCCCTAATGAAGCTCTCACATTAATCTTATATGATGTGAGACTGCCTTTATTCCGCAACGTAAGTAATTTTCTCTCGTGACCAAGACTCCACCTTGTTTACTAAAAAGAAAGTCAAGTGGGTCCATGCTAGACCCAGCAATTTCCACGTTGTTTCTTATGTTGCTTTTTGCCAAAGTCTCTCATTCATTTTGTAAATCGAAGGTCACAAATTAAATCTCTCCCTGGAGACTTCCAAGTTATAATAATTAATATTACTGAAACTGAGAAAAATTCTCATCTTACAATGTTGTTTGATAATCGAAACTGTCTACTTTTTAGATCATTATTTACAAATCATCTATGCAAAATACTAACCAAGCTCGAAATTGTTTAGTCATCTAAAAGTTTTTCAATAAATAGACAGTTTTTCAATAAATAGACGAACTCTTTCTCACGCAAACACTAAAATTTTGACAACATTAATCAAACGGTTAAACGATATCTAATTGTTGGTTGATGTTTTATAGAGTAGATCTTTGGAGGGTGAAGAAAGTAAACAATTCCGATCATTAAGCAACATTATGAGATGAAGAGAGTCGAGAATGTCAAAATGAAAAAGTTGCTAGCATTCCCAATTGTGAAACAATTTCTCATATAACCAACTTTTTGCAAGAATATAAGAGAAAGTAAAATTGAACAATTCTGATCATTGGATTATAATGAAAAAGTTAGGTCTTCATTTGTCATAAATAAATATCTCAACCATAATCTTTTGATACAAGCGAGATATTGGCGGGAAGATTTGAATAGACACCGGTACAAGAAAAAAATATTTCTATCTACTTGAGCTAAAAATCGTTTGATCAACTCAAATACCATTATTAAAGTCCACAAAATTATGAAACTGAATCCGACAACTTGAGTTCATCGGTTATGGTCAGGGGAATGAATTCACCAAAACCACAAGCCTCTTCCTCAACAAAAAGATCATCTCTAACCCTAAAAACTGCATGTACCAAAATAACAGGAACCACTCAAGCTAAAGTCACAAGCAAGTGTACGGCTGCACTCGTGAGTCTGAGCTCAGTCATCCTCCCAATGGCAAGCAACGCCAGCACCTGCCGCCCTTCGACGGTCTTGTGCAGCTCCAGAGACTCAGTCCTAACCCTCAACAGCACAAGGTACAAGCAGCCCACTGCAGTCATTGCCACCAAGAAAATTAAAGAAAACTTGCGCTGAGGCACTAGGGTTATTGAGAGTACTTCAAAACTTAATAGCCTTTGTGCGATGGAACCTTATGGTTCGTCAGCCAATATTTGACACAATACATGCCATTTTTTTCCTTGGCACCAAATGATTACCTGACGAATTCCTCTTGACCTCCGAAATTATTTCGTCATATGTAAAGTCTTGGACAAAACTCTAGATTTAACCAGCTTAATTTGTTTGACCAACTGGAATTTTTGTCGAATAAAATAACTTGACCCGACGAAATATGGTTCCTCATGCCAAATTTCGTAGGGCAAATATAGCATTTTCTGGTAGTGGGTGTACAAAACAGTACTGTTTATGTTTATTATAGTTATATATGGTGGTGACAGGTGTAATTGTTCGACAATTGTATTGATCCTGAGATGGGAACAATGAACATGTGCATTCCCACTGTTGGAAGAGAGAGAGAGAGAGAGAAAATTTCTACTTATTTTGTAAGACTGTTAATCTGAACGATCAAAATTTAATTAAGAATTTATTTTACTCACTGTTTTAAAAATATCGAGTAAGGATTAGGCGGGCTAGGCAGCCACCTAGGTAGGTTAGGCATGCTAGGAGGTGGCTAGGCGGTTCTATTGTTTTTAATTTTTTTTTTTTTTTAAATTAACTCAAAGGGTTTTATGGGTAACCTATTAAAAAAGAACCTAAATTATGAAATAGTGAATTTTCAATTTTGGTTTTTAGTTTTGAGTTTTTCTTATTTTTACAGGCATTAGTTTGTGATGATGGTAATGCCATGATGACTTAAGTTTTAAGTTTTAACTTTCCCAAATTCTCAATACAAGTTTAATTTATTTTTATTTTTTTGAGTGTAAGTAGGCATTTATTTATATGTTATATAATAACTTTAATTAAATCTACCTAGCTACCTCGACATTAGGTGTCCCAACCCACCACCTGATTATCGCCTAAAATCTTTTAGAATCTTGATTTTACTATTGAGTTGTAAAAGTTTGATGAGTTAGCTTAAAGAATTTTATTAATTTGTCATCAAAATAATGTTTTACGTTAACTAATTAATATATTGCGTTGTTAGATTGTTAATTGAAATGACATTTAAATAAGAATTCACTTGATCACTGAACCAAATTAATAGTCTAAATTATACATTATGACAACATAAGCATGTCTGTCAAATCGACAACTTGTTGGCATGTGAGGGGAAAGTGCATCGAAGTTAACATAAAACATAAAACAAGCATGTCTTGTCCCCCTAACTCTTTGTCTAGAAACTGAGAGAATGATGCTTGGCCTTTGGCCAGCTAGTTGTATAATCACTAGAAAGTGAACTTGCAATTTGTTATTTCTACCTCCTCTGTTCTGTACTCAGAGGACTAGTTTAAATTACACACATCAAATCTATCTATGTGGTAACCCCATTAGGTACTTGTTGATCACTCTAGTATTGTCCGGTTTTAATACTACATAACATTCGATGTTACTAGTGTTTTAATTGATAGATTCAATTTTAGCTATTCATTTTCAGTATCATGACATTCTATTAAAGAATTTTTCCATTTTTTTTCTCTCTAATCACACAACTTGTACATATGGACAGAAAGATAGGGACAAGTCACATGAGATGAGAGTCACAATTAATCGTAGAAACAGTGGCCACCTATACCTCAAAATGGAAGGGGAACTTGGGAGTGAGTGATATACTTATGAAGATTTCAGTAGAGAGAGACAAGGTGTGATATCGACAACGCATAAAATGCTGTCTTATGATGCGCATAAATGGCTCTTCCGACAGTGTGACCCTTCTTACCATCTTGCCAAAGCCCTCCTCGCAGATTGACGCCGGCTTGGAAGGTCGCTGCTGCAACTCTGATTGTTTTGGTGGATTTTCCATTTTTCTTTGAAAACTAGCAATGATGTTAGTTATAGTTTCAAAGGTGTCTATGTAAATAAGCAATGCTCACCACATGAGCTGTTTCATCGATGGTTCCCTTGTAGGCTCCCCTTAGTAATTAACCCATCGGAGGATTTCGTTTGGTTACCTAATCTTCGAACATTTGTTTTTTGTGATTTTTGATGTATGAGATCTTGGAGCATATACACACAAGTTTGACGATTGGATCGTTGAAACTTATTTTGTAGTATGTGCATCCAGTCAAACAATAGATTCAACAAATATTTAGAGACTATTCTATACTGCCAGTAAATAGACGTAAGTTTTTGTGGTATCCGCTAGTGTAGTTGTAAATAATCATCAAAATCGGATCTAAAATGATCGTTAAATCGTGATTTTTCGTTTGTAAACGCCAAAGAATTTGGTCCCATTACTTAATCATTGAAGAAACTTAATATATCAACCATGTATCTCACTTTGCCCCATGAATATATCCACTTGACTCGAGGAAACAAAACCCTAAAACCTAATTTAGCCTTTGCGTGGTTCATTAAGCAAGATTTGACACAATACACGTCATTTTGTAAACTAAATTACATGAAGGTTGATGATTGGATTAGTACTTAAACGTCGATAAACATGTTCATTTTTTGTGTTGATACATCACTTGGTTTGCAAATTTTATCGACAAATTTAAATTCCCATCTTACTTTTATTCTCTCTTGACCTAGACTTCACTTGGTTACTCGAAGAAAGGCAAGTGGATCCATGCGTGGACCTAGCAATTCCCCATTTTGTTTATACGTTGCTTTTTGTCAAAGTCTCATATATTATGTAAATCAAATGTCATAATATTATGTGAATCCCTATGCGTGGACCTAGCAATATATTATGTGAATCCCTCCATGGAGATTTTCCAGCCATAATAATGTTGTTCGACTGAATTTTCTTTCAAGAAAACTTGGCCTTTGTCCACAACATCAGTTCACAACGAAAAAAACCTTTGGTAAGATTGTTCATGTCATGTGACAATTCCGAGAGGCAAAACTAGTGACTGCAGTCCATAACTTTTGCTATGGAATACAATCACAGCCAGAGAAACCTTTACGCAGTATATAAATTAGGTTAAATTTAATAAATTGCATTAGGTCAGAAAAAAAAAAAAAAACTGTTTTGGTGAGATATGGCTACACTATTCATCAGACAATTAAATAACAAGTAAAATTAACGAGCATTCATAGAACTCGTGTTTTCTTTCCCACCCGGGCGTAGATACAGAATTTGTTCTATAGCTTATCTTCCGTACTGTATTTCATTCTAATAAGAAATGGGATCGATCTCATCAGGCTCGACTGTCTTCTCGGCAAGTATCAGTTTATTGAGAGGCCAAGGCTGTCAAAGATCGTATAAGAAATGCAAGGTATCTGTTACCACAGTATCGGTAAGTATTATACGCTTACCTGTTCATCAAAGTCACGAGAATTAACAGCCTGGCCAAATTCTATGCATGACATCTTCGTTTCTTACATTTCCATGAACATAAACCTTGGGCTCTTTAACCTGGAGCAAGGATGAAGTAGTTAGCATCTGATTTTAAAACAAACATGTATCTACTTTTGTGAAATTATATAGATTCGTACCAGTAAAACGGGAGGGAATCCAGTTCTCAAACGAACCCGGGAGAAACCATTTACAGCAAATAGGCACTTGAATCTATCAACGGCAGGATGTTCACTGCTATACAAGAAAACAATGAAATCCGACTACATGAATGAGAGCATCAATGCAAAACAAAATAAGTTTCAATCAAAGAGCATCCAAACACCGTAAGAATGGAGAAGCTTTTGGATTTAGATAAATCTCTACATGTGTCCGTTGAAAGGGTATAAGCATTAGAATTATTGCAAAACAATTTTCTATACTATTTAATCCTGTGTTATGTGGGAATGAACGAAATGCCCTTAACATTATTGATGGTATAGAAAACGTTACTGACGTCTTATAAACAGTTTGCCATACAACGCTTCTTAACAATCTTAAACAGTTTGTTTGGAAAATGTCTTGTTGGCAGAAAACTCTTGATGGATGGTCAATGTTAAGGCAAAAGCAAAGATTTCTCCTCCAAATACACTACTCCTTTAACACATTTGATTCTAAGAATGTTCTAGACAAAGAAAAAGGAAGACAATCGGAATAAAAAAAAAAAAAACTCACTTTATAAGATAGGTGAAATTTCTGCGGTGTAGCTCTTCAGGAGGAATCCCTTCTTCTTTAGAATACCTGCACTGCCAGTAGTTAAATGAACTAATACACAAACCTTTGACAATTTATATATTATTAAAAAACCAGTAATTTTAAATTAAGATGGATTCCAAAATTGAATTTTTCCCAATTACTTCAACATCATCTCTGAATTTTTTTTAACAGAATAGAAAAGGAAAATAGAAAATTTGACATGGGTTCAAAGTTTCAAGCAACATTATAAGTAGCGTATGTTAGAAGGATATACAGTCTTCCATATCCATTTTCCAGGCTAAAGAATCGGAGTTAGCAACCTCGTATACCTATCTTTTAGAAAAACAGAGACATAACTTCTAACAATTATTTATTTATTGCTACACAAGTGTAAGCTCAGCTTCCTCTACCCAGAGGTACAGAGTCTTCGCTCTCACAGTAAATGTTATGTTTTACGAAAGGTGAATGATTATCAATGACCGTAAACCATGTCATCTTGAAATTGTTTCAGTATACACTTGCTAGTTTAAATTCAAAAACGCTAGTCCAAAGAGACAGCTGAGTTTCTGGAATAGCCAACAGCATCATCAGAAGTTATAAGTGAAGTTAAAACTAGAAGAAAATCAATTATACCTCCATGGGAAATTATTTTCACAGAAGCGGGATATTCCATTCATGGCCGAAAACGTATCAATGTGAACCCAATGTTCATTTGAAGTGTTAGCAAGATGGCCTGTCAAAAACTCATCATATAATAATATCAAATTCATATACCAACAGTACCAAAATATATACCGACTAAATTGCTAATATAAATAAAGAGACACAGAACAAGAAGCTCATAATAACAGTAACAAGAAGATACCAACTAAATTGCTAATATAAACAAAGACACAGTACTTACCGGTCTGATGCAAATGTTTTAAAGCATGACCACTGGGATAATTTTCATTGGAAGCCATGAAACTTATGACAGTGCACCCTAGACTACAAAAACATAAAATCAGTAAAGAAGGTGGCAGATTATTCTTTCTGATGAAAGCAAAAGAATTTTAAACATCCAACCTGATCAACAATAATCCAAGCATCATTGGATAAAGCAAGTTCCAGAAAGTCTTCTTCCTATTGTTATAGCTGTAGGAAAGAACAATCAGAATTCATTTAACTGTTAGGTTAGTAATTGAAACCCAAAAAGACGGGAAACGAACAAGCAAGCAAAAATAAAAATGATTTAAACCCAGGCCTAATGATGCAGTAGCACTGGATTGAAGAAAGAAGATTCAATTCTGCAATCCAGTGCCTAGGGCTATAAGAGCAACATCAGAGAAAATTCTTTAATCAAGAATAAGTGTCCTTAGTAGTTTGTTACGATAATCTATTTATACTATTTTACAGTCAGGTTTTATTTATGCCGGAGCAAAAATACAATTACAACAATTTGATCCTATTTTACGAATTTAAAAATAATATGATAACGCCACAAATAGACCATACATACATTCTAGTTGCAGCAATTGCAGCAGATAAGTTGAACATGGGAACTGAGCTAATTATAAAACGAAGCTCCTGCATCATGATCAATAAGGTCTTTCAATATCTAATCTAGAATAAAAATAAGCCCACCAAACTCTATAAAATATGAGCAATATTACCTTGTGGGGAAGCTTAGAGTAAAGTAAAACAAAGGACAAGGTTGGAAGAACGAATAACAAAACCCTCCTCTCAAGAAAGACCCCAAGCTGCAAGAAGATTGTGTATCAAGTTAGAAAGAATAAGGGGTTTGGAGCCCTGGGAACATAAGTGGTAGTATGCTTGCGAAGTTGAATGTATCCAAAATGATTAATCACAAAATACATTTGCTTCCGTATCCATGTCTATATTATTATCTACCCCAAGTAGAGACATTCGTCATACAATTACTCTTGAGAAAATTACTATGTCAAGTGCAGTTCATACTTATGCCAAGTACTTAAGTATTATCAGCCGTCAACTGTATTAAATTAGAAAATGTTCGAAGCACTGGCCAAAGTAATAGATAGATAATCTAAGCAACAAAGGCTCACAAGTAGCAACCGATTACATTATACATGAAAGAGAAGGTTTAGTTAGAACACCAGACTCACCAGAAAAAGAGGGTATGCAGCAAGCAATGACCGCGGGAGTGCTGAAGTGAAGTACCAGTAAAACGGATGTATCTGAATAAAAAGTAATATGAAGGAAAACTACTAACACATATTTATTAGTTTTACATTCACTCCGCTTTGCCCCCAAAAGACAAGGTGATACTCCCACAGAATCTTTGAATAAGAGTTTCTTCTCTTGTACCAAAACAATTAATGAAAAAAAGGATAATACTCCTATTTTAGCATCCACTGAAGAAGGTATCCACCAAAAGTTAACTGTCCCACTCCTAATATATAGCCTAAAATCCCTAAAACGAAACACTAACAAAAGATTCAAATGCATAAAACCAGGCAGAACACACACTACAAACTTGGTGGCAAAAACACTTGAAGACTCGGAAATAGTCTGCTCAATTGGACTAAAAATATGTCTTACTCTTACAAGATTATAAACATTACAACACACTCCAAATCAAATGCGAAACGGATTTGTTGTAAGGATACACCCCACTCTGAACTTCTATTGAGCACAGAGTTGAACCAGAAAACTTCAAATTCAGGCCACAGTAACCTTTTCCACATAATTGAATCTACTATAACAGTAAGGCCTGAAGTACAAAAAATCCAAACAAGAACATTATTCAGAAATTGTTGTTATTTTTGCAACCAATGTTGTGATCTATGCATCTGAAGAAATTGATAGTAGGGTAGTACCTGTAGTAGTAATACTAATACTAATAAATTCTAATAATAGTAACAATAAGAACAATGATAATGATAATAAAACAACCTACGCACAATACAGCACACAAACTGCAGCATTTCAACGCCTTCCATAATGAAATTCTTCTAGTCTGTAATCAAAAAGAAGGATCAATTACTAATTTATTACACGAAGGTACAAATTAAAATGCAAATTGATTATCCACCTTAACCGGCACAAGTAGAAACTTACCAACAAAAGCTCCAAGCCAAGAGGGCCAAGAAGTAACAAAATATCACATCTAAAGATAACCGTAGCAAAAATCTGAATATAAAAACCAAGATGCAAATTAAAAGAAAATCAGGTAAGTGTATCTTAACTGTGAGGAATAAAGCAAACTTACTTCATAAGCATCATCAGCAAAGTCTACAAAAAAAAGTCCAATTGGACAAAAGGGCCGAGATTATAGTATCCTTAGACATTATGATGCATAATCTGATTATAGCATATAGCGACATACCAGGCAGTTTATGGCTGCATAATACTTCTCCTTTAACCAATACCCATATGCCAAATTGACTACAACAAGAAAATACGAAAAATAAATAAAAGCCTCATGACATATGAATAAGCTGTCAGAGCCAATCAATATTTCAATTAGAATGAAAACTAGCATGCATCTGAGGCCAAGCACAGTAAGGGCTATAAAGGTTATAATCATACCCTAAAAAAACAATACAAGGTCCTACAAATGATATTATATGCATCTCCTGTCCTTCTTCTATGGGGTGCAAATGAAAACCCTAGCCCCTAGGTTGCACAAAGAAGAAAATAAGAACTACTCCTTCCCAACTCTTCTGTTTCCCATTTGTGCCATTTGACCCTTTAGTATTATAATAACAAACAGACAGCACTTAAAAATCAACGAAAAAGAAAGACGCAAAATAATGTTTTCCCCTCCATATCCAGCACGTACCTAACGTGTATATCCTTTGTATTCTCAAGTCAACCTTGTTAAAATGATAAAAAAGATACATATTTGGAGTGTCAAATACCATCTACCCGCATGTGAACTTAATTAATCATGTAGTAGGAAGCAGGAAAAAAAATGTTCAAGACAACAAATCTTTGCAGAGGTTCATTAGATAGCCAGTTCTACATCTGTACAATCTTAAAAATATACATCCACAAGGGAAAAAGAATGCACATGAGAAGAATTACCTACGCCCAGAGCTAGTATATTTGGAAGTGGACGAGTACAATAGAACAAAAGGTGGAACTGAACTGCAGTTAGTATCACAAAGAAAGCTTCCACTTGACGTCCAAACTTAAGTCTAACCTGAAAATGGAAACAAATAAAAGGCTTACTTATATTTCTTTTTCTTTTAAGAAACACAACTTAATGAACTGAACAAAATACAAGGTGTACAGTGCACGAGAAGAAAATAAGTATAAAGCAACAGCATACCTGAAGGCGAAAGAAGCATAATGTAGATAATATGATGCCACCTAATGCCAAACGAACTGGCAAACAGAAACTAAAACAATTTAGGAATTGTTATTATGAAAGGCAAGATATAACAAAAAAAAAATTATAATAAAAAAAGATATAAACAAATGTGGAAGGCATTCCCCATGAATGTCATCCAACTTTTTTCTTTCTCAGAAGAAGTAATAAATTAATAGATGACCCCAGGTGCATGAAAAGTATGTAGGAGGCATGCCTTTCAATTCCCACCAAAATGTACCACTGAATGCACAAAACAACGTGCTTTTCAAATAAATCCTCTGTGAGACTTCTCAGACTAGATGGCTTTCCAAATCGCCATTCCAGCAAGCAAGAAGGTCAGCCACAAATCTCAGCATAACCAGTAACCCCAGATACAAAAATAAATACTAATCTATATGGAGATCCGATAATAAGATGGAAACCATGGAATATTTGCTGCCACTCGTGAAGCAACACTCAGATGAATGTAAACTTACAAGAAATTTAAAGCACTAACCTGCTAAAAGACTATAAACCTTTGGCAAATGCAACAGTTCCATTGCTAAAACAGAAGGAGAAGCCAAACTTGAAACAAACAATGCACCTAGAAGAATGACATACCACACAAATCAGTGAAGTAAACACCTTGGAAGATTTAATAATTCATCAACGAATCAGTACAATTTTCAAAAATCTTAACAATTTATCCATGAGATAACACACTAGAACAACTAAAACTGCATAGAAATATGGGGATTGCCCCCAAAGGCTTTATTTGGCTAATTTACTCATTTAGACTTTAAATCACAAACTTAGTAACATCGACAGCGCATATTTTACAAGCTTACCGAGGAAAGTGCGAGGAACGACTCCAGGGAACTCCAAATGATCATACTACCAGGAGGCAAACATTTATCCAAACAAAGTAGTTAGATAGCCAAAAGGACCAACACATTCCAGAAAACATAACAGCTGACACAAGCTTATGAAGAGATAGATATATAAACTCACATTATCTATGCGATTTCGATAATACAGAATGTCATGCATTGCCTGATAACAAGTAAGAACAAGAAACAACAAACAACAAAATTAGAAGTAAGCAAAAGCACTAAAGAAGCTGAAAACGATACGCCGATAAACAATTCAGTTTTCCCAGATAACAAAATCATCTCCCCCCTCATGTTATCAGTGAGCAGACCAAATTTGAACTTCAAATTTTCATTTAAATCCTGTTCAATTTTTTGTATATACTGAAAATTTTTACATTTCCAACATTTTCCACCATTACAAATTACCACAAATCACTGTAATTCAATAATTTAACTCTCTTATTAGTAAATATTTCCAAGTTTTTCACTTTCATACACTTCAGGCAAATAGAGAGAGAGAGAGAGAGAGAAGTGCCACCTGGACATTGAAGCTTTCTTCAACCTTAGTGTAGGGCGCCATGAACACATAAAACGCAGCTATCGATCCAAGTACCAAATCGTAACCATGGCGCTCAAGAAAATTGGAAGACTTGGAAGCCATTGTTTAGAGAGAGAGAGAGAGAGAGAAACACAGACGCAGACAGGAGATAGAGAGAGAGAGAGTTGAACTGAAGTGTGTGGATCTACTAGTGGGCTGGGCCAGATCGATGTTTTATTGGGCTTGGGCTTTGGTTCAGATAAAAATTTGAAACAAGACACTTGACCAAGTAAAACGTCAGTAGAACGTTGTAACTTGTAACAACCGTAGCCATAGCTGATAAGCCATGGAAGCTGTAACAGTAACCTCACCGCCTCTCTCTCTGCACCACCACTGCTTCCCGCCAAGCACACGCATCGCCGCCGCCAACTCTAATGACTGTAATAAACACCGCCAAACCTTCAAGCGGAAAGCTTTATCATCACGGCGGAAACAAAAGACTCCGACATTCGAAGAACACCACGCGTTTCCGGACTCCTTGCCGCTCCACACGAAGAACCCACATGCCATTTACAAGGACATACAGAGCTTCGCAAGGAGAAATAAGATCGAAAAGGCCCTGAGTATCTTGGACTACTTGGACCAGCAGGGCATCCCGGTTAACGCCACCACATTCTCCGCCCTCATCGCCGCTTGTGTCCGTACAAGGTCGTTGGATCACGGCAAGCAAATCCACACGCATATTCGGATTAACGGGCTCGAAAACAATGACTTTATACGCACAAAGTTGGTAAATATGTACACTAGTTTTGGGTCAGTGGATGATGCACAGAAGCTGTTTGATGAAAGTTCTAGCAAGAACGTGTACTCGTGGAATGCCTTGCTTAGAGGCACTGTCATTGCTGGTGGGAAGCGGTACGGTGATGTTCTTGATACTTATTCGGAAATGCGGGTGTTAGGGGTGGAGTTGAATGTGTATAGTTTCTCTAGTGTGATTAAGAGCTTTGCAGGTGCTTCGGCACTGTCGCAAGGTTTGAAGACGCATGCCCTTTTGGTTAAGAACGGTTTCATTGATAGCGCGATTGTTCGGACGAGTTTGGTTGATTTGTACTTTAAATGTGGCAAGATTAAGCTTGCTCACCGCGTGTTTGAAGAATTTGGTGATAGAGATGTTGTTGTATGGGGAGCCATGATTGCAGGTTTTGCGCATAATAGGAGGCAAGGGGAAGCTTTGGAGTATGTTAGGATGATGGTAGATGAAGGAGTAAGACTGAATTCAGTTATATTGACTAGTATTCTTCCTGTGATTGGGGACGTTGGGGCTCGAAAGCTAGGGCAGGAGCTTCATGCTTTTGTGGTGAAGACGAAAAGCTATTCCAAGCAGATTTTCATTCAGTCTGGCTTGATAGACATGTATTGCAAGTGTGGAGATATGGATATGGGGCGGCGGGTTTTTTATCATTCGAAGGAGAGGAATACAATTTGTTGGACTGCTTTGATGTCAGGTTATGTTGCAAATGGGAGGCCTGAGCAGGCATTGCGATCGATCATTTGGATGCAGCAGGAAGGGTTTAAACCAGATTTGGTCACGATTGCCACCATCCTTCCAGTTTGTGCAGAATTGAAGGATTTGAAACGAGGGAAGGAGATACATGCGTATGCTGTGAAAAATTGTTTCTTGCCCAATGTATCTATAATTTCTTCTTTGATGGTGATGTACTCGAAGTGTGGCATCTTTGAGTACTCGTAAGACTATTCGATGGGATGGAGAACAGAAATATTATCCTTTGGACGGCCATGATTGATTCCTATATTGACAACGGATGCCTCTACGAGGCACTTGGTCTGGTAAGGTCAATGGTCTTATCGAAGCACAGGCCAGATTCCGTTGCAATGGCAAGGATTTTGAACATTTGCAATGGCCTAAAGAATTTGAAGCTTGGGAAGGAAATTCATGGACAAGTTTTGAAGAAGAACTTTGAATCCATTCCTTTGTTACTGCTGAAATTGTGAAAATGTATGGGCAATGTGGAGCCGTTGATCATGCAAAGTCTGTTTTCGATGCAATCCCTGTCAAGGGTTCAATGACTTGGACTGCAATCATAGAGGCTTATGCATACAATGACATGTATCAAGAAGCTATCAATCTGTTCGATCAGATGAGATCTAAAGACTTCACTCCGAACCATTTCACTTTCCAGGTGGTTCTATCTATTTGCGATCGAGCTGGATTTGTTGATGATGCTTGCCGTATCGTCCATTTAATGTCTCGTGTGTACAAAGTTAAGGTGTCTGAGGAACAATATTCTCTAATCATTGGACTTCTTGATCGTTTTGGCCGCATTGAGGAGGCTCGAAGATTTACAACATTGAGTTCGTCTCTGTTGTAATGATGGATGGTTGGACCTTCCTTCTTTCATGTATAAATTTCGTAAGCTCTTGAAACTTTCTTTGTGATTACTAGTTTTCTGCAACTTCACAAATGTATAGAGACCCATTGTATCTTCATGTATGAGTAACATGGTAATTTTCAATTTACTTCAATGTGATTGTTGTTACCAATTTACAGTTTTTTTTTTTACCTCCTTGAATTAAGAACTTCATTAGGAATCTCATCAATTGAATCGAAATAAAATTCGAATCCAAACCCAAATGCAGTTATCGAAAAATACATTCTAAAAAACAATTACAGTATAAAAAAGAATTGTTAACCTAATAGAGAATCACACCAGTTAAGCTCAAAAAGGTGATTAGTGGATCCATCATCAAGGGGATTCAAAAAGACATAAACATGTGATCCATCTTGGACTCCATAATCAACGAGCAAAACTCCGTCTGCATCGTCATTCATGAGACGGCTACAATGACGATCATCGCTGTCAGTGTCAAGAATCAAGATCAGACGGTGGTAAGGGAGCTTCTGCTGCGCTTCAATTTCCCGTTTTAGATCAGCAACCGTCGCCTCCTTTCCGACTTGAACATAGAAGAGAGTTCCTGTCAAATTCTCCACCACCACCTTCATTGTCATGTCGAAATGTCGAAGTTTATTGTTAATTAAGACAAATTAAGCTCACTTTTGGTCTCTTTTTTCTTTTTCTTTTTTCCGGTAACAATTTAAGCTCAGTTTATCTAGGCAATATTCATGCAGAAAGCTTGAGGGAGGAGTTCACGTATGCAGCATTCTCGGCAGTTTGTTACATGCACATGCTGATATGCTGATTTGTTGGCTAGGCAGATTAATTAGGGTTTTCGGGACAAGAAGATGTCAAGGGCTCTCCGACGATCAAGACATTGAGAGAGCTAGAGTTTTCTCCGTGTGGAATATTGTGTTACCTGAAAAAAAGCCATCAGATGTCGAATATGTAGGAGAGTTGATAACGATTTAGGAATGTATTGCAAAAGAGGACATGATCCATTAATATAATTAATCCCTTGATTTGAGGTAAATATAATTTGACAACAATCTATGATATGATCGCATACCTAATATGTGTGTGTGGAGCTGTAAACGAGTCGAGCCGAACCAAATATCATTGTGTTCAAGTTTGCCTTGTTTTTTTTTTTTTTTTTTTTTTTTTTGAGCTCGAGCTAGGTTGGGCTTGCTTCTGATACGAGCCGAGCTTGAGCCAGAATAATTGTGAGATTTCTTCAATTATGACAATTCCTAATTTGAAATTGTGATCGATTTGATTCTAAAATATTAGAACATAAATTGAAAACGTTGTTTTTGATCCGATCTATACAAAATATAATCCCCAAGTGACCCATATGGTCAATAATTTGATTCTAAAATATTAGAAAAGAAATTAAAAACATTATTTTGGATCCGTTCTATCAGAAAATATAATCCCTAAGTGACCCATATGGTCAATAATCTAAATGAGAGTACAAGGGCACTTAAGTGTATCTATTATTACTTATTTTAGGTCCAATTTGTATTTTATGTCAAACTGAGAGGGATTTTCAGGAGTGAGGTCCAAATTTATTATGTTACATAATATTATATTTTCTTAATCAATATACCAAGTATACGTATTTTATGCTGTACACAAAATTAACCTACTATTTTATCAATGTTCTGTTATTTAATATACACATTGTTGTATAATATGACATGCAAAGTAACAAGAGCACTCGCAATATTCACGTTACAAATTTTTATTGTATAGTTTCACATTAAATTATAGTGTTATGGTTGTTGGAATTTATATTTGATGAGGTTGTGACTGTTTATGAACAAAGTTGCGATTATTCAATTAATATAAAGTAAGCATCCTAAAATGGTGAAACATTTAAAATACCATAAATTGTTCTTAAAGAATTTTAAAAATTACAATTGAACCAAAAGGAGTTAAAGTAATTCATCACATTTTAATTTTGAATGAATTTAAAATTTAAAATTATAGACGAAAAAAAAAAAACTCCCACGTTAATAGGTGGTTTCATGTTTTTGCTTAATTTCCTTTTTTGAATAATTTTTTTAATAAAAATATAAATTAGTTATTTAAACAAAAATATAACTATAAAGGCCAATTGCCAGGCCTTTGTTTTGTAATTGAAGAGATACAACTATTGACACTTCCAGACAAAACACAATTTTTATAAAGAGTCACTTAGTCCACCCCATGCCAATTGCTTGGGTAATTGGGCAATCCAATCCCCAAAACTCTAAAGAGTCTCTCCACCCCAACCCAATCAATCATGCTATTAGGGAGCCAACACCGCCGGACTCATCACTTAGGCGGAATGGCCCAAGTCTGTGACTAAGTGGATCTGATGTTAGGCTAACAACAGCCAAATTCTCTCTCTTTTTTTTTTTTTTTTTTTTTTTTTTTTTTTTTTTAACGTCAAGTGCGTGGTTTTTAGGCACAGAGAACGGCATATAAGCCAACCAATAAGGTGTGATGGGGCCCGTGCTATAAGCGCACTCAGCCCAGCCTAATGGGGGGCGATGTGGCACATTATGTGCTTTTGGATTTCCAACAGTTAAAATTTTTTGAATTCAATCGTAACGGTTAGTACATGTGGTGACATCTGGGCCATCAAAGTTTATCATCAACAGTCCATATTTTTTTGAATTAAAAAAGATAAAACAACGAAAAAAATCTTATTGCCATTGGGCCCATGCGGCACAATCTGGGCTCTTGGATGCAAAAAAAATGTAATACAATCGTGCACATTAATTAAGTTAGATAAAAATTATAAAAACCTTCACAAAAATACAAAAAAAAGTTTAAAATATTTCCTATAAATACCCAACAATCCTCTTCCACCCTACACCACATTTAATATAACAAATACTTTCAACCAATCTTTCTCTCAAATTTTCTAAATACTTTGGTACAATGCAACCAATAAGAACAAGTCATTCAACCACTTTGAATGTTGGAATGTTCTCAAAGGTTGCCCCAGGTACAACATTGTGCCAAATGGTCCAACATTTTTCATGAACGACACTCCTCTACACTCTACATCAAAAGAAATCTCGCATGTTTAGGAAGTCGGCCCACTTGAAGTATCAAAACTGACCTATCGTTCACATAAACTTCAAGGTATGAAAGCTGCGAAGAAAAAAAAATAAGGTCTTCCAATAGTGATTATACAAAATATATGGAAGAAATTACTCGCCATGGTGCATTGAGTTTGGGGACATGGCTAAACTTGAGGCTAAGAAGGCTGGAGTCTGGAGATACGGCTAGGGTTGTAGCTAATGAGAGAGAAAGAGAGCTACTTACACAAAAAAAATGGAGATACTTAGGGAGGGCTAAGAAAGATCATCAAATTATCTCCAAGTCTCTTGAAGGAATGTCTTTGGATTCAACTATTTTTGGAGATCAGAATGAGCGGAAGTAATGCGAAGGAGGCGTGAAAGAGAAGAGGGACCAAGCGGAGATGATCCTTGTTGGAAATATTGGCAATGCGGATGCTACTTCTCTTACAACAAATCACATAAAATAAATACTAGTATATAATAATTTTCATTGCCACAATAAATTACATAAAACAAACAAAATAAGATAAAATAATACTTATCTTTTGTAGGTAGAGAACACTCTTAGTCGATCCTTGATTAGAACAATATTTTAGGTTAAGGCGTGTAAATTCATTGTCTTTAAGAGTAGATTTCGTCCCTCTAAGATAATGTCTCGGTTTAACAAGTTATGGCGCCCTACCCTCCAAGATACCACAAAATATGATCCTCGTAAGCGTACGCTCGTAATACTTGAATTAGGTGAACAACTCGATTCTTTCCTTTAGTCTGGAGTGAGTGAAGAATATAATAAAACTTTCAAGAATGATGGATCAAAAGGATAGATAAAAGAAGATGAGATGATTGTCATCTTCATCTTTTCACTAGAGAGATTACCACATGTATAATAGAACTATTCCAAAGAGACGTTAGCCAATAAATGTTAATTAATTCAAAGAGCAATTATTATACTATAAAAGTGTAAGGTTATTATAAATGTTAACACTCAACATTTTGTTGACACACTCTACATAAAATTTAATAATAAATAACTCATATATCTTGATATAAAATAACTATTTAAGCCATAAATAGTACACTCCATAAGTTCTTTTAACAGCACAACCTAATAATAATTCAAGAACATGTTGAGATCAATTTTTCTTGTTTTTAACAGCATAACCTAATGATAATTCAAGAACATGTTGAGATCAAATTTTCTTGTTTTCGAGTTGCAGTCTAAGAGTTTAAACTTGAAAACATTTTCTGCAAATTCCGATATCACTTTTTTAAAGATAATTTTCATAAGCTGGGGGTGTAATCGCGATCGCAAATGCTACAAGGAACACATGAGATTTTTTGTAAGGGAAATAAAAAACTGATTCCATTTGACAGTTAAGAATGTCTGGAAAAAAGGAGTTTCGTTTCTCATTTTTTTCGGTTGAAAGGAGAGACTTCAAGAAGAGAAAAGATAGCTGAAGTTTGAAATCTCAGAGAAAAATAGGATAAAAATGTTTTGTCCTATTTTTAAAAAAATTTTTCGGTTGACTTGACCTCTTAGGGCCTGTTTGGTATCCTACTCAAAAACTTGAATTGTTCTTAAAACTAACTTTTAAGAACATTTCTTAGAAACAGTTTTTTTTAGGTTTCAAAAACGTGTTTGGCATTGAACTTAAAAACTATTTTTGAATCTAAAAATTTGAAAACTTGTTTGGTTTAACTCTTAAAAACAACATTTTTTTTAAAATTATGTATTTGTTTTAAGATATACAAAACATATGAAATTAAACCTTAAACATACTATTTTGATATTCATGTGCTAATACAACACATATATGCTCGGTAATCAAATTAAACTTCAAGTCTTAGACAATAAATATTACATTAAAACATTCTAGAAAACCAATAAACTTTGAGACTAATTGTTATTGACGTAATCAAGCCACATTGATCCGGCTATGTGGTCTCTAACATCATTCATAACATTGTCGTCATTCAAATGCATGTTTTCCCCTTCTGAACTTGAACCATCCAAATCAGATGATGAATCACTTTCTGAACTTGAACCAGTGTTGTCCACTTCATTTGAATCCATCCTATATAGACAAACCAATAATTATATTCACTTATGAATGTACAAAGCTAAAAGCTACATTCACTTATGAATGTACAAAACACATACTCAGTTCTATGTAGTATGTACTATATACTCAGTTTTCACGAATTAGATGATAAATAAAAAGGCATTTTATGCATGCGAATATCAAACAAAATAAAAGTAGTGTGACCTAAGAGTAACTCATTTACCTCTTCCAAAGACACAGGCATGACAATACGACTTCACGCAAGTCCCCAGTTGAAAAGACAAGGTTAAAGGAAATCTCAAAAGAAAGGGGGCATAGTTTTTGTATTGCAAAAGTCATACAAATTTACCAGAAAAATGAAAGATCAAAACTTAAGTAGCATTCAGTTCTAATTAGCTAAATATGTAATTAACAAGAAGAATAAGGGCAACTCTAAACCAGCAAGTCTCCCGCTTTGCGAGGGACATAAACCCCATGAATAACAAAAAAGATTGGAACTTTGCCTTCCTATTCATTGTTCTTCATTCACCAAATTAACCCTTAATTTGTAACAGATTAACAAATTTAAAAACAAGATATTCACAAAGGCTCCTATTGAAATTTGTAGGTAAGTAGATGCTATTTGTACCAGAGAATCCAATGTATCTAATGAATAAAAACAAGATATTCACAAAGGCTCCTATTGAAATTTGTCAAGTTCGGTTAGATGGGAAGTGCTTCGACCACTGCACTCATCCCATCTTTCCAGCCTTTGAACATGATGAATCAAATGGAGAATCAAAGCAAATCAAGGGTTCCAAAAAACGGAAGGGTACATGAGAACACAAGTGAAAATCACTACCCTTGTTGAATTCCAAGGGATAAAATCCAAATTGCACAATTTTCGACACCAAAATGAAAACGAGACTTCTCTTATTAAATCCAAACAGGAACCATCGCTAAAATACACAACGTAATTCAAAGACCAAGTCTATCATTAAAGCATTCACAGAGAAAATATGAAAAATTCATTTTTGAACTCAGACATTTGACATTTTGGCTACTCCAAACACCCATCCAATGAAACAAGTATATCACATAATATTTCACATAATATTACTTGCTACATATATGTAGCAAATGTCAGAAATCCATTCTATGAAACAAACAACCATATGAATTTTCTAACCAACCACATATTTACCATGTCAGCATAAAAAAAGGATCTGAACCCATCAGCTAATTCGTGCCATCTATTGATTCAAGATAGCAAAAATCCAGCCTAAAAAGATGATTTTCAAGCTCTTAGCCATCTAATAAACAAACCCCACTTCCAAAAACTCCTCAAAAGTTGAGTTTGAATGGAAAAACGGATAGCAAATTATGACCATCAGACTAACAAAGAATGGATTTTTTAATACACTTTTCATGTAAATTAATCACAACCAGATGGTGGTTCCCAATCCTTTTCTGAAACTAACTAGGTAAAATGCGATTGATGAACAATCAAAGCATTAAAGCATGGTTTTATTTTTTATTTTTTTATAATATATATATATATATATATATCTATATATCAAAGAACAGAGAAGATGAGGAGGAGGACCTTGTTCGATGATCAGATTCTTGAGCTAATAAGGCTTGTCCAGAACGCTCTTCACCGAGAACGAAAATGACTGAGTCCGATTCGATGTCGTTGTGAACAAAAGCTTGTATTTGTTCTTCCTGGAACCAAAATCGATCAGTTTGGATTGCGATTTGCAATGCCACACTATCTTTGCTCCGCTGCTCGGAATATATATACAATACATAAATGAATCACACCAATTAGACAGATAAACTCAATTTCTCACAACCCAACACATAAAGCACATAAATCCAACTTTCTGATCATTTTCTCCATTCCGAGGAACCAAACAAAATAGTAAGAGAAAGACCCATTACCTTGATTTTTCCTGACAGTGAAGAGAATGGCCCAGTCTCGTCCCCAACCAACCACTTAGAGATTCGAAGCTTAAAGCTATTTGCCGGAACCTTCACCCTACTGGCCGGAATCTCTTGGTCGTTCGTGGTTGGTGAGGTGGAAGGCTTGTTCGTGGTCTGCGCAGCGCATGTCACTCAGACCTCCATTGCGATCTGAATCTGTGAAAAAAAAAAAACACTAAAACCTGACTTTTGTTGTTTTCAAATTATAATGGGCTGTTCTTAAATTTTTTTTGAGTCCAGTTTTGCAAAATGGGCTTACCAAACAGGTTTTTTTACTTTAAAACTTAAAAATTGTTTTTGAGTTAAAAACTTTGAACTCAAATCCAATACCAAACAGGCCCTTAGAGATTCGAAGCTTAAAGCTATTTGCCGGAACCTTCACCCTACTGGCCGGAATCTCTTGGTCGTTCGTGGTTGGTGAGGTGGAAGGCTTGTTCGTGGTCTGCGCGGCGCATGTCACTCAGACCTCCATTGCGATCTGAATCTGTGAAAAAAAAAAAACACTAAAACCTGACTTTTGTTGTTTTCAAATTATAATGGGCTGTTCTTAAATTTTTTTTGAGTCCAGTTTTGCAAAATGGGCTTACCAAACGGGTTTTTTTACTTTAAAACTTAAAAATTGTTTTTGAGTTAAAAACTTTGAACTCAAATCCAATACCAAACAGGCCCTAAGAGGTCAAGTCAGAGGCTAGAGCAAGAACCAAACAAAAACAGCTAAATTATACAGCTAGCAGTACACTAGAAGCTAGGCGCATTTTATTTACTGGAATTCGACAAACAGAAGCAATTCTTTCTAACACTGGATAAATCTCCCAACAAGGAAGCAACAACCTTTATTATTTCCTTGTGGGGCTGTAAGGGTGGTGCAGGAAATTACGCAGGGTGGATTAAGATACTTTTTAATTTAAAAAGTAAATGTTGGGTGTTTTCAGTACATGGGATGTGGTTAACAAAATGTGGGGTGTTAATAAAACAGCCCATGGAAGTATCGGTTTTTGTTTTAGAAAGAAAACTCACATCAGGACATGGTAAGCTGCACAGGACCAATTGGCTAACTAACAATATTAGACTAAGTAGTATAATACCAACGTCCCAATTCTTGAGTAATAATGTCAACGTTATTGGCTAGAATTTTAATTCAATCAATAAATGGATTTGAAGGAAAATAATTGTCACAATGAGCATGATTTGTATTTTGAAATACCCTACAAAATTCCAACAATCCTAGCATCACAGATTGGTTAGGTGATTTATAGGGAATATGTGGTAAATCGGAGGTGCACATAATATTCATTTTGGGTTATAATTTCGTATTTGTTTAATTCGGTACGTTATTTAAATTAAGCTAATCATTATATAAACCATGAGCATCTTTATTCAATTGGAAGTGTTCACAAAACAACATAAAAACACAACACAGTGTTGTTCATTGCCAATGCATACAATCGATATGTCCAATCATATCAGGAAGGCCTTGCATTTTACCGTTCTTCAAAAGCCTTTGCATGTCCATTGTCATGGGTTGCCAGAGGTACTTATTGGTGTAAATAGTCAATTTTTGGAGCAAAATCTCATCAATGACTCATAATTGCTTTCCCCATCTTGTTATCTCATCCAAATCCCCCATATGCAAACATCTGCAAGGTAGCAATCAGTTTTTGCTCAACAATGAGATTTATAACATTAAAAGCATTATTCTTTTGCACAAAGTATGAATCGTAGTTGCAAATAGCAATCATGATTTTATTGAACATATATGGTTGCATTCTAAAATTACGTCTAATATACACAGTAGGACAACACAATTTGGGACAAAGTAATCTTTCAAGAGACCATTACCTTATTTTTCCTCTTTCTATTGAGGTTTGGGAAACGATTGGGTCTGTATATTAGCGCCACAGCTTGCATGACACAACAGGTATGTGCGGTTCTCTCTCTTCTTGCTTCATCATGTCTTATTCTACGTTCTTGATTTTCTTGCTCTTCCATTTGGAACAATTCATTTTCTCACTCCTAGAGCTTGAACAATTCATTCTCTTACTCTTCGATTTCTAACAATCTCCTTCACGAAGACATTATCAGAACTCAAGATTTAGACACTATGAAGAAGGATTCAGAGAGATTTTGAATTTGGTGTGTGAGTTTTAGGTTGGATGTGGACTTTATATTGAGAAAAAGGAAAGGATGTGATTGTAGATTATGCTACTTGGCAGTCTATGATTGGTTGAAAATCTTATAAAAAAATCTATCGATAAGAATTTTGAACAAATATTGACATGTGGCGCGACCAGCTTTGATGAAAAAAAACATCTCCCATGTGCGTGACAAGAAATTAGTGATCAAAGAAAATTCACGAAATTTTTTGGGATGAAAAAAGTTGTGAAATCTTTTTCATTCTTTTTTTAAAAAGGTTGCCATATGTAAGAATAATACTTGACTACTGAAAACTTAGCAGGAAATTGTGCACATAAGTGACGTGGCGGGCTTAGAGGACTACGTCTGGTTTTCTTTTTGGCTCAAAAACCTTTTACTTTGGATAATGCTAGAGAGGCTAAATGTGTAGACTAAATTTTGTAAACTAAATGACATGGAAATTAATGATTGAATTATCACTTAAGCTTTGGTTAACATGCTTATTTTTGTTGGTAACACGTCATTTAGTTTGTAATTTTAATATTCAAATTTAATCTACCTATCATAACTTTTAACTTTTATTCTCTCCACTTTGATAACGTTAATCATCCTATTTATTGCCGGTATGTTACGCAGACTAAATTTGTACACAATTTTATGCAAACTAAATAACATAAAAATTAATGATTAAATTATTACTTAAAAGTTAACAAACATGTTCATTTCTATGATTTAATTTACAAATTTTATTTACAAGTTTCGCCTATAATCGTTTCTAACCGCTAAACAGATGTCTTTGTAATGTAAATGCGGAACTGATTAAGGGTATTCTGGTCACTGAAGCCTCTCTCTTCCCTCCACCGCTCTTTGTTCAAAAGCGCGCTCTCTCTCTCCCTGTCTCTTTCTCTCTCTACTGAGTTTGAGAAGGACGATGAATTACGAGCAGAGGCTCAAAGCCGCGGCGAAGATCATACTCACTGATGGCGCACGCGCCGGAGACGCGCGTGTCGACTCTGAAGAGCTCGGCGTCAAGGCTAAACTGAAGCCTCACCAGGTCGAAGGCGTGTCGTGGCTCATACGCCGATACAATCTCGGCGTCAACGTCATTCTCGGTAAGGGGCTTCCTAATGATATTTTTCAATGTGTTTGGTTGCCGAGAAAATCTACGAAATAAAGTTTAAATCTTTGATGAATTGTTTGGTTGAATTTTCAGGAGACGAGGTACAACTGCTGTCACTCTTTTGAAGTCTTCTTACATGTGGTGAATTTGTGATTTTGAAATTTCCTTGAATTCGGTCATTTGAGTTTGAAATTTGGTTATTAATTTTCGAAAAATTGAAGTAATTTTCGATAGTGTACATTATGTTCTTATGAATTTAAATACTGTAATTTTATTGCATAATTAAATTCTTGAGTTTCATTGCATAATTTGGTGTTCCTTAGTGTCTCAGGTTGGAAATGAGCAAAAAAAATTAGTTTCATAGTCTGTACTGTTATCGAACCCCTTGTACTTTTGATTTCTGTCACCAGTATATGATTTGTTGGTATTGGCCGAGGGTTTCAACTTTTAACAGTAGAGTCAATATCGTAACTCGAATTCAGTGGAAGGTGTCAATTTAGCTTAGTTGGTAATGTTCGTATTGTATCCAAGGACAGGACTGAATCGCACCTTCAGTGGGGTTTAGGAAGTATGAGATGTACATATCCTTGCTTGCCAATAGGTTATAGGTCCAAAAGAAAAACAAAAGGAAAAAAAAAAAAAGAATTTAATGAAGATGTTCATATTTATTGTTGAGGATACAACTAGTTGCACATGTTGAGGAGAAGTAACTGGAAACAGAAATATTTTTGGCTGTGTTCATTGTACTTGAAGTCTTGAACCCAAGAGAATGATTGTCAGATGGGACTGGGAAAGACGTTACAAGCTGTTTCATTACTGAGCTATTTGAAGGTTCAGAAGATGTCACGTGGACCATTTTGTGAGTTTCATTTTTGTGCTTTTGGTGTGAATTCCTTGAAGTTCATATTTTCTGTACTGGTGTGTGCTTGATACATTTCTTGTTTCCTTCCATCGGTCATTACACACAGTGGTATTGTGTCCTTTGAGTGTGACGGACGGTTGGATCACAGAGATGGACACATTTGCTCCAAAACTAAAGGCTCTTAGGTATATTGGTGATAAAGAAAATCGGCGCATTCTACGCAGGACAATCTACAAGCACATAAATGAACAGACCTCCTCATCTGATGTAAGTTTCATTCCTGCTATTTACCTTTTGGAAGGAATAAACTATAGATGTCAATCACTATGTTTGGTTGAATTTATAGCTAATTACTATTATTAGCTCTCTAATAAGCTATTTTTTGTCTTGGATTGATGTTTTCAAGTTGGACCAATGGACAGGAATTGTCGTTGCCTTTTGATGTCCTGTTGACAACATATGACATAGCCTTGGCAGATCAGGATTTTCTTTCTCAGATGCCCTGGAGCTATGCAGTAATAGATGAAGCGCAAAGGCTCAAAAACCCTTCCAGTGTATGTTCAAGATGTCACAGATTTTCTCTTATGAATTAAGGAACCCTATACTAGTAGCAACATTTTTCTTATTATGATTGATTAATACTGATACTATACTATGTAGTCCAGTAGTGTGAATCAGGAAAATAATTAACCAGGTACAGCTATTAATTATATGACAGTTTGAACCACTGGCTTTCAGAAACAAAAATAACAGCATACTGCTGATCAGTTTGGTATGCTTTTTTAATTGTAAACCTCTTCCCATGGCAATTGATGTTGGAAATTTTTAACTTTGATTCCAATACTCTGTGACTTCTAGTATGAAGACCATGAAAGTTTGTGCTAGGCAGGCATAATAAGAAAATTTGAGCACACGAAGAAAGGGATGGAAGTTATAATACAATTTTTTTCCCCTGATAATAACTGTCATTACAAACATATATATGTTTCGACGTTAATAGGTTTTGCACAATGTCCTAAGAGAGCGCTATCTCATACCAAGACGGTTACTGATGACTGGCACACCTATCCAAAACAATCTCACTGAACTTTGGGCTTTGATGCATTTTTGTATGCCTTCAGTCTTTGGGAAGCTAGACGAGTTCCTTGCAACATTCAAGGAAGCTGGAGATCCCTCATCAGGTAATGTTCTTACTTGTCATAAGTAAGTTGGGTGGCCTATAATGTGATGTATAATGATTTGTGAACATTTCTTACTTAAAATTCCGCTGCAGGTAAGATCTTGTATCCTCTCTGTGTGGAGATGAGTTCTTGGTCTTATGACCCAACTATTCTGTTGGCAATTATTGAGGAGAATGAACTTTGGGATGTCAAAACATGGTTTTATATACATGGCACTTGTTATTCCTGAACAGGCCATGATACAACCAAAGTCAAGGAACAACTCAAAACCTTAAGAAGTATCTTGGGAGCTTTCATGCTCCGCCGTACAAAATCTAAACTTATTGAGTCTGGAGATTTATCCCTGCCACCGCTTACTGAGATAACAGTGTAAGTTCTTCATCTCTTTCTTCATTGTAGACATACTCTTAGAACATAATGAATATGATGCAAAGATGCATTATCTTGATAGGCTGGCACCATTGGTCAGCTTGCAAAAGAAGGTGTATATGTCAATATTGAGAAAGGAGCTTCCTAAGCTACTTGCACTCTCTTCCGGAGGTTCAAATCATCAGTCCTTACAGAATATTGTAAGTTAGCTTTTCTATTTTTCACCTAAGCGTTTGTTTTCTCCCTTGAATCTTTTCTTATAAATGATACATTGGCATTAAACTCCTTTATCCTATACCATCTACAAAATTACAAATGCAGGGAGGTTATTATATTTCTACGTGATTTTTGTTTTTACCAGGTCCTATTGGCTGGTAGCTGTAAAATAATATTTGGTAAATGCAATTCAAAAGCTGTGTACATAGTCAAATCATTTTTCCAACTGCTCAGTATAATTTATTGAAATTATTAAAATGAATTTAATGATTGTCATTTTTTATTTTGAGCCCAAAGTGCTACATTTTTATAACTGTAACTTTAAAACGACCCGCTAGTTTGCTTCCCAGCTACTGCTTCTCCACAACTTTGAAGAAGTAGAAGAAAAATCAGAAATGTACCAAATGCATGTGTTACTTTTCCTATAACTACAAGGAAGAAGTCGTATAAAAAAGCAGGACCTAAAATAGTGATACCAAAATGGTGCTAACTCCTGATGCAGTATTGTTAGTTCCTTATTCTTGTTTAATCTGGCTTCTTGCTTCAAGTATTTGTGTGCTTATTCAGTACTTCATTGCTTATTGTTATATGCAGTGATCAGCCCTTTTGATTTTACTTCTGCCACTGGCAATATAGGTAATACAGCTTCGAAAAGCATGTAGCCATCCATATCTCTTCCCTGGTATTGAGCCTGAACCATATGAAGAGGGCGAACACCTGGTTCAGGTATTTATATCAACACTTGGTAAATGATAATGACCTACGAGAGTGTAGCCAAGTCATGTAATTTCCAAATTCTTAACTTCTATAGAAGCATTTCTGATTAACATACGATAGTGGAGCTCTAGTTGGTTTGGTTCATTAAGCTAAAATGCCTGATCCCTGAATCTCGATTTAAGTACTTTTAGTATGTATTCTGCTCTCTTGTAATATTTATTTCCTACCAACCATTCTCTGTTTATTTTATATTTTTTGATCAGGCTAGTGGTAAGCTTATAATCTTGGATCGACTACTTCAAAAGCTACATGAGTATGGACACCGTGTGCTTCTCTTTGCACAGATGACGCATACCCTTGATATTCTGCAGGTTTGTTTTTTATGTCCTTCTCCTGTTTCATGCAAAATGATAAATGCTTCAGCTTGTTTGCATGCATTTAACAATTTATATTCTCTTATGTACTGTAGGATTTTCTGGAGTTACGAAAGTATTCCTACGAGCGGCTTGATGGATCAATTCGCGCTGAGGAGCGCTTTGCTGCCATAAGAAGTTTCAGCACACAATCAACAAAAAAAAGTTTGAAGTCTCAAGCTGATCAAAATGGTGCTTTTGTCTTCATGATCTCTACAAGAGCTGGGGGAGTTGGCTTGAACCTTGTGGCTGCTGATACTGTGAGTTTTTGCAAACAGTAGTGTACCTTGTTACTAACAAGAATCTTGGGTCTGACAAGTGATAATCTTATGTCCAGCATATTACTTTAAGATTGGGTAACTTGCTATCAGAGAGAATGACATTAATAGAATAATTTTGAGAGGTTTATGATATATTGCTGTTGAGGAACCTAAAGTAGGCTATGTTGTAAAATTTCAAGTAACATAAATTCTTCCCTGAAGTTGCTTTTAATCACATCATATTTGTATTCTATTCATTTTACATTAGCCATTTCTTTCTTTCCTGACGTTCTTTTGCTCAATTTGCATACGGTAGGTTATATTCTATGAGCGAGATTGGAATCCCCAGGTTGACAAGCAAGCTCTGCAGCGGGCACACAGGATTGGTCAGATGAATAATGTACTGTCAATAAACCTAGTTACAGGACGTACGGTGGAGGAGGTGAGACACAATACATCAGTTGTTGCCTCTAAAGCCTTTGAGGCCATTACATAAATATTTCAAATGTGTCAATATAGGTTATCATGCGGAGAGCAGAGAGGAAATTGCAGCTAAGCCATAATGTTGTTGGGGACAATGTTATGGACCAGGATGGTAAAGAAACAAGTGGAGTTGAACCTAGTGACTTACGATCCATCATCTTTGGGTTACATCTCTTCGATCCTGATGAGGTCAACAATGGTGTGCTTGAGATGTCAGAACTGAATACTATGGCTGAGAAGGTAATTTCAGTGCGGAATAAACAAGTAACTACCAAGGATGAGAGGAAATTTGAGCTTAATCCAGCAGATGTTTTGAATGGAAATGATCTTGTTGTAGGAGAAGGTTCCACTTCTCTTAGTTTCAATTCGGGCTTTGATGAATCTTCATATCTCTCTTGGGTTGAAAAATTCAAGAACGTGTCACAAGAAAATATGGATATGGGAAGCAGAAGAAATCTACTCGAGGAAAAACGTCTAAAACTTGAGACTGCAAAGAAGAAAGCAGACGAGAAGAAGTTGTCAAAGTGGGAAGAGCTTGGATACCATTCACTGTCTGTTGAAGACCCTATCAGCCCTGTGGATAGTGATATGATGTCTGATTCAGGTTCTGTCCAATTTGTTTATGGGGATTGTACACAACCATCAAAAGTTTGCCCCTCTGAGCCTACCATTGTTTTCAGGTAAATTTAATATCACTAAATTCCTCCTCCTGAGTGTTCTCATTATATTGCATTGGATGAGTTAGAACGGTGAATATGTGTTTTCTTGTGGTTCTGATATTTTGCTCTTCAAACAGTTTTCTTTTGTTTGTAAGGCTTCTTAATGCTTGAATAATTTTTCATTCTTTCTTTCCTTGAATCCAACATCGGTTATTTTATAATCCCAAGTGTAATCTCAAGTGTGGCTGGATTGAGCCAAACAAGTGGATGAATCGCCTGCTCTAACATCATGTTAATCCCAAACCAATTGGACGCGTCTGTGGGCACAAGATCTTATATATTGTGATGCAAGACTTTGAATTGTTGTGGGATTTTATATTCTAAATATTAATAGTTGTTACCAAGTTTATTTTATTAACTGTCTTGAGATAATAACCAGGGCCACCACAGAATTGATGAATCTTTGAATACAAAATAAAGATTATTACTCAAGTGAATTATTCGTCAGTGGACTTTTTCTGCTGATGAACTCATTCTGCAGCATGATTCCTTATTATGTCCAGAGATTATGAGAGTTTGCTACCATATGATTTAAGGTTCTATTTAATTATTTTCCTTTGGTATTATAAATGTGCTCAAACTACTTCAGTTTCAAAAACTCTCTGTCTCGGTAGGTGGTTGGGGATTTACTGCCAGACCTTATTTCTATGTTTATTTCACAGCTGTGTTGATGATTCTGGACACTGGGGTCGTGGAGGAATGTTTGATGCACTGTCCAAGCTATCTGCAAGTATCCCTGATGCGTATCAACGAGCTTCCGAATTTGGTGACCTGCATCTGGGTGATCTTCACCTTATAAGAGTTTATGGTTAGCCTCTGGTCTCTATGTTATCTAAATTCATCTCGTCGCTTATTATACAAGGGAATCTATTCTGCACAGAAGTACAAGTACTCGAGAAACATGATTATATCATTTGCAACACAATAATTTGTTGAGAAAACTTTAAGTAGCTCTTGGCTGCACAACGCACTATGCAAGAATTTGTATATCATTTCAGCTTGAAGTATATTTTACAATTTGTAGTTAACTTTCTTCCTTACGGATTCAGATGAGCCTGGGATGGACTCGAATCCTTCTCAATGGGTGGCTTTGGCTGTTGTGCAATCTTATAATCCTAGGCGTAAAGTACCCCGCAGCAAGATTTCTATCCCTGACTTGGAAAGTTGCTTATCGAAAGCATCGTTTTCAGCTGCTCAAAGTTCTGGTAAATATTTGCAATCCAAAAGTGCAGTTTTTTATGTGTTAATGTTTGTTAATTTGGATTCTGACAAGTTAAACCTCTCATATCATACTCTTCTGCTTGATTTTAAAGCTTCAATCCACATGCCACGTATTGGGTATCAAGATGCATCAGATCGTGCAGAATGGTACTCCGTCGAACGCCTTCTACGAAAATATGCTTCTATTTATGGCATAAAGATATACGTGTATGTTTTCTTTCGCTTCTTTCCTTCATCCTCTCCCAACATACATACATACCGACTTTCGCAGCAAACTAATTTCTTGAAATCTTTGCAGGTATTATTTTAAGCGGTCTGCTTGACGTTTTTGACTGATCCTGCGCAAGACGAGGTCCTCGTATTCCACAGATGTAGCTAATAGACTTACGTTAGCAAAATGAACCCGTGCCGCCTTTCTTGTCATGTAAATGTGTTCACCTCCAGAGTAAATATGTTGACCTTTTCCCCTGTTTGATAATGTTCTAGTGTAGGAACTGGGAACATGAAAACATGAAGTGTTGTTGTGTAAAACCCTCAAATGTATGAGTGGTACCAAATATCTTCGGTTAAAAGATTTGAATCTTCCGGTTATTGAATGGCTTTTGAAGAGTTTGAAAAGTTTAAACTCGATATGCTGTGAGTTGAAAATGAAGACTCTAACCACTAAGACAATCTGCTATTCACTTTTTTTTTTCTTTAAGAGAAACGGAAGTTTTTTTTAACTATGCAAAGTTGGAATTAAATTATAAAAATGTACTAAAGTTTTAACCGAGAAATGTAAAGCCTAATTATCATTCATCATCCAATTGAAAGTCAACAAACTGTCAGAGTCATCCAGTGTTATACATAACTTATATAATATGACATGGGACTAATAATATGTGGACAATTGACTTCAGGCGAAAATTCGGATTGAGTTTGGGATGAAATGGACGGACAATGCATCAATCCAATCCAATTAATACTCGAATTGAGATCAGGTTGGGTTTGGCCTTGAAGAACACCAGATTACTACCCTGTAGCCAGATTTAAAGCTTGGTGCCTGTGCATGTAATGCCTTAAAAAAAACAAATATTAAGGCTCTCAAGCGTTTGGTGGACCTCTCAATACGACGTCTTAACACCATGAACTAATGACCTGTATGCTGAACAGCATGAAGGTTGCTGATGTACAAATTCAGGTCGTTCTTGGGGAGTTGCCGGAAAACTTGTTCGCAGCGAAATTTGTGTCTTGGCATGGTACACGAGTTAAACTGCGTATCAAGGCCATCATTCGGAGTTGCTCAACTATTCTGGTAATGATTCCTGGAACTAGTGCTGAAGTTTTTACAATCTTCGACAGTATTTTGCTTATAGTAATGTCTATGTCCTCGTCCATCTTTTTGAAACTTACAAAACCAGGCTTAATCATTTAAAACTGAATGGAGTTTTATCTTGTTTGAGCCCCCAAGGCTGAAGTATCACAACTAACAAGGTCTGCAACTCACTGATTTTAGAGCCTGCTTATTTCTTGAAAGATTTAAATCTCAAAAATATTCATTTGCAAGAATTCAACTTCGTCTAAGTTTCCCGTGGCTAGCAAATGACATTTTAGTATCTCAATCCTACTTCCTACATCATTTGTGCTCCCCTACCGACTCAAATCCTTTCCTCTTAAACTTTCACCTTCAAAAACCCAGAGAGAACCTATGCACCTGATTCGAGACCTTTCTTTTAAACAGTTGCCTTCTTTCTTTTCCAGGAAACTTTGTCTGAGAATCAAACAAAACTCAACCACTGAAGGAAACTTTCCTGTTCCTTGACACCAGGGCAATAAGGCTCTCTCAACAATAATCTATCTTAGACAAACGATTTCCCAAACATTTTTCGTTTAGCCATTCTTTACTTTCTTTTTCATATTGCCTGTGGTCGGCAGGGTATGTATAAGCAACGGTAACTTGACATGAAAAATCTGACTTTCCTTCGTTTTCATTGTGTTTAGGTTGCACATCTTTGTTGCTGCTAACCGGTGGAGTTTTAAGGTCATCTCGATCACATTCACATCTCAATCTTGTAAATACACGGTTGTTGCTACCCTCCTCATCCTAAAACATCTTCCCAACATTCTGCTAACCGCTATCTCAATTTCATTGTTACCCCTCGTCTCAACCATTGGATCATATACAGTCCTTCCACACTCCAAATCCAGCTAAACCAAACTTGTACCCAGTTAAAACCACACCTGCTCGAAACTAAAAACCCACGAAGCACGAACAACGTAAAGTCAACTACCATCGAGTGGGAAGTGCAGCACAGCACAAAATGGATACGGCCACGAAATTGTGGAGTGAAATCACAGAGATTGAGAAGTGAAGCATGCCCGTGCTTTACTAACCAGAAGGCAGGCTATAAGATCCATATTCTTGGTGTTACATTAGTTTGTAAATCTCTTATATCCACCACCTTATGTTGTCACGAGAAATTTGAATTCTTATATTTGTTACATATAGTTAAGAGATTTTTTAGATTTGAATTCCCTTGTTTTGAAAAATTCTTGGGTGCGAATGACCAGTCCACGTGGCTGTCCGATCGCATACACAATACACAAGACACCCCACCTCCTTCAGCTAGCCAAAGCCTGGATGGCCTAAAAAAAAAAAAAAAAAGAGGCAAAAGGCTCTAAAAGAAAAGGCTTGAATAATGTGAAAGGGCGGTAGTTGAACTGTTGAAGAAACAAAAGGTGTCATCAGGTGCAAAGAGTGTGACTGGAATCTAATATGCTCCTCAAGTGTAAAAGATTTCAATCCCAATTCATTTTTCTAATATTCAAATTCAGAGCTGTGTTCGGAATGAGATGATTTAGAAATGAACAATACTACTCTAATTTACGGGTAAGAGAATTTGAACTCAGGCACTCTTCTTTGATTCTACGAAACCCTAAACCCTAACCCTCTTTTTTTAACTACTCATGCTTTTGAAGAAGGTAACTATTTTGTTTTCAACTTTTTTACTGTGTGGTTTTACCAAACCAAACGAAAGGGAAAGATTGTTTTAGTTCCCTCCTGAAAGAGTCACCCTCCTAACTCCTCCCCAACAAAAAAGAAACCCATAAAATCACCAAACCACAATAAATTAGACATCTCTTTCTTTTCATGCTACTCTCCCTCTGAAACCAACTCCTCTCCAACACCACCCGAATCTCCCCCTTATATACACATTCCCTTTGCTTTTCTCCAAACTCAGATACCTTCCTTTGCTCAGTCTCCTCCTCATAGTCTCCTAAAGATGTCGAAGGTTGAGAGAAACGGCACTAATGGTTCTTCCGGGCAATATCGTTCCCCATGTAGGTATGCTCCTACCCCGGGGAAGGCAACCGTCCTTGCATTGGGCAAGGCCTTCCCGAGCCAGCTCATCCCTCAAGATTGCTTGGTCGAGGGCTACATTCGCGATACAAAATGTGAAGACGCCACCATCAAGGAGAAACTGGAGCGCCTGTGTAAGCAAAATTACTTACACTATGTCTTGTGTTAAGTTTCTTAGAATGGTTTCTTTACTTGCTTGTTTCTAAACTACGTTTTTGACTAAATTGTATAATTATTTGGGGAATTGTTATTAGCACTCCAAAAATCTCATTTAGCACTCCAAACTTTTTATAATTAAAAAGAAAAATACACTTGTAAAGAGTGTAGAATAAGATTTTTGAAGTGCTAATAACAATTTCCATTATTTGTACCATATCTGTCGATCTCCTTGATGTGGTACACCTAATACGTACTTAGACGCGTTATGTGATTATTTATGTCTATGTTTTTTATAGGCAAAACCACCACTGTGAAGACTAGGTACACAGTGATGTCCAAGGAGATCCTAGACAAATACCCTGAGCTAGCAACAGAGGGCACAGCCACCATCAAACAGCGGCTTGAAATTGCAAACCCTGCGGTGGTGGAGATGGCGTTGGAAGCCAGCCTTGCTTGCATCAAGGAATGGGGAAGGCCAGTAGAAGACATCACTCACATTGTCTACGTCTCCTCAAGTGAAATCAGACTCCCAGGCGGCGACCTCTACCTCTCAAGCAAGCTAGGCCTAAGGAACGATGTTGGCCGCGTCATGCTCTACTTCCTAGGCTGCTACGGTGGTGTCAGCGGCCTCCGCGTTGCCAAAGACATAGCTGAAAACAACCCTGGAAGCCGCGTCTTGCTAACCACTTCCGAGACCACAATCCTTGGCTTCAGGCCCCCCAACAAGGCGCGCCCTTACGACCTTGTAGGGGCAGCGCTATTCGGCGATGGAGCTGCAGCTGTGATCATTGGAAGCAACCCAATAGCAGGACAAGAGTCTCCTTTCATGGAGCTCAACTACGCCGTCCAGCAGTTCCTCCCTGGGACTCACAATGTGATCGACGGCAGGCTGTCGGAGGAAGGCATTAACTTCAAGCTTGGAAGGGACCTGCCCCAGAAAATTGACGAGAACATAGAGGAGTTTTGCAGGAAGCTGACCGTGCCGGCGAAAGCAGAGCTGAAGAACTTCAACGAGCTGTTTTGGGCCGTGCACCCAGGCGGACCGGCGATTCTGAACAAGATGGAGAGCACGCTGAAGCTGAGTAGTGATAAGCTGGAGTGCAGCAGAAGGGCACTGATGGACTATGGGAACGTGAGCAGCAACACCATTTTTTATGTGATGGAAAATATGAGGGAAGAGTTGAAGTTGAAGAAGAAGGAGGGGAGGGATGAGGAATGGGGACTTGCCTTAGCATTTGGACCTGGGATTACTTTTGAAGGCATTCTCCTTCGCAGCCTCTAGTGGTGTGAATTGTCTCAATAAGCTACGAGGGTTGTGCATGTTGCACGCACACCGATGCGATACATTTTTAGAATTTCATTAATGAAATTATGAATTGGTGTTGTTTCAATTTAAGTTAATTTGGTCATTTTAATGAAATGGAGTTGTTCGATTTTTGATTCATTGCGTATCAGGTTATTATTGAAGACATTAAATAGTTGGTCTTTTCTTTTGAATCTATTTCTTGGAATCATATTTTTAGGGAAGAAACTAATTTTGTAACTGATGTCATCACTTCATGTGTGCATTATTTAGAGAATTTCATGTTTGAATTGGTTGTGCGCCTCTGGCTGCTTCTAATACCTTGTTATTTAACTTTAGAAGCCTTTAAGTGTTCCCGAGATTTTTCCCTCTCGTAATGTTATTTTGTTTCCTACCAAAAAAAAAAAAAACACGTTAGCACGATTCAAAATTCAGCACGAATATACCATCTGACATTTTGCACACAAGTACTATGGTAGGAAAATCTGATAGCTTTTGGGGTATTTTCGTCAATTAGCAGTGTTGTATTTTGGTGGCTTTCGAGCGGTGCCGCGGAAACAACGACAACCTCACACCAAACGACGTAGTTTTCTTATTCTTTTCTGTTCTTTCCTTATTGCTTTGCCGTTAAGCAATTCTCCCTCTTTCTTTCTCTCTTTCCTGCAGAAGAAAAATCTGATAATTTCAAATTTCCAAAAACCCTAATTCCACTTCAATTCAATTCCGATTTTTTTCCATTCGTCCAATATTTATCTGATTCTGAATTAATCGCAGTAGTAATCCAGGTAAATTAATTTCACCAAGATCTCTAAACTTTTCGGTAATTTCAAATTTTTAGGGTTTTTTTAGGCACCTGAATTTACCTTGGAATTATGATTCAATTTTGCAGAAATTGAGGTCTATAATGCAAGATGGAAAGACCAATCCCACCGAAACGACACCGTTGACGGTAACCTATCTATCATTCAACTTGTTTCCTTTTGCTGCTGGCTTAATTAATTAACATTGTTGCAAAAATTTACATTTTGAAAGATTGGGGCAGGTTTAGGTAATTATTTTATGATGTGAAAGCAGTTGCTTTGTATTTAGTGGTTAAAATGGAGTTATTGATATCGCACTGAATCGGGGTTTCCTCTTGAGATTATTAAGGTGTTGCTCAAGGTATATAATGATGATGAGATTAGATTGTGAGGTTTCGATCAACTTTTTTGGTGCACATGGTTTCGCAGAGAATGTAGTATTATTTCTCGGTTCAATTTAGTTTCCAGCAAGCTCGGTTATCGGGAACTAGGGCACCAATTATTGCTTGTGACTAATCTCTATACTTTAAGCACTCTTGTTTATGTACAAAGAAATGAAAATTTAGATGATCCAACCCTTTGGGTTTTGTGGCCGGAATCTGATTGTGTATTCCACTTTTGGTGCTGTCCTCTGTTTATTGCACCCTACGTCGCGTTGCTGGATAAAAGAAAAACTTGAGAAACTTCGGAATTTCTTTCCTTGCTCATTTTCTTTGATATATTGTTTACAATATTTGTAATTAGGAAAAAAACAATTATAATTATTTAGCAACTCCTTTTTTTCCAGGCTCAGAATGGTACCATGAGAAATGATGGGGTCTTTCCTCAGCTGCTTACCTCAGTACCAGCTCTCAATGATGCTGCCTCTTATCTTTCTCAGACAACTTCATTATTTACACGCTGTTTCACTGATTATTCTGGTAAGTAATCATCCTTATTCCATATCGAGATTGTTTGAGTTTCTTATTCTCTTGTTTTCCCTTCTTTAGATTTCTCAACGTATAGTGGGAGTGGGGAAGGTGAGCTGGGGAGTTGGTTATGAAATGTGGTGTCTTTACTGTATAAACCTGGAAAATTGTTCTTTTGCGGCAGTATTTTTTTCTCTGTACATTGTCATTAGTTTGATTTTTGTGTTTTTTTTTTTTTCCCCGGTCTTTCCCTAAGAACAGTTCTCTTAGTTTTACAAGTACTCGGTGCTTATAATTTCTCTGAGTGTGGAAGTGATTTTTCATCAAATAATGAGTTGATCCGTTTTCATCCCCTTAAACCTTCTCCCATGTATGAGAATAATTCAATGAACACTTTGAAATAAGCTTCTCTCATGTACCTTTTGCATTTGCTTTTATATATTTCCTTACCATTTATTATTATGGTGTAGTTTTTATTTTACTTGTGTGCTTTTTTTTTCTGAGTGGTCATAAGTTATGGCTCTTGCTGTTTTGCAGTAGAACCTTCTTCTAGTGATTCAGGGGTTTCCAATGGACATGCTCAGGAAATGGTGACCTTTTGGTCTCGGCCAACTTTCGCCTCCCTTGCTACATCTAGCGATGATGTGTCTTCTTGTGGATACCATTCAGTGTCTGCAGAGTCATCTAGTTCTGCAACTGATGCTCCCTCTGTAGTTGATGGAACAGTGAGAAGTTCTTCAGGAGATTCATCTGGAAACTCTAGTGCCATCATTAAATCTACCAATGGTGGCCAAAGTGGCATTCCTTTATTTCAAGGGTATTTGTTCCTAACATACTACTTCTTGATGACCTATCCTTGTAAAGTCTTCAATTGAAATGTGTTAACCATTAACCTAAAATATTTTCTGAAAAGAAAACTTAGTAGAAGAGAGGAACACTTTACTGCATTGCTTAAGACATCAGTGCATGGAGGACTATGTAGGACTCCAAGCAAGAAGTCTGCAATACTCGTTAGCCGAATATTCACTAATGGACTCAATCTGGAGAGTTTATATTAACAATCCCCAGCCTGCCACAAATAGAGTTAAAACCCAAAAGAAGGATTTGGAAGAGCATATATGCTAACCACAAGCGCAAACCCGCCCAAAAAATTTTAAAACAATTATTGATAAATATTTACCCTAACAGAGAAATAAGAAGCTTGACCCAGAAATTTTTGTATCTTGATGGTTATCACACTACAAGAAGCTAACAAAACTTTTACGGGGAATTGTGGGAAAAACATTCTGGTTATTTTTACAGTGAGTAGGTAAGAATAACAGCAGCAGAAAAAGAAAGACCGAACAAATTTCTAGGCATCAGTGCTGTCCAAGAAACCTACATAGCTTAGAAACCATGAAGTGTTAATAGTATGGGATGGCCCTTATTAGGACCCAAGTAATGCTTGTACCAATTTTGTGCATCAAATCTTGAAATTCCACCAAAATATCCATGCCGCTAAAAACTTACCTCCTCAAGCAACTTCCCAATACAAAGTAGGAATATGATTCATTGCCACAGTTACCAGAGTAGCCTATGTGCCTCTTATTGAAACTAAGCCATACATTTGTCAGAGAAATATCTTTAAGCTTGTATTTCTGTGAGCTTCTTGTTTTTTTTTTTTATTGCATCATCTGGCTTTCAACTTAGAGGTGATTATTGTGTTGAATTTCAGCCTTATTGATCGAGTTCGAAAAACTGTGCGTGGGTCGGCGGATGATATAGGATGGCTACAGCGTGATCCGACAATGCCCCCTGTTGAAGACGGCACTGAAAGGTTCATGGAGATTTTGGGGGATATCAGGTGTAGTATACTGTATTTTATTTTTATTTTGCATATAGATCTTCTTATCTTGTTGACGCCAGTATTAAATGAAATATTTCTCCCCTTGCCAGGCATGGTGTTCACAGATTGCCAAACTCGATGGTTTGTTTGTTGGTTCCAGGTATAATTTCTTCGAATGAAACACAAATGGTTAATAGTACTTTAGTCAGGGAACGGATAAGGAGAAACAACATCTCCATTCCCTTCCCATTTCTGCCCTGATGTGGCTTGCTTGTCTGATGTGGATGATGCATTCAGGATCATTTTTGGGATTTTTTTCGTCAAATTTGTGCTTTTCTTTTCAATCCTATATACTTGGTCTGGAGATTGGAATTCCAAAGTGTTTTATATATCTTCATTTTGCTTATAGTTACATGCTTATGAAGTTTGGTTACTTTTGTAATCAATAGGTCTTTTCAGCAACCATGGACCACTATATTTTGTAAATACAAAAGCAAGTTTATCAAAACTGGGTCTGGTCTGCCATATAGCCAAGATTCATAGTGAGGTATTTATTTATTTATTTATTATTTTTGCTTAAAGAAAGCCCTTTTTCACCTTATTATTATATTCTCAAGTAAGTGTTAATAATCACCAATCAGGCTTCAGTTGAAAAAAATGCTCGAGAGATAAAAGAATACATTGAGGAATTCTATTGGGGTTCCAAAAAGCGTGTCTTGCTTCTGGGACATAGCAAAGGGGGAATAGATGCAGCAGCTGCTCTGTCGTTGTATTGGCCTGATTTGAAAGATAAGGTTGCTGGTTTGGCATTAGCACAGAGTCCATATGGCGGTAGCCCAATAGCTACAGATATCTTGAGAGAGGGACAGCTTGGTGATTATGTGAACTTGCGAAAGCTAATGGAGATTGTGATCTGTAAAGTGATTAAGGTATGTAAGGAGTGCGTGCGTGCATATGACTATCTGGTGTATAATGAAAACAATGGTATAGAAAAATGTTTCTTCATTGTTCCACTGTCATATTCAGTTGAGCTTTCTTGCCTGTCATCATGTTTTCTTTTGGCTCCTGTAGTAGGTTGCACTCGTAGGTGTGACTTATGCTCTTAATATGTATATATATTATTGACTGAGGTGTTTGGCCTGACATGAAAACTTTGGTGAAGTTTCAAGTGCTGCTTAGACTGATGATGGCCATTCAAGATGTGGGTGACGGGGCTTAATTTTGTTTTTTCCTGAGGATGGGGGTAGATGGTGTGAAGGACGCAATTTTTGTGCTTTCATATGCTAGCGGCAGTATGATAGTTGTATTAATCTTAATAAGTTGTGATATCCATGGAAGAAACAATAGAAGTCAAGCATGTTTTCGGTGTTATGGTGCTACTATTATGATTGTTTTGTTTTTCCGATAATGTTTCTGCTATCATTAAACGTGTATTGGAGGTAATATTGTGAAGCACTTTTCAGTTGATTTCTAGAATAATTTTTTTCTGAAATACCATGTCATCTTCTTCTGTGAAGGGTGATTTGCAAGCCCTGGAAGATTTGACTTATGAGAAAAGAAGAGAATTTATAAGGAAACACCCGTTGCCAAAGGATCTCCCCGTTGTTTCATGCCACACTGAAGCTCCCATTTCTCCTGCTGTTTTAGCTACATTATCTCGTGTAGCGCATGCCGAGCTACCTGCCGCTCTTTCTGCAGGCCAAGCAGCAAAACTTCCAGTGGTAATGCCCCTTGGTGCAGCTATGGCTGCCTGTGCACAGCTTCTTCAGGTCAGATATGGCAAGAAGAGTGATGGACTTGTCACATGCTGCGATGCAGAAGTTCCTGGATCCATTGTTGTGCGTCCAAAGCGTAAATTAGACCATGCCTGGATGGTATACTCGTCATTGTCAGATGACCCTTCCGAACCAGATGCTTCTCAAGTGTGTGAAGCTCTTTTGACGTTGCTTGTCGAAGCTGGGCAGAATAAGAGACACGATAATGGGACGAAAGATGAATGAGGCCGATGACCTTTGCGTTTCATCTCTCGTTGTTATTTGTTCGTTGTAAGATGGTATTTTATATCCTTTACAGGGTATGTTGCTCATTTTTTGTATATATTTTCGCTCCTCTCCGTCTTATTCTTTTGATTCAATTGTAGGAAAGTTGAGTAACTGTTGGGCATGGACATGGAAGCACAATACAGTATAAGCGCAAGCTCACTTGATTACTTCTGTTCTTTTTTTCTTTTGATAGAAACGATACGATTTTCATTGAGAAGCTCAGAAAACTGAGTTTTAGAGGTTATACAAGCAGAGGACTATCCCCAGAAAACTATTACAAACAATCCTCCAAAAGGAGCTCAGTAACAAAAGGAGGAGGGCAGTCAATCCACTCGCAATGGTCTCCAATGCTAAGGCTGAAACAAGCGAGACGATGGGCAACCCCATTGGCTTGGTGGCGGACATGGGTACATGCTTCTTCAGTGACTAGGGGAAGCCAAACCTTTGCCTCTTCCACAATATGCCCAATGTTAGACAAATTGGTAGAAGGCTCCGCGAGGGCATCCACAATCTAAAGAGAATCACCTTCGATTATCAAATTTCTAAAACCCCCTAGACGCCGCCCAAACCATACCATCTCGAACAACCAACGCTTCCGCTTGTAAATGAGTGAAAACATCCTTAAAAATCTTACGGTAGCCAGCGACAAAATTACCTCCATCATCTCTAATGACAACTCCTGCTCCGCCTACCTTAAGACTCTCCCTCCATGCGCCATCAAAATTCATCTTCCCGTTGGCAGGAGAGACCATTTAGGGTGGTTGGAGCAGAACTTTAGGGGCGAGATGTAGCTGTTGTGACCCTAACAAAATCCTACAGCCAAGATATAGCTTGGGCTACTGCAAGGTCCGGAGAATCACATTTAGCATTCCATAGAACTAAATTCCTGCAATTCCAAATAGTCGAACACGTCATCATGAAAATCTCAAAGTAATGGGGGTGGGAACCGCTTAATCAGGTCCAAAGCCGAAGCCTTGAAAGAATTAGGGTATTTCACTCTTGGCAAAGTCCCCAACGGGGAAGATATCCAGGCACATCGAGCAAAATGGCAATCCCTAAGGATATGTAAGGTTGACTCAGTACTAGGATTGCATAGAACACACGATAGTTTTGTCACCACACGTTTTTTCTCCAAATTCTAACGCGTTGGGATGAGATTGTTGCAAAACTCCAACAAGCCAACCGCACCTTTGGGGCACACTAGCATTCCAAATTCCCGACCAAAGTTTGGAGTATGAAAGTCCATTAGACGATGATGATATTCCCATGGCAGGCTGTTGGAGCCAATTTCACGCTACGTGATAAGCCGATTTTACAGTGAAATGACCTTTTGGCTCAAAATGCCAAATCATTATATCAGCAACCCGCCTTACACTAATAGGGATATATCGAATTAGCTCAGACTCATTTGCCGAGAACACAGATAAGAGAAGTTCATGTTTCCACCCTCCATACTCCCGGTCAAAAAGATCCGCCACCATGTTGGCCTAGCAACCAATAGGCTTTGGCAAAAAAATCTTGAAGGGGACTGGAAGTGGGATCCAAGGATCGTCTCATATGTTGACACTTGTGCCATCGCCAATTCTCCAGCGGGCCCCCTATTTCATCATCACCCGAGCGGCGCAAATGCTTTTCTAGATGAAGGAAGAGTCCGGCTTCATTGGAGTCTTAATAAATGACATTGATGGGAAATATTTGGCCTTTAGAATTCTGGCAAGAAGGGAATTGGGATCCATAATAATTTTCCAAGCTTGTTTGGCCAGTAAAGCCAAGTTAAACGCACGTAGGTAATGGAAACCTAATCTACCTGTAACCTTTGGAGTACAGAGTTTATCCCAAGATAGCTAGTGAATCTTCTTCTTTCCCTCAAACCCATTCCACCAGAATCTCGCCACTAGTCTGTTTAAGTCATCACAAAAATGTTTTGGCAATAAGAAGCAACTCATAAGATAGATGGGAATTGCTCGCGCCACAACTTTGACAAGTCACTCCTTCCCCGCTGCAACCCTTCCATCCCTGTAGTCTCTTCCAGAGGCGTTCCTTAATAAAGCCAAAGCATTGGTGGCGGTTCCGACCCACAATAGTCGGGAAGCCCAAATAACGATCATGTTTGTCAACGATATTCACCCCAATTACCCTTGCCATTCTCTCCCTATCAGGGCGCTTGACATTTTTACTAAAGCACATTTCGCTCTTTTGTATATTAACTACCTGGCCCGAGGCTCGGTCATAGACTCGTAGTACATCGGCAATTTGATTGTAATCCCCTAGCAATGCCCAAGTGAAGATAAAACTATCATCCGCGAACAAAAGGTGAGAGATTGTGGGTGCATCTTGTCATAGAGAAAAGCCCTACAGAAAGCCGTATCACTCCCTTACATCCAATAGGGCTGCTAGGCCTTCTGCGCAGAGGAGGAAAAGGTATTGAGAAAAGGGATTACCCTGTCGAAAACCCTGGGACGGATGAATGAAGCCCTTGGGAATCCTATTGACGATGACCGAATAGTCCACAGTAGAAACCGCAGCCATAATGAGATTTGACCACGGTGGGGGGAAGCCCAGTTTTTGCAACACCCTCCAAAGATAAGACCACTCGATTCGGTCGTAAGCTTTGCTCATATCGAGCTTGAGCGATAGGAACCCTTTTTTAGCCGTTCTCCATCTAGATAGGGGATTTACAAATTCAGAGGCCGTAATCAAGTTATCCGATATCAGCTTACTACGGACAAAAGCAGTATGATTTGGTGATATGATGCGGGGTAGTAGTACCTTCAATCGATTGGCCAAAACCTTTGATATAAGTCTCATTAACACATTGCATAGGCTTATGAGACGGAGATGCGCCATTTCCTTCGGTTCTTTTGTTTTGGGATTAAGCATACATGGGTGAAGTTAACTTGCCAAAGCATCCTCCTTGAAGATAGAAAATCCAGGACTGCCCAGGTAACATCACCACCGACTATATCCCAGTATTTCTGAAAAAAACAGAGGCCTCATCCCATCAGGGCTTGAGGCCTTTGAGGGGTGCATATGGAAAAAAGGCAGTCCTCATCTCCTCCTTGAAGAAACGTTGATCCAGGTGTGTCCGCATATCCTCGGTTACCCTAGGTTCCATTACATCAATGGTCTCCACACCACCGGTTACATTAGTTGATTCGAAAATGCCGTTAAAATAATAAAGTACACCACCGGTGTAGTTTTTAGGACTCCTATTTAACTTTTTGTGATCTATTTTTTCATCACTATGCCTAAATCAAGTTTCTCACAAACATACCCTTAAGTCATTTTCTGAAAAACAATTGAACAAACGGAAGCTCCAGTGATTTTCAAGTTCATAGTTAGCTTATTTTGACAGAAACTTTGAAGTATGATGTTTTGAGTTTGGTGAAAAAATGTTGCGAATCGAGCTTACTACAAGACTCGAATTAGGCTCAAGAAATTGAATTTAGGCGTAAAAAGTTTTTTGAGGGTAGATGATGAAATTTGGGGCTTTCATTATGGTTATCTTCTCCAAATTCATATTTCTTCCATTTGAAATTTTCGGTGGCAATCGATAGTGGTTGATTGTGGTTGTTTTTACTTGAAATACATTTAAAATGTTATCCTCAACCTTACACTGCTTCTTTTAGATAAATTAATAACATTAAAATGAATTGTCAGGTAATGTGTAGTTTTAAGTCGAATTTTGAATGCTTTATTGTTTTTGTTCCTACCTTTATTGAGTGCAAGTGCAATATTAACTCTATTTAAATAAGAGTCAATGTGACTATGTAATTGAGTGAGAAACATTATGTAATTGAGAGAAAATAACATTATGTTACTGAGTGACAATGATAAGTAATTGAAGCCCATGTGTCTAATTTCTTTCTTTGTGTTAGATTATGTGTGTTCATTTCTTAGTATTAGTGTACTCTTCAATATGTACACGTGTATAAAAGATTTTTTTTGTAAAATTTATTTGTCAAATATAGTTTAATAAAAATGACACAAAAATAACGTTCATGATGATTGAACCTTGCAAATTGGAGAACTATGATAAAAGCACCATGAGGAAAGATTGTGCTATACTTTGGTGATATTGCAATCATCAACAAAGAAGCCATGTCATGCGTCATCTTCAAAAAATGTCTAACTTTCTTCTCCTAATTATTTGTCAAGTGCACAAAAATAAATAAATAAACACAAGACTCTCTTTGACAATGTGAGAACAACTGCAAAAGATGAAGACTTTCTTCAAAAGAGCGAAAAAAAGTCACAACTAGAAGAGACATAGAAATAAAGAGAAGGAAAAAACCAAGAGGGATTGTCGCTGACTCTAAGATAAAACAGGATTGTTCTTGACCCTAAGGCGAAAGGTAGGGTCGACAAAAGCTTTATTCTTAGTTTTTCTCTCCATGAACTAGGGCTATGTTGTACGATTGTAACCATGTTAATTTCTCAATACAATGTAGTAGACCCATCTAATAATATTTTCTTATCTACATTTTTTCAAAGAAATATCAACAAAATAAATTTACATAAATGTTATTCACAATTTAGAAAAGACATAATTCACTCATTTTGTACAATTTAATTTATTAGAATGAAAAAATGCGTATATGATAACTTTTTTTGAGCGTGAATAATAACTCCTTAAATACAATGTACAAAGGCTAGTCTTTTGTCACTAACCTTTCTCTATATAAACCTACTCGATATGGTATTGTAGATGTGAAATTTTATAACTTTTGTGTGCTTTCTTATCTCATTTTTACGGTAAGATTAGGGTTATCAACTTTCGTCTTATTACTTATTTCACATTTACAGGGGGAACGCCGCAACGGTCCTTCCCCTTCTCGCTCATGGGGGAACTCCATCATCTCAGATCTAAACTTTTTAGCTAATTTGGAGATACGAGAACCTCCCAATCAGACTAGCTAGTTTCGTGAAGTCATTTATGCATCGTGAAATTTAACGAAGAGAAGAGAAACAAGAGTCCCACCAAAGGATTTCAGCAGGTAAATTTTATTTTTATTTTTATTTTTTATTTTTTATTTTTTCTGAAATACGTAAAAGCTAACCATAAAATCAAGCTCACCAATTGCTTCCATTACAAAATAAAGAGACAAGCAAAACTCAAATTGAAAAAAAAAAAAATTGTAGTAGGTGTTAATTTTAATTCTTGAAGGGAAGAAAAATTGATATACATTTCACAATATTTTGTGAAATAACTCTTCTATATTTTTATTTTTTGTTTTTGTAATGAATGGATATCAATTTGAATGATTTTGTTTTGATTGATGTATTTGGGTGCTATGCATTTGCATTCTTATACGAATTTCTTTTAGGAAAATTAGTGATTATTCTAAGATGGATTTTTTTTTTAATGTTTGCACTTTCATGTTATTTGTTATTGTTAAAAATTTAAATTGTTTACTATATTCTTTAATCTGAATTTAGATACAGATTTGTTATTAAGCTTTGTGAATTTAGAGACAGATATTTTTTTATTATTAAATTAGGTTAATCTTTCAAAGTCTTAATTTAGATAAAATAAAGATTAACCAAAGTTTTTTTTATTTTTTTATAGTGGAGATTATATCTTTTAAACGACTTCACCTAAACCTTAGTTAACATTTTGTGGCAATAAATCAAGAAAATCTTGTATATTGTCAACCACTGCTCACAAATCTCTCTTCATATATAAGTGAATGATTAAATATGAGAAATAACTAGATAATTTTAATGATATTTCTCACGTGTAAGTACAAAGTCTTAGATTTGAACTCTTGATGATGAGTTCGACAATAATTTTTCGACCCTTAGTGTTAGACTATTATTATATTATTATTAAAAAATTGTAAGAAATGAGTTGCACAATGATTTTTGTTTTTACAATTACTCATTGTTTTTCTTGTTAAGAGTTGTAAACTGGGTAGTGATATTTCTTTTCATTTTATAAGTGTAAAGTTTTAGATTCGACTCAGGTTGTATACCAAATTATGATGATTGACCATTGTGTGTCTTAAAACCAAATCATGCTCTGTTTAATGTAAAGTATCATTGTACTAAATAAAAAGTTGTAAGGCTGATACCTTTTTCTTTTGTATTTTTTTCTTTTACGATAATCGATATCATTAGTAAGTTAGATCGTTAGTTGAAGAGAATAGTCGAAAAAAAAGTTAGTTTATCGCACTAACTAAAACAGTCAAAGTCACTCAAATTGAGAGCCCAACTGGCAACAACATATGCAACCAGAGTGGCAGTTTCATCATGCAGAGACTGGGTGAAACTGACCAAATAATCCCCTGCTTCTCGCACCACGTGCAACCTCACACCCAACCAATCACACGTCATTCTCTACCCCAAAACACCGTTCTAAAATTCACACAATTCCACGCTTGCCCCTTCAGTTTCTTAAATATTGTTGCACAAAATTTACAAAACCATAAAAAAGTCAAATTATTTTATTTATTTTATTTTATAATTTATTTTTTCTGAGTGTTTGTGTGTTGAGGGCTTCCAGTCTCAGCCGAGAACGCGAGAGAGAGAGAGAGAGAGAGAGAGAGAGAGATCTGATGGATCAAAATTCCTTGACAATCTTAAGATTGAGAGATTAGGGTTTTGAATTGCAGTTGTGGAATTTGAATTAGGGTTGGAGAATTTGGGGATTAAGAGAGCAGAAAAGTAAAATAAACTGTTTTTTTCTTTTTGGGAAAATTTCTAGGGCTTTTTCCAGCTAGGGTTTGTGCTGGAATTTTTAGGGTTTGATGGTGTGCCTGCCTAGCTGTTGTATAAAAGGGATTGATTGAATTAGGGCCCGTTTTTCTTATGTGGGGGTGTGTCTGGTGTAATGTGAGTGGAAGTGTTTGCGGGTTCTAGGGTTTCCAATGGGGAGCACAGGTGAGTCTGATCGAAAACGGCGTCACTTTAACTCCTTATCGCCCATGGCTGCTACTGCTAAGAAGCAGCCCATTTTGCCCATTTCTGAGGACAAAAAGGTGTGGTCTTTTGTGCTTGTATGTGCTCATATGTTTTGTTCTTAGTTTGAATTGGAGGTTTCGTATTCGGATTATTGGTATTTGTTGTTTTGTTTATTGAGTTTGCCCGATGATTGGAACAAAATTCGTGCTCTTATCGTTGTTGAAGGATTTATAGTACACCATTGAACTTATCAATTGATCTTAGTTTGAGGAAATTTTACTACTTTATCCAATTGAATTATTTTAGTATACGGATAGGTTGGCACTTTACCGCTTAATCTTTGCAGTTTTTCAGTCTCTGGTTTTTGCCCCAGCTATTTGTGGTGATTTTATTCATTTCAGTTGTGCCTAGAGTTTACGCAGCTATGTATGGAAACTGTAGATAGCGAGTCACGTTGCTCTTATTGGTACAATCTCAGGGATGAAATCCACTTACGTTAAGAATAGATCAGTTGGGCTAGTGTCAAACAGAATAGCCAGACTCTGTGTGAAAGACAAGTTTGACTAGTGCCATTTGAGGATTTTTTTTCCCTTTCGTTTCTTCTCTGTATTGTATGAATCCTTATAAAGGTTTTCTTGGTTTTTACTGATATCTGAATTGGGTGCATCTTTATTTTGTTAAGGGTATGATTAATTGATTTTAATGGTTTATGGAATGTGTGTTGACTCGAACACTATTTCGATTATTAAATAGGTTGGCTTGATATAAAATCATCAAACATGGATTAGGGTAGATTATATGACTCAATACAAATATGATAACAGTTCCTCCTTTAAAGATGATGCGTGCACTCCAGATGTTCTAACTTTTGTTTTCTTTGTGAATTATCATTTCTAAGGTAATGTGGTTGGGCTATGATATATGATAGGGTGGGAGATAGAAGAAAATAAGTGAGAAGTTATTTAGCCCTGATTTGAATGCTTGATGAATAAATGAATAGAACAATCTAAATTTCAAGCATTTCTTTGAAATTACAATGAAACATGAATGTCAAATTCGCTTCAAATCTGTCCTCTTTTGGGGACGAGTTAACAAATGGACCAAATGCTCTTGTCAATCATCTATTCAAGTGATGTAAGATTTATGCATATCTTCCTTTCACTTCCCTCTTGAAAGCTGATAGACATTTTTACTGGCATATATACGATCAGCTAGCTGAAATACATAAATACATGTAATCTTCGTGTTTTTTGAACTTATGTTGTATATTTTGACTTGTAGCTTAACATTACTGTCATGCAAGTTCAAAATCAAAATCTATCGCGGAAGTTAGAGACTCAGAAGATGGAGCACTCTATTCTTGAGAATAAATTTTCTCAAATGAAGGACAAACAAAAGGCATATGATTCCATATTAACAGTGGTCAATAAGTCTTGGGAAGAGGTAGGACACTCTGTGGTGTGATTGTTCTCTATTTCCTTCTTATCTGTTATGATTCTGTTGTCCTTGGTGTTATGGTTATGGTACTCTATATTGATTGTGGGAAATTGTACAATATGTTTTTAACAATAGATGGTTAATGACTTGGAATCTTGTTCCATCCGTACAAGAGAATCGAACAGTCAGAAAGATGCTAAAGACATTTCCATCATGGAAGGTGAGGATCAAACTTGTGTTCAATGTAGTCATGATGAAAATGCTTAGTTAATTCTGGTTTTAGCTTTCTGAAGTTTGTGTGTGTATATTGTATATTAAACTTGGTAGTCGGTGTAAAAGTCCTGAGTTGGTTAACTAATGGTTTTTTATTTTATTATGATTGTTTGTCAGATGGCGCTCCATCTGCATTGCAGGATGCTTTTCTTAACCGTCTTGCACAAGCAGATGCAACTGAAAGTTCATGTACATATAAAAGTTCTAATCAGATGGAAGAAGATAAAGGTGCTACTGGTGAAAAGACTAAGAATATTGTATGTAATGTTGTAGCTGCAATTGACAACCAGTGGTGTGTGAAGGATGCATTGTATGATGCACTTGTGAAAGAGCTTCCAGAAGATGGTGAGAGTTTAGATTAGATGTCTTTCAAATGTGTTATGATCTAGTTCCTTTGAAACCTACTCCTCATATATTCTGTATACTGCTTCTTTTGATAGGCACAAGTAGGCAGAAGACATCGACTGACTTTAAAAATGAAGTTAAGAACTTGAGATTGGCCTTTATCGATATGTTTTTGAAGCACAGAACATTGGCAAGGGAACTGCAGAGCCACCGTGACTTGGATGCAAAGAATAAAGCTGAGCTTAAACGTTTGAAAGGTAAAATTTTATACCTATTGTGTTTTACAGCTTTTTACCAACCTGTGAGATAATTTGCCAAATACTTTCTTAACATTTCTCCTTGTTTGCTCCATCTTTCTTTATATATATATACTTACATTTAATTTTTGTATCTTTTTTGGGGTTGAGAAGGGCAAAGCGGGTCAGGGTGGAGAGCGTTGTTGGGGTGGGGGGGGGGTGGATTTCGCATTGATTATTAATGTTGTCCTTCGTGGGTAGTCTGTCTCTCCAGGATGTAAGAGTCTAATAATCCACCTTGGTTGGTATCTTCTCCTCCCCACAATGAGAGTTTCTGTTGAGAGTATCGCGTTTAAGAATGGGAAAAATAGAACAATCTCTGGAAATTGAAAAACAAGTAGCCAAGATAAATAACACCAAGAATTTACGTAGTTCAGCAATATGTGCCTACGTCCACGGGACAGCAACAACAATCTTTCACTATATCAATAATGAGTACAACCAATAATCTTGCCAAATCTCTAGAGCTAGGACTTGACAAAAAACCTGAAAGAACAAGAACAAGAAATACACTATCTCTTTTCTTTTCTCTCGCACACACTTTACAATATTCTCTCACTCTAATCCCTTGAGTGGTATACAATTTATTGTTTTGCTCCCTTACATTCAAAACTAGTACAATAGCCCCTTTATATAGACATAATAAAGGTGTTCTTCAATAAGGATTACTAATCCTAATTGGAGTCTAGTTATAAATCCTACTTCAATTGAGAAACTAACTCCAATTGGGTAAACAACATCCAATTGGGAAAACAATTTAATCCTCTAAGACTATAATTCCTTATAGATTTAGGATAACTTATCATGGGCTGGAAAAACCTAACAGTTTCTTTCTCTATGAGCGTTCTAGATTGTTAGTTTCTTAAGGTGCAGAATTCTCCATTTTTTCTTGCACTTATTTCTTTTCACTTTGTATTAATGCACTGCTGTTTCCCACAAACAAAATGTTGCTTAATCACCTGCCCTTCATAAAGTAGAAAGGAAGAATCTTTGGATGGTGGCAGCTTTTCATGGTTTGATAGGTCTTTGAATGTTCTGAAAGTTGGTTATGTTTTCGTTGTGTTTTGAAGGGGAGTTAAAAACTGTAGTTGGTGAATTAGAAGACAGTGATTGTCAACTAAAACAGACAGTTACTACCGCAAAGGCACAGTTTCTCCAGTTCTAAATGTTGGGAATAAGCATGTTGATAGGGTAAGAGATAAGCAAAAAGATCTGCAAGATATGGAGTCTACTCTCAAGGATCTAATGGTATTGTGATGGATTTTCTCTTCTTGAATTTTTTGACTGACTTCTGAAAACTTATACTGGATGGGGTAAGCTTATCAATTGATTTAAGCTCTGCAGGACCAAGCTTCATCTCGACTAATGGACATCAAAGGCCTTCATGAAGAAAGGCTAAAAATATTACAGCAGTTATCTAGTTTGCAGGTTCTTTTACTGTGCTACTATTGTCGTTTTCTATGTCAATGCAAGTCCAACTTTACTTTTAATTTCTTGCACTTTTTTTAGTTCATATTCAGTTGTTTTACTAAAATTGGGATATTTTATTGACAGAACGTGCTTAAGAATGTGATGTGTATTTCTTCTTCCCAAGCCTATCTCTTGGTGAGAGATCAAATAGAAAAATCAAAGTCAGAAGTTTTTGAGTGCCAGGCCTTATTTGAGAAACTACAGGTTGTAACTGGTCGGTAGTTTCAGTTAATGCCTTTAACTGTAATTTTTTTGAAAGTTTAGTGTTGTAATGCTGATTTTTTCTTTTGCCATGGAATAGGCTGAGAAGGATAATCTTGTGTGGAGGGAGAGGGAGCTTAATGTCAAGAGTGACATTGCTGATGTTTTTCGAAGATCTTCTGCAGTTGTTGAATCTAGAATTTCTGATCTAGGTGCAGAAATACAGAAACAGATTGGGGAAAGAAAAATGATTGAAGCCAAGCTCGAAGAGGCATCAAGAGAACCAGGTTAGAGGATATCTGATGCTTTTCTTTTGAACTGTGGAATTCTTGCATTTGTTCACAGTATACATGCTGAAATTATGTTCTCTATTTCAGGAAGAAAAGAAATCATTAAAGAATTTAAAGCTTTGGTTTCATCATTTCCTGAGAAAATGGGCACCATGCAAGCTCAATTACGTAAATACAAAGAGGCTGCTTCTGATTTTCATTCTTTGAAGGCTGATGTGCAGTCTCTATCCAGCATCCTTAATAGGAAGGTGGGTATTTCTATTATGTAGTGAAAGTTTGGTTGCATTGAAATAGGTTAACCTTTGCCTTTATAAACAGGTGAAAGAGTGTGAGACTTTATCTGCCAGATCCAAAGATCAAGATGCTGAGATACAAAAGTTGAATGTTGTGGTATGTGTTTCTTGATCTTGTGACTGAATTTATGTTAAGGCTATCATGAGATGGAAGACTTGAATTTGTGAGCTTGTCTTATTTGACCTAGGATTTTTGTTAAGTTTGTTCGTGTACAAGGAGCACTTTTATGTAGCCTTTATTATTGGGATAAAATTCAAAGAGTCATCTCTAAGCAATTGTGTTGGACTATCTCTATTTTCTTTTTGAATGTATGAATATTATTTTATGTTTCGACTGTTATGTTTGGTGGAAGTGATTGCATTTCCATTTGATATGTTGGATATGCTAAAAGCTTCACTAATATTAGTTTAATATATCTAGATTGGTCTGCTATTCCGAATAATTGTTTTTGTTTGGATTGGTGGACTTTCTTTGTTTTTAATTGGCATGCCCACGGCAGACTTCTTGTCTGTCTTGTTTTGTAGTTTTCTTGTTTAAAATTAATAAAAGTCCTGATGATAGAAATACGTACCTTCCACTTGTATTGAGACTTTGAGAGCAAGTAGTTTTGAAAGTTGAAGTGAATCAATTGGTGTCAATCCTCATCAGATTTGTTGGTTCTTTTATGTTATTTCTATTAGAACGATGGAGATTGGTACTTCAATATATGAATGGCGGCACATGTTTGGAAAACCCACCTTGTAATCCCAAAGAGAAAAGTTTAGCAACTAGGAAAGGCAGCATATTCGGTGGCCACTCTTTGAGTGAAAGGGTAGCAACTATAAGGAACTATTTCGATTGAAAGTTCTCCTAGAAAAGTGATGTATATATGTATACACGTTTGGGAAAAAAAAATGTATATACTGGATTTTAATTTCCTGCTCCCCATTGAGTAGGAAATCCATGCTCACAGAGTGTGAGGATCAAAATCCGAAGACTAATAGTTGAAACTACGGTTTTATATTGAATGGCCTATGGAAGATGATGAGAACACATAATATAACTGTCTGGTTTGCTTGTTGGGTTCCTAATGCGTGGTTTTAAATGAAATAAAAATAAAAGTTGAGGTGCTTAGCATTTATTATAGTACAGGTATACGATCCTTCCGTTCTGAACATTTTATAAACTTCGTTTCCTTGGCACGCATGCATATGTACATTTTAGATAGCCACACCCATCGAGTTGCATCTGTTCGTATAGTATTAGATATCAGTGGCTCTCAGATTATAAATTTGCTTTGTACTTTTTTGCCCTCATGTGATTTGTTTTGCTTCATCAAGTTTTCATTTCTCTCATTTATTTGGTGTAGGTCCAAGATTTAAAGGAAAGCGAGTCAGAGTTAAATCTGATTTTGGAAATGTATAGACGTGAGTTGACTGATTCAAGGTAAAGTGCCTGTACTAGTTTTCGGTTATTTAGTTATTCACTACTTCCCTTTTACATATTGTGCAAAGAATGACACTTGAACCATCTACTCAGACTTTTTGAAATGTGCTTTGTATTTTCTGAAATAAAATCGTTTCTGTTTTATTAACTAAATCAATGCAAATTTTGTAAAGGGTGCAGCTGGGTTTCCATATCTGATTCAAGTGAATTTTTGAGATCTCATGTTCCAGTTCACATGCATAGTGATGGCTTTTGTTCAACAGTGTTATAACACTACTGTAATAAATGAGTTCCATAAAATTAATGTGATTATACAATAACGGCTGATTTTCTTGTCATGTGTTGGTTTCGTTGTGCAAATGTAACATGTGTTTGATGTGTGGATTTTTTCTGTTTGCAGGGATGTATTGGAAGCTAGAGATTCAGAATGCAAGGCATGGGCTCATGTTGAAAGTTTGAAGTCCTCTCTTGACGAACGCAACTTGGAATTACGGGTTAAGAGAGCAAACGAAGCTGAGGCTATTTCTCAACAAAGGCTAGCTGCTGCTGAAGCTGAGATTGCTGACTTGAGACAGAAATTTGAAGCTTCCAAAAGGTTACACTTTTTCTGACTAGGTTTTTAATTGCATGATAGGAAACAGATAGTATGAAATGAGTAGAGACACATTGAATCAGTGTTCTACCTAAAAGATGTATCAAATAATACAATGCAGTGGAAAAAAACATAACACCCTCTAATCAAGAGACAGTCTTAAACTGCAACACATGCAGGCCAAAGAACATCAAAGAAATCTAAGTAATTGTTCACATTCAACAAGAAAGGGCACTCTTTAGAGTCATTAGAAACTGAGACCCAAAACAATTTTTTCATTGTCCAAATTTATCTTAAAATCCTGATATTTCTTTGTAGACAAACCATCCGGAACATTACCATTACACCAGAGTCCCATAAAACTCTTTACTTTTTTATCCTCCATTAAAAGAACAATAGTTCTCTTCTTTATGAATAGCTGTGGACATTCATGATTAATTACCCAACTTCAAGCAATGGAGCAATGAGCTAATTACCCAACTTCAAACAAAAAATGGATAGTGCTATCCATACACCCATTTTACTTCTCACACACCCCTCTCAATTTTCGGCTGTCGGATTAAATGAATTGAGGAAGATCCATGGCCAAAAATTAACAAGGGTGTATGGGAGGTAAAAATGGATGTGTGAATAGCACTATCCAAAAAATTTGCTGAATGTCGTGTTTTGGTTCGAGAGAAATGCTAGGATTAGTATGATGTTTAAAGGGTTTTTTAGAAACTAAGAAAACATAAGCCTTGGGTCTTCTGGTTGGGTTTTAACTGCTTGCATGGGTGAAGCATTCTACTCTTTCCCTTCATTTTCGATTTGGACCAACAAAATATGATTGAGCTCTCGTTCTTCGTCTTAGTTACTTTTTATTGAATCCCTGTAATTTATTTATTTATTACTTGTGGAATCTCAATGAGCTAAAAGCCTAAAATAAGGAGTTGGTATGTATATGGTTCACTTTGAACCGTCGTACTTATTTGAAGCATTGGAATAATTCTCCATAGTTCAATTCATCCTTCATCTCAAAAAATGATTGATTGTGTCAACTCACTCATGGGATTGACAACTTTATGCACACTTATGTGAGTTTCCTACTTTATATGGGCTTAAAACGAGATCAAAACCCAATGGAATTATAGATTACATTTAGTTTGTAATGGTAACTAGTACACTGTTGTTTGGCTGTTCCTAGTTCTCCATTCGACATGATTATTGCGTAGAGGAAATTTGACTTTTCCTTCTCTCGGCATTTCAGGGATATTTTGAGACTTTCTGATGTTCTGAAATCCAAAAATGAAGAAAATGAGGCATACTTATCTGAAATTGAGGTTAGTGCTCTTCAGCATATGCGGATGAGAGTTTTCCTTTGTCATTGGATAGTTCTGACATTTTATTTTGATTTTTCTTAAGACAATTGGACAGGCATATGATGATATGCAAACGCAAAACCAACATCTACTGCAGCAAATTACCGAGAGAGATGACTATAACATTAAGGTGATTGACTTGCCATTTTCTTTTGTCTGAAGGTTAAATTTTATATGCTAGTAATACCGAAGGGGAACAAAAATACTCACAGGCATCAGTCCACATGTGGCATGCTAAAGTGTTGAATGATTATAAACATGTTCTAATATTAGGTTTTAATTTGTGGCTCTTGTTGCAGCTTGTTTTAGAGGGGGTAAGGGCAAGACAACAGCAGAATGCTGTACTCATGGACAATAGGAAAATGGAGAGGGAGATTCAACAAGGCCATCATTCTCTTAATTTCTATAACATGAAAGCCGCTCGAATCGAAGATCAGGTACTTTTGAATCTTCTGTAAAACGTTAAATTTGATTCATATAGAGTTAAGTTAAACTGATTGTTCGATTCTTTCTTTACAGTTGAAAATATGCAAGGATCATGTTCAGAAAGTAGCAGAAGATAAGTTGCAAAAACAAATTACGTTGGAAAATACTCAAAAGAGATTGTTAGAAGTCCGAAGGCAATCTCAGCAGTTACGGGAGGCTTTAGCCGCATCACAATCTAAAGTTGGAGAAAGTCGAAAGGGTCTGTCAGAGCTGCAGTTGGAACTAGAGAAGGAACGGTATGGTGGATGTTCTGCTCCCCCTCCTGCAAATGTTTTTATAGTGGTGGTGTCAACTCATACTTTGTTATTCAATAGGTTTGAAAAGAGAAGAAAAGAGGAGGAACTGGAAGTTTTAAAAAGAAAGGCTTCACGGCTTCGAGCAGAGACGGAGGCTTCATCAATTGTTGAAAAGCTTCAACAGGAACTTGGAGAATACAAGGAGATACTGAAGTGTGATGTCTGCCTTGACAGGACAAAACAGGTATTAGCTGAAATAACTTCTATTTATACTTTATTTCCAGTTCAGCAATTCTTAGATTTTAGATGGTTAAAAGTCTAAAATATCAACTTTTGGAGCTGAAAAGGTCCAAATATCAGATGCTATGACAGTTAATATGTGGAGCAACTAGGAAAATGTGAACATCGGTCTGACTTTACATTGAAATGTAATAGAAAGTAAAGAATAAGGGCATCGAATGATATATGAAGCATCACAAATGTGGATTTAATTTTAAGCGAAGGCAACTTGTATGTGAAATGGAACGCATTATTTTCAAGAGAAATGCTAACAACCTTCTCACTTACCTTCTCAATTCTACTCATGCCAAGTGTAATAAACTGACACCGAAAACTAAAATTGTAATTATATTTAAATCCCAATATTTTTCTTTCTTTCTTAATATAATTAAAGTTCTACTTTTTAAGTAATTAAAGTTTTAGTTTTGCTTGCTAATGGAATACACGAGGCATGAATAAAAGTGAGAAGGTTGAAATGAGAAGGTTGCTAGCTTTCCCCAATCAACAATTGTGGTTTTAAAGTCTTTTTGCTATTTGTTTATTTCCTCTTCCACCATCCTTATCTTTTCGGAATTGAAATGTTAAAGTTCAGATGCCAGTGGCCAGTCAGTCATAGGAAAATTTATGTTACTATAATCATCATCGTTATTTTGGTGTCTCTGGTAGAGCACTTATTTTCTTTTCTTTATCTGAATGCCCAGGTTGTCATTACAAAATGCTATCACTTGTTCTGCAACCCTTGTGTGAAAAAAGTACTTGAAACTCGACAGAGGAAGTGCCCGAGGTGTGCCGTGAGCTTTGGACCTAATGATGTAAAACCTGTATACATCTAAAAGGAGACGGATGAAACTTTCGTGAGATCAGCATCATGCATGTGAGGCAAGTGCAAACGATCCGAGACTTGAATTATGGGCTCTTGCAGCTTCAAATGTAATTGTTATCGTAGTGAAAATTAGAAAAGCTCTGTTTAGAAAAGTAGCTCTCCCTTCCCCTCATGAATCAGTACAAATAACCTTAGTTTTTCTGGTTCTGCTTCTAGGATGGTAATAGAACTGAGTTTTTCAGTGAAGTATAAAACTCTTTTTGGTTTTGCCCTTTTTAACTGGTTGGAGCCCTAGAATCTCACCTTATCGTCAGATTTATCTGATCTTGTCATACCGATTGTATTCCCAGAGGCGGTTTTACCCGCGTGATCATAAAAGAACAAGATATTGTGTTGGGGACTGGTAGTCGGTGTTTATTTGTACCCGAGGGCTTTTGTTTCTGCTGAAAACAGATGAAGCTGTGTCCGAGCTATTGGCTGTACAGATTTTAGTTGATATTTAGGGAGTTGTCTAAAGTAGCCTTGTTTTTGCTGTTTAATTTGTCATTTGGTAAGAGCAGTTGGTATGTAAATGTTACTGAGATTGATTATTCATTTGGTTATAAATGCAAAGACGGTCTCGGTTTTGTTCATTTATTAGTTGTAGACTTCCTTTTTGTTCACCATTTGTTCTTTGTACGTTCGGTTTAAGCCTTCAGAGTTGTGAGCCTGTCGGCGTTCTTGCTTGCTTGGTTGGTTACAAGGAAAAATGAAAGGGTGCGGAAGGGACAGGTGAGGCGCGAGAGGAAACAGACCGGTTTGAAGGAGAAAATGACTCTGCACCTTCAGTAACAAATTCATCCGAGTTTACCAGAGCACCCATTTGTATATCGATTCTCAAAAAAGAATAGCAGAAAAGCAAGAAGATTATATTCACACATCCCAAATTACTTCTCTCAGACCTTTTTAATTTTTTAATATTTTTCTATCAAGCGTTAGTGGTGTGTAGAAAATATTAAAAAATTAAAAGTGTGTGAAAAGTAATTTGGGGTGTGAATATAATTTCTCGAAAAGTAACCCCGTTTCTCTTTTTGAAAAGTGATTTTCATACCTCTCTTTATGCTTCTCACACCTTTTTTAATCTTGACCGTTGACCGTTGATTTTGTTTGACTTATTCATTCTGGTAGCCAAAAATAAAGAGAGGTTTGAGAAGCTAAAAAGTGTGAAATCACTCTTCTTCTTATTCATGTCCTTAACTATGGGAAAACAGTATGTGAGTAACCAATTGGCCTTTAAGCTCTTCATCAAAATGTAGTGCTGCTTTGGTCTGCAATCCGCTATATTCTCGTCCTGAGTTCAAATTCTTCATGTTCATTTGGTATTATTTGTACTAAAAAACACACTAAAGTAGAATTTTTAGTTGTGTCAAAATATTAGGTCACTTGTATAGAAATATTTTATATTTAATGTCAATCCGTATTATACAAGACACTTGTGATTCAAGTAACTATATGGAATGACCTAAGTTCAAACCTCTCATCTCTATTTAATATTATTGTTTGGAGAGATTTCTTTTATAACAAGAGATTTGTAGTTTAGTTTGTTAAGAACATTCACTCTTACATTCAAAATGCCGAGTTCAACTATTGACATTCGTCGTCATCCGATATCGTTTTATTTTATTTTTCATAAACACAGAAGAAGATAAAACATGTGTATGCTATGAGGTTAAAAAATGATTTACCATATCAGTTGTGTACAGATATAATAATAATAATTTTTTAAATAAACGATATTATCTAGTGAAAGATGAGTGGGTTAGCCGTCTAGCAATGATACGACGCTTTGACAATAATCAAACCTAATATCTCTAGGATATATATATATATATATATATATATATATATATATAGCATATAGCATGTAGCATATAGCATGTAGTATTCTTACCCACGGTATCGTCTCTACCCCCTCTGTTGCTGAACGCAAAAGGCTGTAGCAAAGGAGCGACTTTGATTGTTTATTTAGGAGAGAAAGGAGATGGTTTTGAAACAGAAGCTGCACGAGGCCTTCAAAGGAACGGTCGAAAAAATCACAGGTCCCCGCACCGTCTCCGCCTTCAAAGAGAAAGGCGTTCTCAGCGTCTCCGAGTTCGTCACCGCCGGCGATAACCTCGTCTCCAAGTGCCCCACCTGGTCCTGGTATTCAAATTTCCCCTTTCTTTTTCTCTCAAGTTTTTAAATTTTATTTCCAAATTCCAATTTTGATTAATTCTCTCAAATTTTCTGAAATTCGAGGTTTAATTCAAAGGAAACTAATGAAAAGGGTTTGAAAACTTTGAGTTTTGACTATAAGAACAAAATAAAAGCTAAAATAAATAGTACATAATTGATTTTTTTAGTTTAAAAATGTGATTTTTCATTAACCTGAGCATCGAAAGTTTTTTTTTTGTTAAAATTCAATTTTTAATCAGATAAAAATTGCAGAAAGATGATAAATTGTGGCTATAATTCTTGTTAATTTCATTCGACTTTAACTTGCGTGTCTATTTTTTCTTCACATTTGATTTTTGTTTTGGTATTAAGGGTTTCAATTGTTATCTTACTTTCCAGTTTTGATTTTCCGTCCTGTTGATATGGTGTTAGGGAATCTGGTGAACCGAGCAAGAGGAAGCCGTACTTACCACCGGAGAAGCAGTATTTGATTACTAGAAATGGTACAGTGACATCGTGTTGCGCTATTTCCTTACCATCCTTTTCTTGCATAGAACATAATGTTCAAACATATGAGTAATGGTAGTGTGTGCTTAGTGTTTTCTGCCTTTTCCTTTTCGTTGTAAATGAAAGAAAACCAAAGAAAGGAAAGTTTTGTCTTCCACAAAGTTAAGTTACCTCAATTAGTTTCCATAATCTACACTGAGTCAAGAATCATATGAGCTAATCGCCTATTATTGTGTGTCCGCTCGGTTGCTTCTCTCTCTCAATTTATGCATGTGTGTGCGAAGTCGCTTGCCTCTATGCTTCACATCTAAGCTCTGTGAGACTGCTGCCATTACTTGTTCCTCGTACCTTTATCTACGCCGGGTAATCTGTTTGTTTTCATTCAGTGCCATGCTTACGAAGGGCTGCATATTTGGAAGAGGAGTATGAAGCTGCTGGTATGGAAGTTCTTCTTGATAATGAAGATAATGATGGCTGGTTGGCAATGCATGGGAAGCCGAAGGGTAGGTTACTTTGGTTAAAGTGCTATCCATACTTTCGCAGAACCATTTACTCAGACATTTTCTTATCTTTATAAGATAGAAGTGGTGAGGAGGAAAACTTACCCTCCATTGAAAGTTTTGAAATCAGCAAGAATAGGGATGTGAAGTCAGTCCCCTCGCATGTTGGAGCAGAAGATGAAGATGATATTCCTGACATGGCTGACTTTGAAGAAGCTGACAACATCGAATTTGATCCTGTAAGTGTTTAGTTGGAGCAAAAAGATGGTTCTTGTCCCTTTAACACTCATGGCTATGATGCATATTGACCATGAAATTGATGCTTGCTCCATCAGTTTAGCATGTCATGTGTGTTGGTTATATTGCAGGGAACATATCTTATTGCTCATGAACCTGACGATGACAATATTTTACGAACCCGAACATATGATGTTAGCATAACGTAAGATTATTTTTTTGTTTTAACTTTTTACCAGGTCCAACATTTTCCACATTTGAACTCGGTAGCATATTTCCTTTTACCAGGTCCAAAATTCTATGATAATGAAGTAGCTTTCAGGATAATTCAATCGTGAGGCAATTGAAGATTGCTTCAGTTTGTCGGTCTGTGTAGTTAATTTAAAGTTGGCATCAATGACATTATTTATGTTACTCACTTGCAGGTATGATAAATACTACCAGACTCCTCGAGTGTGGCTTACTGGGTATGATGAGGTTAGTTTCAGTAACTAGCAATTTTTCTTTTGAATGGTTCCTATGATTGTCAAGAGTTTATGTCATTTGGTATTCAACTTGAGGCAGTTAAAGTTTTGCATGCTAAGAATGTTCTTCAGCCCAATTTATCAAGCTGGAGGCTGCATTTTGAGCTTCAAATGAAAATAAGGGAAAAAGAAAAACTTCTGAAAGGTTGGAATTACAATAGGGGTGAATGAGCTGTCACCAAATATACAAAAATGTCGGAATTACAATAGGGGTACAAAATGGTTGGCATGCAACTAACATTAAGGGACAACAAAAGGAGTACAATCATCTCAAGAAACAGCAAGCATCCAATTCACAGGAAACAGAAACATTTAATTTTAGTTGCTTCCTAGCTTGACTTATAGAGCTAAATAGTCCAATGAAATAAACTCAGAGTGTTTTTCCCTACGATCGTATGCCTGAGTTTTTTATTTTATTTTTTTTGTTTGAGAATTAGATATGTTAATGAAAATGACAATAAAACAACAAAGCGAAAAACAAGTGGTGAAGAAGACCACTGGGAGATCAAGAAAAAGAAGAGTGACAGATATTCCAAAAGAGTGGAGATATATCAAATGTAGTTGTTGGAGACCAAGTTCTTCAAGAAGAAACTAATTAATTGAGCTGACAGCTTAGCTGGAGTGTCTCTAAGCCAACATCTAGCTTGAGTAGGGAAGGGTGCATACGAACCAGCTAAGCCCATATGTGAAGCCCGTATTCACATTTTTGGCTCAGTTTGGCTTGTATTAATCTCTTTGCTTGCTTGCTGACTCTATAGTGAGTATATTTCTTTTAAAGATGGGTAAATACTAAATAGGTACATGTTTTGCAAGAAACTCATTCCTCTCCTTATTTTCTATGGCTCCTGGTGCTCAATAGGGTTAGGCTTAGTATCTATTTTATTACAGTTGGGATTTAATAATTAAAGAAGATAATGAATGTTAAAAAGTTGCAGTGGCTTGTTTCAGTTCTAGCTGTGTTAAGGTAACTGATTCTGTTTATTCCCCAATCCTGGTCATACCTTGGGCTCTGGCTAATTGCTTGTTAAAATATACAATCATTTTTTTATGGCTACACATTTTTAGACTTATTTCATTTTAAACTTGTGTGGGAATCTCAATTTGTCTGGTTTCCTCATTCTCTAAAATTTGACTTGAAGAACTGATTAATCTCCCTTTCTAATGCTGTTAGTCAAGGATGCTTTTACAACCAGAGCTTGTACTTGAAGATGTCAGTCAAGATCATGCACGCAAAACTGTGAGTTGATGCCTCGTATTATTCCTTGCTTTTATAATCAGAATCTGTCTTCCATGGTTCCAAATCATTTGTTCATGGGTATACAGTTGTACAAATACATACAACTCAAAAGGTAGGGAGGGGTGGAGCATTATAAGAATTTTTTTTTTCCATTGTTCTTTGTCGTCTCTACTTGACTCTATTTTGACTGTCTCTAATGTGAAACCATGCCTTGAAGATGCCACATCAAGAGGGTGGTACCTCATTCCACAGGCCACGATGTTTGTTGATTATGCTGCAAAGCCATTTACTCCTTTTTGAGGCTATGAATTTGTTATTTATTGCTCAAGTTCCCTAGGTGGTTGTGTTTTTCTTTCTTGTTTTAGTTTTTATTTCTTGTACTTTTTTAAGGCAGAGAAGTTTGCAATTTGTAAATTGTAATTGTGAGGAGAAATGCAAAAACTTCAAATGATTGTGTTTGACGGTTGAGTATTTGGACACAGGTAACTATCGAGGATCATCCCCATTTGCCTGGAAAGCATGCATCTGTACATCCATGCCAACATGGGCCTGTGATGAAAAAAATTATTGATGTACTAATGTCACGCGGAGTAGAACCAGAAGTTGATAAGTAATTTTTTCTCCTGGCTCACCCATTTTGTATGCATTTATATATCCTTAAGCTAATTGTTTGTCATATGATGCTATCTCCCAGTGGCTAAACTGAGCTTTGTTGGATAGTTGCAATTTTAATTTCCCAATAAAAATGTCTTATAGTCTTACATCATCAATCTTGGAGTTTGTTCTCCATGTTACGTGAGAGTGTTGGTGAATTTAGGTGTTCACTAGGGTATGTTTTGCGCCATGCACAAACCTTGCGTCTTTTGATGCTGGGATGTGGTTGAATCACTAGGATGTCAAAACCATGAGGTGGACTTTTAATGCATGCATATACTTATTGAAAGAACAATTTAATACTATGAACTATCAATTTTGAGATGTTAATTGATTTAGGAGTTTATTTTGTCTCTATTTTAATTTTTCTTATATGTTTCAATTAGGACATTCCCACCAGTTTGTTGTGAGATACGCATCCTACAGTAACGCTTACACCATTTTTTACTAGACTAGTACCTTGAATGGTCAATGGACAACATTCTTATCATTGTGCATTTCTGTGTTGTAGGTACCTATTCTTATTCTTGAAATTTGTTGCCTCTGTAATTCCAACTATTGAATATGATTATACGATGGACTTTGATCTTGGCAGCGCCAGCAGTTAACAACTTCGCAGAGGTAAGTTTAGACTAGGAAAAGGATTTTATTGTTCTTCAGTATCCGTGAAGTAATGCTGGCAACTGTTGCCCCATTAAACTGTTTACCAGTTGACGGTTCATTTGTATTAGTATGTCTATAAAAACTTATTTTTGCCAGTCGGGTTTTGAAAGTGTATTGATAAGTCTGTTCCGATAGCTGTTTCAAGTTCCTCATGGAAATGTACTCTCCTAAGGAAAAAAATCTTAGTGCGGCATCGTCAAAATTAGTATTTGATGCTTTAAAAACTGCTTTACTGGTTATGAAGTGGATATTTGGCGAGATTTTTCCCCCTCCCCCACTAAGAAAGTTGCTGCAGAATGTTATGCATAACCTACTGAATCTAATTCTTGGCTTTTCAGGGGGTCGTAAATGCACTCGGTCGTCGCTTGTCATAGATTGGAGATGGAAGTTAATATGCTGCCGTTTGGAGTACTAGCATATTTTACGCATCCTCGAACAATCTGCTCCGATTGCATTACGTTTGACTGCTTGTACAGATGGCTAAATTGTTTATGGTGAAAATTCTCTTAGGTGTTTGTTGATATGTGTTGCGGTGCATAATTTCCCGCCCATTGTTTTCTATCCTACCCATGCTGCTCTTGTATTTTAACTTTTGTCAATTAGGAACAAGTTAGAAACTCTTCTCGCGTAGTTGCGTGGGCTTGAAGTGATTGATGTGAGATGGACTCAACAAATTAGAAACTATTGCATTCAATTTTACGACACCATGTGGAATAAGAGGCGTTTGTAAATGACTCATTTCAAGTGGGAATTCACATGGTGCATTTTTAATTGTTAATATCTAACATTTTGTAATCCATTTTATACTTGTCTTAATTCCTCGTGTATTTATTGCTATATAATTAATGTAATTAAAATAAAGATACCCGCCTTAGCCCTTGCTCGCCTCTTGGCTAGTGCCTAGAGCTGAATAAAATCTTGCCTCACACATATTTAGATACTCATTTAGTGGGATCCACGGTGTAATGTATTTTAATGATCTACACCGTTTATATTTTAGTTCATCATTTATAGATCATCCTTGTGAAAATAATTGGACAAATCGAATTAAACAAACTTTAAACTATTAAGACATTCATTTGCAATAAAGAAAATGGATAAATATGTTTCTACAAAGAAACGCTAAATTTAATTCAATAGTCATATGTTTTCGGATTTGGTTGATTTTTGGTAGACATGATCTTTAAGTGATGACTTAAAGGATAGTTGGTTCGGATGTTGAAATATATTATAGAATGGACCTCACAAAAACGTGTGTCAAAAGCGCGTCTTCAGTTCTTCACTCATGTATATGATTACTTTTTTTTATAGTTCCCATGGCATCACAAAATTGGATATGTGGGTGTGGAATACGTGTGCCACATCATCAATGTAACACACTTTTTAACGGAAGTTAACGGCATGAATTAATGGTGCACGTTTTGTTAATTCAGGTACCTCAGTTAGCGAATATTTCATTTAAAGACCAAGTCGAAATTGATAAGAATGTTGGAGAACGGTGGGAGTTGAGTGACCATTTTTAATCAGTTGGTGCTATTCACGTAATTATTTTTACTTTTTACATACCCTTCTCGATTTTTAGTCATTGAATCGAATGAAATGAAGAAGATTAATGGACAAAAATTAACAAAAGTATACAGAGAATAAAAAGAAGTGTGTGAATAGCACAAGTCCATGTCATGAAGAAGAGACATCCACCATATCATTCCTTGTATGTAATAATGGAAGGAGATGGTAATAGGAGGGAGAGAATCCTACTCCATAAGCAATGAGCTTTTCTCTCTCCAGAGTCCAGAGTGTCCAGAGTCTAGATCTCTCCACTACAAAAGAGAAAAACATGCATGCATCAAAAGCATACAAGTATCTAATCATTCATTCAGCAAAAGCATTCAAATGCAGCTCTTTCCAAGTTCAAAGAATTCATGAGATCGATTCCTTGCTCGTTGTAAACGTTCTATATAGCTCGATCCCAGTCACAATTACTTCATTGCATGATTGAAATTTTAATATATGACGTCTCTTTTGTGATGAGGTTTATTTCTGCAAACGTTTGTTTGTTTGCTTTTATTTCATACAAGACGACAGTTTAAAATTTTGTCTAAGACTACGACTACAACTTTTTTGTACTAGTGTTGGCTGTAGTTGCGAACCAATTGTCTAATGATTTTGTGGTTACGAGTCTTATGACTAATTAGTGAAATATATAATCAACCAGTCTCTAAATTGTGATTAGATTCTTCATGTGTAGTGTAATCGGTGTCTTTGTCCCCTCATGTTGCTTTCTTTCTTTTTAGGTCTCCATTGTCATCCTCGGACACAATGCAACGCCATTGTACGTAAGATATATAACACATGCAACCCAAATCGACATGATTTTCTTGTTATATATTTAAATTATATGCTGCCAACTGTATATATTATAAGCAATCAGAACACACAATGTTAATCAACCTGTAAAAAATATTCAAAACATACACCTCAAAGATTTAGCCCTTATAAACCAAAACGAAATGTATCATATCAAAGATTAGAACTAATCATACAGGGCACGTTTGATACAAGATTCGCTTGGCTTGGATTAATTATTGAGATTAGATTGGACTGGTTTGACTTGGATTGAGTTGATTCTATTTCTACCCTTTATTTCATATGGTTTAAAAATGAGCTATAATCTTAACTTATCCAAGTTAATTAAACTCATGTTTTCCCCATAATGAAATTAAGTTTAAATAGCTAAATCCAGTCATAGATCGGTCAAACAGCACCCCCATAGGGTGATACATAGTACATACTTTCTAGGTTTGGCAATCGATCTTGTCGTGTTTGCCATGTTTGTATCGTTTTTGTGACATTCTTGAAATCTTAATGTGTTGTGTCAAACTCATTAAAAAAAATGGGTAGATGACCTGACCCGAACTCGACCTGTTAAAATTAACAAGTAATATGACCCAACTCATTACCCAATAAAAAACTTTTTTTTTTTCAATAAGATCACGAGTGTTGATATAATTTTTTTTTTTTTACAATTTTCGCACTTATAAATTAATAATTATGAATTATTACACATTTTCAACTCCACCTAAAAATAGTGTTCACCAGGGTTTCGAGGGTTTTAAAAAATTCAAACGACGATGGGTATATCGTCAAAAGCGTAAAATATGCGCTCATGAGCGTTTTCATATTTGTTTCATATTTTTTACACGTGTAAATTAATTATTATGAATTTTTAATGTAATTTGATTTTTCCTACACAATACCAAAGCACAATAAAAAAATTTCCTACTAATTAATTACAAGTATGAAAAATATGCAAATACTTGTGGTCGTGACAACCCTGCTCTCCTAAGGTCTTTATTTTGAGGACTTGTGAGAACCAAATGCATATTAGCCATAAAATTATATTAGCTTAGATCCAAATACTCAAAATATTTATCAACGTAATAAAGCAAAACCAACTTAAAATCCATAAACCATTAGAAAACTCATTTTTTTTGTTTTGCTTTATCACGTAGTCAAATATTTTGAGCCTTTAGGTCTAACTAATATAATCTTGTGGCTAATATGCATTTGGTCTTCACAAGTCCTTAAAATAAGGTGTAGACATCGAAATTTCGGTGAAACAAATGTTCGCCAATGCATTAAAGTTTTGACGTGTCAAGGCATACATGGCATACGCCACGTGTTGTACAAATTGTACACATGGCGTGTGACTCAACAAAATAGGAAGAAATACCCTTGAAGGATTAAACAAGTTTTTCTTCTCATTTTTGGGCAATGACAAGGCAAGCACACTTCAATCCATTACGGATCAAAGCAAGTTTTTCTCATTTGGGCAATGACAAAGCATACACATTTCAAGTTTAAAATGGTATTAAGTGGGAAATTAGGCCATAAGTTACACCACTTCAAGTTTAAAATGGTATTAAGTGGGAAATTAGGCCATAAGTTACACCACTTCAATTTCAATATTGCATTAAGTGGGAAAATTAGGCAATGGTGCTTTGAAAGGAAAAAAATATTTTTGTGGTGGTGATTCATTCTCAAAGCCTATAAATAGGCTTCTCCATCAAGGTATCAAGCATCAAGGAATTCACAAATACATTTCTCTACTCCCAAAATGGAAGAGAATACTCCTCACACATCCAAAATCCTTGAAGCTTTGAAACTCTAAAGCTCTCAAGCATCCAACCCCCAAATTCCCAAGAATCCCGAAGAATGGAGAAAGCACTCTTCATTCTTCGTCAAACCCATTCTTCAAGATCAAGCCCAAAAGCCCTTGAAGAAATCCACACAACCATTATTCAAGATCAAGCCCTGACGGCCCTTGAAGAAAGTGTTCATCCGTTCATCAACTGTTCATTCAAGATTAAGCCTCGACGGCCCTTGAAGAAAACCAACCGTTCTTCAAGATCAAGCCCAAAAGCCCTTGAAGATCCGCTCATCCATCAACCTTCAAGATCAAGCCCAAAAGCCCTTGAAGAAATCCACACAACCATTATTCAAGATCAAGCCCCAACGGCCCTTGAAGAAAGCGTTCATCATTCATCATCCGTTCATCCTAAGCTCAAGCCCCAACGGCCCTTTGGATGAACAACCTCAACAAATCCACACATCCAATCGTTCTTCAAGATTAAGCCCAAAAGCCCTTGAAGATCCGCTCATCCATCAACCTTCAAGATCAAGCCCAAAAGCCCTTGAAGAAATCCACACAACCATTATTCAAGATCAAGCCCCAACGGCCCTTTGGATCAACAACTCATCCACAAACCTACACCCTACGAAGATAGAATCAGAGGACCAAATTTGAGAGAGATCGTAACCCCAAAATCATTAAACACAAAATATTATTTTGTACACGTTATTCTTGTTTCTTGTTTCAAGGAACTTTCGTGTTCACAAATTTGGCACGCCCAGTGGGACATCTCTACCTCTCATCTTTATCCTCAAATCATCGAAAAACGCAAATGGCATTAAGAAAGGATCAAGCTGTTCCTGCAATCAAAGCAAAGAACAAGAACATCATCGCCGCAAGTGGTGATATTTCGGGCACTATAACCCGAAGTAAGGCAAGAGCTCTTTTTGCCGCGGCTTCCGCCCCTGCATTAACTCTGTCAAAGGAACAAGAGCACCTGAGGCACGAGCCTGTGATCACCCTAGCCTCGCTAAGGGCATCAAGAGGGGAAAGCCTGAGGAAATACTCAGAGTCCCTACTCTCCGACGCTGATTCGAGCGGCAGTACAACTATGCAAGTCATGACCACTGAAGTAACTTCAATCGAGGAGCAGCTAGCTAAGATGAATGAAGCAATCGCAAAGCTTACACAAACTGCAGAGGAGAAAAACTTGCAAACCGCGGGACTCATCAACCGTCTGGAGGCACAGCATGGCGTCAAAATGAAACCAAGCTCTCTTCCAACTAAGAAGACCGAAGAAGGCTTTAACCCAAATGCCTACGAACCCATGTCAAAGGCTAGGCATGACTTTGCTTCCTCTTCAAATCTTGGAAAGAAGGTTTCAAACACCGTCAATGACAAAGAATGTAACCTCACCAAAACTCAAAAGAAGTTGAAGGAGCATGGTTACGGAGTTGACAACAACAAAGCCGGACTTGGCTTCACACCAAATGCACCCGTGAAGATTTCAAGTAAAGTGAAGAAAGCTAGCGCTCAACACATCAGCGTGAGCATTGAACAAGACCAAAAAGAGCCTAAACCTGCCTCTCGGACGTCGGTCTTCGATAGGATGAGCCATTCAAGCTCCATAATTTCAACGCTTAATCGCATTGGTAGTCAAGGCCGAACCTCTGTCTTCAAGAGGCTTAGCGTGCCAACATCCCAAAGCTCTGTTTTTGAAAGGTTGTTAAAACCTAAGAAACAAAGCAACACAGTTATCTCTCCTCTGCGACGATCAGCTTCGGAAAGATTTGAAGATAATGAGAAGCCTTTTGGAAAGGGGAAGACAACACCAAAGGAAGAAAAGTTCGATGGGTTAGCAGAAAAAGGCGACGTTCGAAGCCTGATTCCTTCAAGGATGAAGCGCCAAGCAATCCTAGAGGTCGACACAAAAGGACCACTGAAGGTAAGGAGGCGCATCATCGTCCACACTGGTAAATCTTCATGCCAACAAACCCAAGAGGACGGCACTGAAGATGAAATCCCTAAGAAAGATGTCACTTCTGGCTCTTTCGACTCAAAGTCTTCACCTCGACTGTTGGGGGCATGCTCCAAGTCAAGTGAAGTTGAAGGATGGACTTATGTCACTCCAAAGAAAATGCACAAGAAACATTGGTCTCCTCCACAAGTTCACCAATCGGAAAAGGGGCAAAGCAGCTATCGTCAACCTTCAAAGCTACATGAAAGTGTTGAGGATGATGAAGTTATGACACAAAGATCGTCCGTTGCCATCATGATGCGCGATTTCTTTCCAGAAGACTTCTTCAATTACTCGGTCAAGGCTCTTTCCTATAAAGATTGCGAGGAACGCCTCTCCCAAATCGCTTGACAAATCCACAACAACAACCACAAGCTCCTCGTTCGCACGAGCCTAAAAGGCGACAACCAAGCTCCTCGTTCGCACGAGCCTAAAAGGCGACAACCAAAGCTCCTCGTTTGCACGAGCCTAAAAGGCGATAACCAAAGCTTCTCGTTCGCACGAGCCTAAAAGGCGACAACCAAAGCTCCTCGTTCGCACGAGCCTAAAAGACGACAACCAAGCTCCTCGTTCGCACGAGCCTAAAAGGCGACAACCAAGCTCCTCGTTCACACGAGCCTAAAAGGTGACAACCAAAGCTCCTCGTTCGCACGAGCCTAAAAGGTGACAACCAAACGCTCATTGCCTGCACGAGCTGAAACTGCAAACGACACCAAACGCTCCTTGCCTGCACGAGCTGAAACTGCAAACGGCACCAAACGCTCCTTGCCTGCATGAGCTGAAATTGCAAACGGCACCAAACGCTCCTGGCCCGCAAGAGCATAAACTGTATACGGCAAAATCATCATCAAAACCATCACTCATTTGAACTACGTCATGACTTGATCCCTCCTCAACCAAGGGTACGTAGGCAATTTGAAACTTCAAAACTTCAAGTACAGTCACATCATCAAAATAAAAAAAAAAATAAAAAAAAAAGGGAAATAACACATCTTGGTGATGTATATGTTTTATCTGTATTTAGCACAATACACTGATAAAATAAAGCATGTTCATTGATCTCCGAGAAATTACAAGTGCGTACAAAAAAAAAAAAATAAATAAATAAAAAGATGAAGCTTTCACAAAGGTTGTTCACGTGAAGACCCACTACGTGGCAAAACTCTAGAAGCGGAAGGCATCGGAGCAGAAGGCATCGGAGCGAGAGGCATTGAAGATAGAGCATTCGAGGCCTCAATACTGGGTGGAACGCTAGATGACCCAGGAAAAAGGTGCCTCTGGAGATAAGTCGCAAGCCTTTGACGGTCACTTTGAATTCGACCTTCAGATTCTTGCAGCTCATCAAGCTTCCTCTTCATGCCCGTCGAATAGTTATTTGCAAGCACATGCAAACTTCTATTCTCATACTTAAGCTGTTTGATCTCTTGCTTAAGATTTTCCACTTCTGCCATCAATGATTCCACTTGGTGGGATCGAGCAAGCAGGCGTTGGCCCATGTTGGACACAGAGCCCGCACACTGAACACTGAGAGCGAGGGACTCTTGAACGGCCAACTCATTGGACCGTCCTGAAAGCAGCCTACTATCTTTGGGAGTAAGGAGGTTCCTAGCTACTATCGTAGCTGTTGTTGCATCCGTCATCACGGAGTCTTCACCTGTAAGAGGGCCATTAGAAGATAAAAAAGACGGGCACCATACCTTACCCTGACGTGGCGCACTGCTGAGACTCAAATCTAAGCAAATGTTAGATGGGTTGGCCATTTTTCAAAGGGTGTTAAAAGAGAAGGGTCGGATGGAGAAAAATCTCAAGGGGCTGTTAAAACAAAATACACCGGAGATGATTTTCAGGAATGAGCAACCTTCAAGATGTGCATGTTGGAGGTAATCGATACCTCTATAAAGAGGAGAGGCGACACGACCACCGATTCAAAAATGGAAGAGACACCACTCTTCAAAATCTCAAAAGCCAGATAAAAGGCGTAAGTTAGGCGACGCTTTCTCGGCTTTTCAGAAAACGCGTTCAACTTTGTCAAAACATCTTTGACAAAGCCCCATCTGCACTACTGTTTGCCATTCAGAAATCGAAGAGACGCTTGCTAAAAAATCGAAGAAGCGTTTGTTCAGAAATCAAAGAGGTAACACCCTCCGAACCTCAAAAGCTGGGCCGCTTATTCAAGGATCGAAGAGTCATCACTCTCTGAATTTCAAAAGCTGGGCTCTTCCAGATTTGTCATCACCCTTCATATGCAACCCCAGCTTTGCAGAAATCACAGGCAACTTTGTCAAAGATTTCTGACAAAGTTGAGAACGCGTGAATCTTACTGTTCAATTACCCAACAGTTGTCGACAATGGTAAAGGAACAGTACCACCACTTGCTATTGGGAAATCCCTATATATGTCAACCTTCATCTTTTATGGCAAGGCAAACCTGAAAAAAAAAAATGCCCAACTCTTCCTCACCTCTGAGGGCGCACTCCCAGCCCTGCTCTCAAGTACTCATCTTCAACTATTGATGTACCCCCAAAGAAGATACCAGATGCCTGGAATACAGATGAGGCAGGAGGAAACGGTAAATCGAAGCATGTGGAGACAAGCACAACAAATATATGTGCTGATTCATTCGCTGCTTCTTCAAAAGCAAAAGTATCTCATATCATCAAGGGCGAAAGCAAAGATATCTCATATCATGCTTTTTCCCTATCTTTTCCTTTGCCCTTGTTCTCACCTGCCAAGACAAGGACAGAGAAAGCAATATGTTGGAACCTCCACTCAAACTTGCGCTGCCACCAAGAAGTGATAGTCCATTCAAATGCAAGGTTTGCATTCCATTCCTGTATCAGAAGACAAATACTACAAGAGAAGATGCCAAACCTGCATAAGGAAATACCACTTCTGCAAAGGGAGCAAGTAAGGCAAGTGAAAATGATACATCGAAGCATGTGGAGACAAGCACAACAAATATATGTGCTGATTCATTCGCTGCTTCTTCAAAAGCAAAGGTATCTTATATCATGCTTTCTCCATGTCCTTTCCTTTGTCCTTGTTATTACTCGCATGGCAAAGTGAAAAGAGCAATCAGCCGGCACTTGGAGTCAGTCTTCCGATCTGGAACCGACTACCTGGAATCTATTCCCTGGTTGCTTACCTAGCGTTGCTCTCGAGTAGTCATCTTCAACGGTTGATACACTTCCAGAGAAGAGACCACTTCTGCAAAGGGGAGCAAGTAAGGCAAGTGAAAATGATACATTGAAGCATGTGGAGACAAGCTACAACTGCATATGCTGAGCTATCCTCTAACCCTCTTCAATACGAATTGGAGAGATTGAACAAAGAAACAGAAAAAAGGAGTAAGCTCAGACCTTCGGTGGAGACCAAAAGAATCCTGCTGCCCAGTTCAAGAGTAGCACAAAGGAAAATCAACGATTGGAGGAAACCAGAAAATCTTCCAGTCGAACTCAAGATCAAGCTTCAATGGCCCTTGAAGAAATTTCCAGCCCAGTTCAAGACTAAGCCTGTGGAAAATCAACGATTGGAGGAAACCAGAAAATCTTCCAGTCGAACTCAAGATCAAGCCTCAATGGCCATTGAAGAAATTTCCAGCCCAATTCAAGATCAAGCCCCAACGGCCCTTGGGTCGACATCTACATTAAGGGACTTCAAAACGCATCTTCTACACGTGACAAGCACATGTCTACGACGCGTCTTGAAGTGGGGGCATTTGTAGACATCGAAATTTCGGTGAAACAAATGTTCACCAATGCATTAAAGTTTTGACGTGTCAAGGCATACATGGCATACGCCACGTGTTGTACAAATTGTACACATGGCGTGTGACTCAACAAAATAGGAAGAAATACCCTTGAAGGATTAAACAAGTTTTTCTTCTCATTTTTGGGCAATGACAAGGCAAGCACACTTCAATCCATTACGGATTAAAGCAAGTTTTTCTCATTTGGGCAATGACAAAGCATACACATTTCAAGTTTAAAATGGTATTAAGTGGGAAATTAGGCCATAAGTTACACCACTTCAAGTTTAAAATGGTGTTAAGTGGGAAATTAGGCCATAAGTTACACCACTTCAATTTCAATATTGCATTAAGTGGGAAAATTAGGCAATGGTGCTTGGAAAGGAAAAAAATATTTTTGTGGTGGTGATTCATTCTCAAAGCCTATAAATAGGCTTCTCCATCAAGGTATCAAGCATCAAGGAATTCACAAATACATTTCTCTACTCCCAAAATGGAAGAGAATACTCCCCACACATCCAAAATCCTTGAAGCTTTGAAACTCTAAAGCTCTCAAGCATCCAACCCCCAAATTCCCAAGAATCCCAAAGAATGGAGAAAGCACTCTTCATTCTTCATCAAACCCATTCTTCAAGATCAAGCCCAAAAGCCCTTGAAGAAATCCACACAACCATTATTCAAGATCAAGCCCCGACGGCCCTTGAAGAAAGTGTTCATCCGTTCATCAACTGTTCATTCAAGATCAAGCCTCAACGACCCTTGAAGAAAACCAACCGTTCTTCAAGATCAAGCCCAAAAGCCCTTGAAGATCCGCTCATCCATCAACCTTCAAGATCAAGCCCAAAAGCCCTTGAAGAAATCCACACAACCATTATTCAAGATCAAGCCCCAACGGCCCTTGAAGAAAGCGTTCATCATTCATCATCCGTTCATCCTAAGCTTAAGCCCCAACGACCCTTTGGATGAACAACCTCAACAAATCCACACATCCAATCGTTCTTCAAGATTAAGCCCAAAAGCCCTTGAAGATCCGCTCATCCATCAACCTTCAAGATCAAGCACAAAAGCCCTTGAAGAAATCCACACAACCATTATTCAAGATCAAGCCCCGACGGCCCTTGAAGAAAGTGTTCATCCGTTCATCAACTGTTCATCCTTAGATCAAGCCCCGACGGCCCTTTGGGTCAACAACTCATCCACAAACCTACACCCTACGAAGATAGAATCAGAGGACCAAATTTGAGAGAGATCGTAACCCCAAAATCATTAAACACAAAATATTATTTTGTACGCGTTATTCTTGTTTCTTGTTTCAAGGAACTTTCGTGTTCACATAAGGACCTTAGGAGAGCATGACTCCGTGATCACATCCTCTACGCTTTGATTGATGGGCACATCCTCATTTGGATTTTTAAAACCCTTCAAACCCTCATGTACAAATCCATAATAATTAATGTACCAATGTGAAAAAAATATACAAACGCTTTGCATCCTCTATGCTTGGAAGATGATTACGTTGTCGTTTGGATTTTTAAAACCCTCCAAACCCTCATGAATAATGTTTTTTGTTTGAGTGCAAAATTAATAATAATTTCAAACTTTCAAAGGCTCGTTTAGAAGTGCTTTCAAAATGACTGAAAGTGATTTTGATGAGAGTGCTTTTAGAACCAATCTTTAGTAAAAAGTAAATCCTGAAAAAACACTTAAAGTGCTACTAGTGCTTCTTGCATGAAGCACTTCCAGTGCTTTTGGAACTCAAAAATATTTTCACCAAAAACACTTTCAGTCATTTTAAAATCACTTTCAAATAAGCCATAATTTAAGAACCAGAAGAACTAAGTGTTTCCCCAACTTAATGTCCTTTAAAAGTATATTTTGAGAAAGAGTTAGAATTGAGAAAATAGAAGTTACTAAAGTAAAAAATAAAAAATAAAAAATCTTAAATAGCATTACGAATTTTGAAAAAAAAAAAAAAACATGAATTATCAATATTTATGAGTAATTTCTTTTATGTATTTCGTCTACTAATGGGATTACAATCCCTATATGGCCGAGATAAACCATGAATCCAATGCAACAAAGATATTTTCTTAAACGCCACTCTTAATTGGTGACCTTTATCAATGTATCCATAAGTTAAACGTTCACTGACCAAACGCGCGAGATAGTGAGGATTTCAAACAAACCAATTAAGGAATGTCACGTGTGCAGTAATGAATCATTTTCAAGTTCATATTTCCTACTATATAAAGACATAATGACCAACCATGGAAACGTAAGTGTTCCTCTTCCAAGAAACCCATAGCTTTCGGATTTTACTATTCTTTAGAGTCTAACTTAGACAATGGAGGGGTTTTTATTCACACCACACCAGTAATCAGTATGACAAGGTTTTACCCATCAATTCTTTCATTTGTCACGGGAACACCATAACTATTTTACCCTTGTGTAAAATTCTTTCCTCATAGTTTGGATATTAAAATTAGAATGTGTGGTTGAGCAATAAGCAATAAAATAAATGAGGGTAATAAAAATAAAAATATTTGAGAAGCTTTGTAACCTAAATAGGTGTAAAGAATATTTGAGCATTAGTGGTACCACTTAAGTTGATTTAGTGTGAGTGTGATTGCGAAGGACAATTATTTCAGCATCATTAGTTAAAATCACCAATCTTAACATCTTAGTGACTATGTAGACACCAATTATTTGGCACTAGAGTTTAGATACGTCTTTCATTCTGATGGCAAACGAAGCATCAACATGATTAAAGCCGCTGTTACCCTGACTTAATCCTGATGGACTTTCACAAATCTAAATCCAATCATCCATCTGCGACTTAGTATTATGATTTAATGATATTTTTCTTTACTTGTAAGTGAAAGATTTTAGATTTAATTCTTGTCAAAAGAAAATTTAAACCACATGAATGACTGGTATTCCTCTTCACTCTTATAAGTGAGGGTGGATTATCCCGTTTGTGAGGGAAAAAAAAAAAAAAAAAAATCCAATCATCCATCTTTTGTAATCAAAAGTTTGTCACTACTGGCAAGCACTAGTCAATATCATCTGGTTTAACACTCTCACCGCGACGCATGATTACTCATAACATCCAAAGAGCATCGCAATATATATTTATTTTGTATTTATATATGTTAAAAATGTGATAATCAACATTGTTACTCAGTTATATTATAACCACTGTTCTAAAAACTTCTTCCTGGAAAAGCCTAGGCGCTAGGCGGTTGGCTACGGTCCCGATTAATGCCTAGGTGTTTGAAAACTAAGAAAGGGCACCTAAACCTGCTGAGGCGCCATCCTAGACCGCCTAGGCACCCTCCTAACCTGCCCAGACCCACCTAGGCACCCGTCCAGGTTGCAACTCACTTAGACAAAAAATAGATAACTTTCATTTTGTATTTTATTTTTTTAAATAAATTGTAAGAGACTTATTGAATACTTAAATGAACACACATTATATGCTTGTTCCCCATGTTTTTCCTTATATTCCAATACTTCATAATATATATGTCATTCTATTTTGTAGTTTATGATAAAATTATATATATTTTAAGTATAAAGACACTTATTTACACGAAATATAATAGATTTATTTAAATCCGCTTAGGCGTTAGGCCATAGCCCGCCGTCTGACTAGCGCCTAGCAGATTTTAGAACCTTAATTATAACAAAAAAAGTAATGATAAATTTTTAAGCTTAATATGGTCATCATAAAAAAATCTTGCTAATATTAGGAGTCGAATCTTCTACATATAAATTATATATTATTTTGTTATATTTTTTACACGAATTTATTCACTAACAAGTAATACTTGATGGGACAGCATTCCAAATATGCGTAAAAATTTCTCTAAAAATAGAGAGAAGGGATTTTATGTCATTAGTTTTGTCTCACGCCGCTGTGTTTAGCTAGTCGTTAATTATTTGTTTAGAGGAAAGTAATAGGAGCTCAATGATTAGAGACTCGTGAGTCATTTTTTAACATAAAGCGTGCCAGTTGGCATTGTATGCAAGACATGACAATTTTCTTTATTTTCTTGAATTTAGGCCAATGGGCAAATGAAGTGTGGCAAATAACGAAGGGGGAGATAATAATGAATACTATGAACAAGATAACCACTAATACACTGGGTTTTAAATTTCATTTAAGTCTAATGGAAGCATTGGGGCCCTTTTAGGGTTTCCCCACTAAATTAATTTACACCCTAATTCTACACACACACACATACACCTAACTATTTCTTTAATTACTTGGTATTGTCACCTAGTTTGAGCACCCTACATGGTTGTCTACATTCTTTGGACTCCACATTAATTCATTTCATTTTCTTAATTATATCAACATCAAGCCACCTGACATTACCGTCTAATATTATTTTTCTTCACTTACAAATTAGAGGTTATAAGTTTGATCAACTCTGATAAATGGGAAATTCGATACTCATTATTTTGCTAGTTCGTTGTATGACTTGTCCCAAATCTCTAATCCCTTAGTATAAACACACCGTTGTATTGAAAATATTTGGGCAGATCACTTCTAATGGAATCTTGAAGTGTTTGCTACATACACTCACATAGTCTAACTATTTATGATTTTCTTTTCGGGTAATAACTATGCATAATTTTTGGCTCAACAAATATTTCTTGTTTAGTGGCATGCATATATAAAAATGAAAAGAAATAGAGATTGTCCATCTTCAACTTTGACACTACTTGAACCCCCCACGAATCTTTCACTTCAGTTCATTAGATAATTTTGTAGAATCATATTGTTCTTCAAGTTTTTCATAGTAAATCTAAGATTTGAAGACGAGAGAATAAGAGTCGAACTTTTATTATGAACAACAAAAATATTTTATTACTAGTTCTATGCATTGCTTGTAATTTTGCTTATTATTATATAAGCATAAAATTCAAGAAATATCACTGTATCCTTGACATTCGAATATTAAGTGACCCTATAAATTTAGCTAAAAATGGTCGTGGGTAGTTTCTAAGATTTGAAGACGAGAGAACAAGAGTTGAACTTTTATTGTGAGTAATAATTATATTATTATTAATTTGATGCGTTGCTCGTAATTTTTCTTATTATTTTACACGCATAATTTAGGAAATCACTCTATTCTTGACATTGGAACATTAGGCGACCCTCTAAGTTCAGCTAAAAATGGTAGTGGGTAGTTTCTAATTAGCTAAAAAAGATTTCCACAATGATCCTAATACACGATACTTACATAAATGAAGACAATAAAGGAAGTGAATTGTTATTAGCACTCAAAAAATTTCATTCTACACTCCTCACAAATGTATTTTTTTCTTCTAATTATACAAAATTTAGAATGTAAAATAAGATTTTTAGAATGTCAATAATAATTTCTTAAAGAAAAAGTAATTATAAAGACATCATTAGTAATTCAAGTACTTCATTCTCCAAGTACATTTCCGAGAGAGAGAAATTGAAAAATGAAAGAAAAAGAAAAAAGAAAAAAGGAAAAAGAAAGAAGGGTAGTATAAACCTTTGAAAGTGGGTAGCTTTTAAAAGTCATTTAACATAAAATTGCTTAAAATCTTGGAAGGTGGTTAACTTTATGGTCTTCTTCTCTGAACCCCATGAAACCCTCTCACTAAAGAAAACTTAGGACTGGATCCCCTTGCGTATAGAATTAAAGGAAACATCCAATTCTATTAGTGAAAAGTAACAGCTAAATCGTGATAGTTCTTTTATTACTAATGTAGTGTTTACTGACCGAGTTTTAAATTAGATTGGATAACAAGACGGAAATATAATTACATTTATAGTTAATTTCAGAAAAACAATCATATAAATAGAAATCTAACACTGTTTATTCTGCTCATATAGTACACTGGGGAAAGATTGTGCTCTTTTCTCTTTTCCAAGGCCAATTATAAGCAAACTAACAAATATTGTTTTAAGGCTTATTCTCTAAATTGCCTTATGAAACTGTCATTTAGTCTCGATTTATATTTTTGAAACTGGTTTTGTCTTACTTTACCTTCTGAAACTGCCATCTCTTGGTCTAAGGTAACTCTAAATTCAAGAGCATTTTGAGCATTCAACTTCTTACACCTCTTTGTCTTGCCTCCATCCTTCCTTTCGGTTTAGGCAACTGATCTTCTTGATGAAACAAATTGAAGTCGTGAAAGAAGAGAACGAAATTGGACAATTTATTATGTTTGAATTTGATTTTTTTTTTTTCACTGAATGTGGTGAAATGAGACTAAATGAGTTGCATATGACAGTTTTTGAAGGTAAATTGAGACTAAATGACAGTTTCATGGGCAATTTAATTAGTAAGTTTTATTTATTTATTTTTATTTTTAACAAATTAATGCATCCACGCTGTTATTTATGTTTGGACAATGCAGTGATCGAATGTGATCAATTTTGAAACTTAATTATTTATTTTTGATAAAATAAACAAAAAAAAAAGAGAAAAAAAATGCAGTCCTTAATCTGTACTAGCTAACTAATACTCCCACAAGAATGGCTCCTCTAGCCTGAATCCAGTGTCAGCTGCACACAAATGCCAAGTTGAAGAAGAATAATAGCAAAAATTATCGCTTCCATCTTTCCCATCCATGACAAGATCTGGTAGGTCAAACAATTGCTCCTCATCATAATCTGTTGAAGCAGAAGCACAAGTGCTACTTGATTCTTGAGCATTGGACAAAGTTGAATTTGCTGACATGGGGAGCTTGGCCTCTGCTTCTTTAGTTTCTGCTTCACAAATAAGCTGCTCTTCCTCAGAAGCAGAAGCAGATGCTGCTTCTGCTGCTGCCTTGGCAGCTGCAGCTTGGATGTCCTTTGGAGACTTGGAGTTTGGCTGGGGAAGTGCTTGGGCCAGTTCAGGGAAATTGAGATAAGCAGAAGCACCTTTGATGGCTAGAGCTGCCACATCATGAGCTCTAGCTGCCATTTCAGCTGTTTGGTATGTCCCTAACCATATTCTTGATTTCTTCCTCGGCTCGCGAATTTCCGACACCCATTTTCCCCAACTGCGCATTCGTACGCCGCGGAAAGTCGGGTGCTTGCCATTACTGTCATCACTAGTTGTCCTCTGCCTCTTCTTGTTGTTGCCTTGCTCCTTCTCATTGTTTGGCTCTTGCCCTTTTTTGGAGTACAATTCTCTGATAGAGAAACTCGTGTGCTTTTGTGATCCGCCAATGAATGGGAATTCGTTATCGTGGAGGAGGAGGAAGAGGAGGAGGAGGAGGAGGAGGAGGTGGTAGTGGTGGTGAGGAGGTTTTCTTGAGCATCACTCTCTATGTTGATTTGGTTTGCCATGATAGGGGGCCTAACTAGCTCCAGAGTTTTACAGAAACAAATGTGAGTGGTGCATAAAAACATAGAGGTGTTGGGCTTTTATGATTCTCTATAAAAACAAAAAATTGAAATTAAAATATAAAGGAAAAGAAAAAAAGAAGAATATGTATGAAGAAGCATGGTGGGGTCCAATGGCATGAGAGAGAGAGAGCATATGGGTAAATAGACTTGTAGTGTATGCTTTGAGAGCGCATATGGGAATGGATTAGCAGGTACGCTTTGAGACCATCTTTTGCATCCACAATTTGCTTTTCTTTTATTTAAGATATGTAAATTTGTTTTTTTATCTTCCCATCTTATCCTTGCTTGGTCTATCTTTTTCTCTTTTTCACTTTTTCATGTTAAATATATATTTGTTTTGGTCACAAAATTTGGTCTTTCCTTTTCTCCTTATTCTCTTTTTTTTTTCACCTTAAATAAATATATTTTTTTGGTGACTAAGCATATTCATTTTTTATGTGAAGAACATAAAAAATTATTTGAGATTTTGGTAGGCCTCACTGTGGTCTCAATAATTCTCACACTAGAGGTTTGTTTAGTTTGTCCAATTGATTTGAAAGGAAACTACCTATATATTTCACGTTTATTTTATTTTTCTAGGAGTTAGGGTGTGTTTCTTAACATAGTAGTTAGTAGAGTACATCATGTACCAATGTCCAAAAATATTAAATAATTTTTAAACACTTTCTTTTGTCTTTTTCCACGTTCTTATTTATTTCTGGCATTTAGTTTAATGAAACTAAAAGAAAATTAAGAAATGGAAAAAGAATAAAAGTTGCAAAAATAGGACAAAAACCTATGAGTATTCTAAGTTTATTCGTTCATGTCATATATAGAAGGCCTTTAAGGGAAGGGATCCATATTTTTAAAATGAGGATTAGTTGTGGGACCCACACCACATTGAACTTCAACAATCAGAACCTTCTATTTTTCAAGTTGGACCTCATAAATCATCCTTGCAAAATATTAGCCAAATCGGAAATATTTGAGATATCTAATTGAGTTAAAAAAACTGACGAACACTTTGTTTTATAAGAAACAATGAAGTTTCATTGTGATAATCAAATAGGCAAATAGTTTCAGATTAGATTGAATTTTTGCAAGAATGATCTATGAATAGAGACGTACAAAATGGAAGGTTCGGATCGTTAAAATTCGACGTAGAGTAAGCCCTACAACTAGTCCCCATTTTTATCCAAAAACGAGGATCCCGTTAGATACAGGGCCTGATCATATACGTATTCTACCTTCAACTTGGTCCAATTATATCTCCATATTGCTCTGGCCTCTGCTACAACCTTGTTTGATATATTGTACCAAAGATTCTTAGAAAAGATTCTTAGCATAGTAGCCATATTTCAATTGGTCTATTAATTTAATTTTAACTAATATTATGTTTGATCTTCATTAATTTAATTTTAAAATTAAATGAATGGACCGATTGAAATATGGCTACTATGCTAAGAATCTTTGGTATACAAGACAGCATAAGCAGATGATGAAGTGTCAAAAACCCATAAAGTAGTCACACAAAGATCCGATCTTAGGGATGAAGACAATAAATGCAGCCCATATACACATGAATATTATTCAAATACTAGGAGACTACCACCTCATGCATTTTCTCCATAACTAATTATGCTAATCACTGTCTTAATTAGTTTCGTATAATCCTTGATTAATTAATATGTTGTATTTGCTATCAACATATCTCTTAATCACCGTATGTTGATCAAGTTTCAGGATATTTAGGGATCTAATGAATTAATTTATCCTTATATTTCCTCAAGATTTTTTTTTTCTTCACATAGTTAACTTTTTATTTCGAATTTTTGCATTAGAAATTCAAGGGCATCATGTTACTTTGAATTTTATTTTTTGTTTTTTTTATTACATCGATATTTTTTACATTAAAAGAAGAGGGAGTTCGGCTAAGCAACACACAATGGGCAGCGTAATTTGGTATTATTAAATCTAAAACATACAAGAGACACTAACTCACATCATGTTACTTTGAATTTTGTTAACTCATATCTCGTGCACTTTAGATACAATTTATTTATAATTAATAAGCAATTGTCATGTTATGTGCTACACCAGTTAGTGTTATGTTAACAAGTAACTACCATATATATGTTCTCATGTTCAGATTTCACTTATATTTGGGCCTACTCTAAGTATCATTTATTTACAACTAATAAGCAAGTGTTATGTTATAAGATACATCATTTAAAAAGCTGGTTAATAATTGGTGCTGTATTCGACATGGGTAATGCTCAGGAGAAGAAATTTGTAGACTAAATTTGCAAACAAAATGATATGTCACCAATAAACACGTCAATTAACACTTAAATAATAACTCAATCATCAACTTCCACAAAATTTAGTTTACCAAATTTAGTCTTCCTAACATTACTCATTCAACATATACTAGGGATATTGCACCATCGTGTATTGTTAGGATGAAAAATTTCACATATTGGTTGTGTTTTGACAGCATTGAGAGAGTAATTTAGCTCTAAGTTGTTGGCTTTGTTTGTGGTCTAATCACCAACTCATAAATTAAATTAAGAAATTTGGATTAATACTGCACTTGTTTTTCCTAAAACAGGACAACCCCCCACCTAAGAAACCTTTTCAAAATTAGTAATACTAAGAGAATCAAATTTTTAGATTAAATTTACAAATCATGTAATGTGTCATAAATAGAAAATAAATACATTGATATATACTTAAGTAATAATTCAATTATCAAAAACCATAGTATATAATTTTCATAGTCTCCCCGCATTACCCGAATTTTTTTTTGATATTCGGGTAATGAGGGCAGACTATGAAAATTATATTTTGTAAATTACATAGAATGATTGTTGATAATTGAATTATTACTTAAGTATTGAACAACATATTTATTTTCTATTTGTGACATGTTACATGATTTGTAAATTTAATTTAAATTTTTAATTCTCTTCCTTCATTCAAAAAATTTAATTCTCTTTAGTATTACTAATTTTGGAAAGGTTTCTTAGGTGGGAGTTTTCCTGTTTACCATCATTGTATGTCTTGGTATGGTCCATGGCATGGACCAAACAACAACAGTAAAATCATATTCTGAGAGGTGGGATGTGTTCAGACGTGGGCTTCAAGGAATTTAAATTTACGTAAGAGAAAAATAAATTCTCTCTTATTATATATAGCAATAAAATTGACCGATACATGGCTTATGGTGCACGTGGCACAAATACATTGTCATCATAACGATTTTTGTAATTGAGGAATGCTATGTGTTAGGAAAAAAAAATGCTAACGCGTAAGTTTTTCTTCATTTAGTATTGTATTATTAACACGAGTTGTAGTTGTAATTATACTGTTCTTCTTGCAGAGGTATTGAAACTTTTAAGAATAGTACTTGACTCCTTAAGAATGAGTGAGAATTCTTACTCAAAACTTTTTTTAATTAACTCACAAAATTTCGTACTTATAATCAGAACAATCATATTATAAAGCACTTTGTAAAGATCATTTCTAAAAAAAATTAAAAATTAAAAATTATGTCGTTTTGTCAATCAATTGTAGCAAATACTAAATAGATATTCGGTTTGTTTAGTCAAACCAACTGTAATATTTTAAACCGTCTATATATTTGATTTGACTAAATAACTTTAATTTTTTGTGATATTTTGACATATATTATCTTTACAGAATAATATGTTGGGGCTCTATTGATAATTACGAAGTTTTGTAAACCAATCATGAACAAATTTGAATAAGAATTTCTACTAAATCATTAGTAACCAAGTATGTTCCAACTTTTATTGAGGCCTCGTTTGGCAACTCGAACTGTACTGACTATTTCTGTCGGATAGGATAAATAGCTACCGGATAGTACTGATTAAATTAGTCGGGTGTTTGGTGCAGTATCGGACTAGTGACCGTATTATTTATACTGTGTTTGGTATTATACTAGATAGGAGGAATCAAACTTAAAAAAAAAAAATTTAAAAAAAGTGAAATCATTTTTTTGTTCCCAGATCTCTCTGCACCCCCCAAACACCCTCCCTTTCTCTCCATTCTTCTTCCCCAACTGCAGAAGAATCCCAAATAATTGTTACCTAGCTCTCTCCGCCACCCCCCCCCCCAAACTCCCTCCCTTTCTCTCCCATATTCTTCTTCCCCGACTAAATAATCCGGGCATTTTGGTTGGTTTTATTAAGCGGGTGTATACCGTATTATCCTATCCGACCGGTTAAATTAATCCGGCGCTTATTTAGTACGAGTGAACGCCAAACATCCGAGTTCGTATAACTAATCATATCCGATCCTTTATCCAATCTGCTAAACAGGGCCTAAGAGAGGTTTGGTTTCAGTCCTCACTAACAACAATGCATCGAAGATGCATGCGTCCAGCTTGAAACCACACAACAAAATGGGGACACTAGGCACGTGAACGTCACTATATCATAATAGATGTTGCATTGGGGTAAAGGAAAATTAGATCCCGGTCCAGAGTACGAACAAATGCCGCAAGCGACCGGACAATAATGAAATCAACACATCTATCCTTCCATTGTTGCTACAAAAACAACAAAGAATATACACTATGACTTAAGTTAATGAGCACCATCACGGTTATGAAAAGTATAACTGAATCTAGAAAATCAGACGAAATATTTAAAATTTCCAAATTGAAAAGGAACTGAAATTTGGAATCCTCAAGAGTTTATATTATTTCTTATTTGACAAGAAAAACTTCACAAGTTTTGAGTCTCACTTATCTCTGATTGGAAATTGACTGAATCGGAATATGTATACATGTACAAACATTGCATTGTGCACATATTCTTAGGGACCATGTTCCCATACTTGAAGTTATTGCCACAAAGGTACGTGGATGGACCTCATGCATGTTATTATGCGACTAAATTGTCAAATTTTCATATTGTACAAAGAGTCTAACTTTCCATATTTTGGCTCAAGTCCGAAACTTGCATAACCCAGAAAGTGAATTCAAACTCAACTCTTATTGTTAAAAGGAAAAAGTTTTGAGTTTCGCTCATCTCTAATTGGAAATTGACCGAATCGAAATATGTGTACACGTACAAACATTGCATTGTGCACATATTCTTAGGGACCGTGTTCCCATACTTGAAGTTATTGTCACAAAGGTACGTGGATGGACCTCATGCATGTTATTATGCGACTAAATTGTCAAATTTTCATATTGTACAAAGAGTCGAACTTCCATATTTTGGCTCAAGTCCGAAACTTGCATAACCCAGAAAGTGACTTAAAACTCAACTCTTATAGTTAAAAGGAAAAAGGGGGTTTGAGTCATACGTTCAAGAGGAGGTAGTACTTGTTAATTGTTCACGTCCACTTCTATTGACAGGTACGTGCATATTGTGTGTCACAAACCCTAGAAAAATTGCCACTATAAACGACACCTCCAATAATGCAATCTAGTGAACCTCAATTTTTCATCTCAAATATTACCAAAAGTTTCATATTGGTTATTATCAATACTAAAATAAAAAAATTAATGGAAAAGTGATAATATATATTGATGATGAAAAGAATCATAGTCTATAGGAAGAAAACTTAACCTGAATCGAAAAAAATTAAACAAGTTAGATTACGTATCAGGATTTGATCAGTAGTTGACGAAGCAACCTACTCCTTAATTATTTCAAGTCATTCTAGAGAAGAAAACATGGCCTCAAATTCAATCACAAAAATAAAAATAAAAATAAAACCCTAGTTTGGGTGGGTACACATCTCCACCCTCCGAAGTCATTCTAGTGTAAACAAGTAGTTTAATTTCATAGCATAAGTTACTTTTGCCGTGTACGGTTTCGGATTGTTGCGGTGCCTTGAGAGGCTTGCTAAAGTAATGCTTTGGAATTGGGATCTAGCTCTATTTTAATTTATATTTATATCACGTGTTGAATACAATTGGTGCAAACAATTTTTCAATTTTTCACATGTAAGTCCTCAAAGTATTGCACCTTAAAGAAAACTACTTCAGACTCAGTACACTATAAAGTTAAAAATAAAGAAATAAAAAATAAAAATAAAAATCTATTAACTTTGTAATTGAAAATTACGAATCAATTAGAGCACGACAAGTACATTGGTTTCTGAGATTTGAAATCGATAGAATTGGTCTATGAGTTTGTCCACAATAAATCATTTTGGTCATTTCGTGAAAAATATCCATAAAATAAGGGTAAAATGATAAAAATACCTTCAATTTTTGTTAAATATTTTGGCCTATTGTTTATTATATTAAGGATAATTTTGTCATTTTGATCTTTATTTAACATAATTTTTCACCAAAGGACCAAGATGATTGATGGTGGACAATCTCAAGTACAACTTCTATTGATTTCAAATCTCAATGATCAAAGTGAGGAGTTAGACAAATTTTAAGGATCATTTTAGTTTGAGCTCTTGAAAGTGTTTTTGTATATACAGCTGAACTCTTGAAGTTGTTGAAGTGGTGTTTCTAGATTACAAATGTTGGAGTGTTTTTTTTTTTTTTCTTCTCTAATTTGCTAACAATGTTTTAGCTAATTCCCATTAAAGATCTTATTTAGACCCAACAATTTTGTTTCGGGACACAACATGCATTCCACCCACGTCTTATTTTAAAGAAATTACCATTATTCTCTCACGAGAACCAAGTTTAGTTCATGAAATTCCCTCACTTAAGTAAAATATAAAACCTAACATCTCAATTTCTCTCTACACCCAAGCAAACACATATGGGGCAACGTATGCCAAAGGAATTAGAGAAGAAAAATAAGATTTATTGTATGTCAATGTGGATGTGATTGTTTTGGAAAAGTAGGGTCTTCTTGTTATATTAGTCGCTTATAAAATTCATAAATTATCATGCAAGTAAACATAAAAATTAATACATACTAATAAACAAAACACAATGCTAATGCACATGAAAATAGATTAGAAAAACCTGAAAATATGGTCGAGTCAAGAATTAGGTTCTTTCTTCTTAAGATAATCTACCCACTACGGTGCCCTTGGTTGCTTGGTGCTTGTCTCCCAAGACACAATGACCAGTAGTGAACCATGGTTGTGTTGAACTCTCTCAAAAATTCACTTAATCTCTAAGCATGATATGACTCACATGAACTTGTATGATTCCACATTTTTGATTGACTTTTGACTCAATATGATGAGCCTTTTATATAAATGTAGAAGTGACTCTTCAAGAACTCTTCAGAATAGTTATCTTTTCCTTAAGAATCAATAGCTGCATCTTTTCAATTAAAAGGAAAAGGTTGCACCCTAAAGAAAGTTAAGATTTCACTATAAAACTAATTGACAGTATGGAGAGTAACCCAATTACTTATTAACACATACAAGATCTATCTTTTTTCCGATGTATAATTCACTCTCAACACACCCAATCACAAACTTATTCACAAATAGTCACAATTCATCAAATATAATTTTCATACACATAAAATTTAATTCATTTTGAATTAAATTTTCTAACAGGTTGTAGGTTGCGATACATGCTATCAATAGAAGGTGGTAGAGATTTGCCATATCTAATTTCCTCAAATATCAAATGAAGTTAAATGGGATTTGATTTTAAAATGAAAAAAAAATACGACACGAGGAAAGCAATGTCGTAAATGTCAACCTTGCTCAGGTCTTCTAGATACCAACTTACTTTCTGAGACATTGCTTGACTGGAAGATACGATCGAGCCACCAAATCAGCCCTAATTGATCATTAAGTTTAATTGCATGATTCGTGTATTCATATTTGAGAGATCAACTATGACACATGTTCACTAACATGATAACGTCACATGTCAATAATATATATATATATATATATATTATTAGCACGAAACGCTATCATAACAATACACTTGTGTCATATAAATCTTTCTCCATACTTAAAGGTAGGGTCGTTTCTGAATTTTCGGGTGCCCTATGCAACATTTGTAATAGGGGCCATTCTTATAAGACAATCTTCAAAAATAAAAAAAATAAAATAATTGAACAATGTATTGAATGTATTGATGCTCAAAAGAACTACCGAACAAATTTTGCGTTTCTTTTTCTTTAACAAAGAACCTATCAATATCTCATTTTTTTAGATTGAGTCAGTTGTTCAACTTTTCTTTTTCTTTGGTGCTTTAAGTAGCCAAATGGTTATTTTCTAGTAGGTGTCATGCTTTATATCTCAAACAAGATCACAATTAAATTATAGTAAGTATGAACAATGAAACTTGATAGCCGCAGCCTATGCGTCTAGTGATTTTTTATGACTGCTCATTTCTTGTTGTGACGATTACTTGATTAATTCTTGAGTTTTTCCTGAAAAGTTCAAAAGAAAAAAAAATATTATAGATGAGAAATACTTAAAATTTTAAATTCCAACTCAAGATATTTAAATCAGTAAATATCTTACTGTAGTCAAAGTATGCATCACTCTGATCACTTGAATTGTTTTCGTGATATGAAAATTTCTCTTCAATTGCATGAAATTATGAATAAAAAGTACAAAAGAAAAAAATTATTATAGACTAGAAATATCTAAATCTTCAAATTCCAAATCAGTATATTTATATTAGTAAATATCTTACTTTAATCAAAGTCTGCATCACTCCAATCGCTTGAAGTCTCAGTGATAAAAATTTCTCTTAACTGCATGAAATTATGAATCCGGGTTTAATGGTTTTTGGGATAAAGAGTAGTGGAGAAGGGAGGTCCATGAGCGCAGCGTGGGGGGTGGGGCGTCTGGTGTGACAAATAAAAGTGGATTCTAACTCTTAATTGATAATTGAAAATTGATAACCTTTTCGGTTTGACTCTGACTTCTTTGTTGTATTTAATTGATTACATTTTATATTGCTTTATAATACGTGTAGGCTTGTGGTTTGTGGGCTCTGCTAACATTTATATATATATTTTTTTTTGCTCGAATTAGCATTTTTATATGTTATTTCTATATTTAATATTATTTTATATAATAATATATAAAATAATATTAAATATAGATTGACTCGTGGGTAATACGATAACTAATCAGGTTGATAAGAACATGCTAACAAAAAGTTCTTAACAAGTTTACACGAGAGTAACTCATGTGTAACCCGTTTCAACAAGTTAAGAAAAAAGTTATTTTGATAATTTTAAAATTTAAACTACTAAAAAAACTTATTATAAAATAAAATAGCCAAAGTGTATAGGTATATATTGTATATTAAATATGTATTATTATATTATTATTATATAAAAATTTAAAAAATGTAAGTTTTATTTATTTATTTATTTTTATAGTATACTATAGACAAAGACTGATATTAAAAAACATAAAACATATCAAGTAATTTAAAAATACCAAACACATTAAAAATTTATAATAATTAATTTACAAGTGCCAAAAATATGAAAAAAAATATATGCAAATGCTTGTGATCGCATTGAGTGATGAATATATTGTTGTTTGAATTTTTAAAACTATACAAACCCTTATAAATGGTATTTTTAAGGGAGTTCAAAACAAATAAAATTCATAATCATTAATGTACAAGTCTGAAAAATGTAAAATAAAGCCTCGTGATTGCATCCTCTATACTTAGATGATGGTTACATGGTTGTTTACATTTTTAAAACCTTCCAAATCTCATGATTAGAAACACACCTCAACCCGGAATGTCAACTAGGATTCCGAATCGAGTTGTGCTGGCCGCCACCTAGAAGGTGACGAAGCCATAAAGTGTAGTGATGTGGAAAATGTGAATAAATTTAAACCTAAAAGTGCCTAAATACGAGAGTGCGCTGTGAGCGGAAATGAACCCATTTCACATGTGATGTCAAAGAATAAATACAATATAGTAAGATAGAGTAAGAGTGATACCATCGATGGTAATCATCTACACCAAGATTTGCCAATAATCCTCGTTGGTATGAAAGCTCTACTACTAGAACCTGGAGGGGCAAAAAAAAATAAGGGTAAGAGGGCCTGAAAATAAAGTTTTAATAGAAACCTCATGAAAACGTTATAACCCCTCATTGTAAAACCTGTATAGTTTCCAGAAAATCATATTACGTGTAAGTATGAAATCAAATGCAAATCAACCGTAAATCCAGAAATATTCCAATCACTACATATCGGCAGCCACACAATAAAATCAAGTGCTCATCAATCCATGCTGACACGCGAGTCGGAGTTGCCTAATGCAACTTGTACGACAGTGTCGGAGTTGCCTATTATTGCCTAAAACATAAATATAGTCATGCCATAACTCAATCATTTCAAATAACATCGTAAACTCACCTGAACTTACCTACGCGTCCCGCGTTCACCTTAGCACTTCCAAGCATTCAGAACAATTATATGCAGGGAATATGCATATGGATATGCCATGATGCAATCTAAAACTTAACCATATCATAGTATTTAAAAAAAATAAATATATATATATATATATATATGACATGGCATAAAATGCATAAATCAATTCAAAAGAATTTGTGGAACTATCAATCATATATATACTATAAAAATGAAAATACCCACTCACTTGAGGTCCGCACAACAACTCTCTAGCACGAATATCTAGGCGTCACGAAAGATCATTGCCTAGAACAAATATTCAGTCACGTCTCAGAATTATTATTGATAGAACACGTAACTTACATAATACAAATCCCCAATGACGTTCTAGAATGATTTGAGACCCATTGACCGAAAATGAATCGTCGGTCAAAGATCAACGGTAAGGTTCACAACCCTACGTAACTCAATCCAGAAGATCCGCATCTCGGATTTCCGATCCGTAACTTCTAAAGATCCACATTATGCTTTTAGAACATCATACTAAGGTTTCATTATGACCCAACGGTTAAATCTTCGCCAATTGCAAAATTCAAGTGGCGGTCAACGTTTTATTTTATGAACTTACAAATCCAATTCGGGAAGATCCATTTGTCAGATTCTCAATCTATAAGTTTCTAATATCCTAAAATATTACGTACTATATAATGTACTAAGGTTTGGTGATGATCCAATGGTCGGATCGTCAATTTCACATAATGTTCAAGTAGTGGTCTTTATCAAAACTATGTTCAAACGATGAGATTTCATCAATTGGACTTCACCTATGGAATTGGGGTGTCAAACTTAGCTTAGAAAGGTCAGGGGGTGACTCGGCTCACGCGCCGTTGCACATGGCGGTCGGCCGCCCCGATGTGCCTGATAATTCAACTATCTCCAAAAATTCTCAAATTTTATAGAAATGAAGATCTTAGAGTAAAGCAAGTTTTATACTTGTGACCAAGTCCAATTTGACCAGGAAATGCTCCAATTTCACTCAAACCCACCGAAACCCTAAAATGGGTGAACTTCGATTCTCCTTCCTCGGTATTCCAACGTCTCTACCACTAGTTGGGTCTTGTTCTTGGGTCCAAGGGAAGTTGACTAAGGGTAGTTGTGGGTCATAGAACTCGCGCGGATCGAAGGAATCACCGTCGAGCACCTCCGGTGCTCCGGTGAAGTTCTACACAGTTTTGGACCTAAAACCCTTTTAATTTGGGTGGAGATGGTAGAGGGGAGGTTGTAAAAGAGATTGCAGGTGATGGATGGTTGAGTTTCACCTGAAAAATGGATGAGATTGGCCGGAATTCACACCATTTCGAAACCGGATTGCGGAGCATGGATGGGTCGACGGGAAATGGTGGTTCTTTCTCGCCCTTCTTGATTGGTCCCTCATTTCCTCCTTCCCCCCCCTCCCAATCTTTGATTGGTCCTAAAAAAAATATATGATTGGGTCGGTCCTCAACCTTGATTGGTTACAATTCCCACATGGTGGGAGTTTTAATCAATCTAAAATTCATAGCTTAGTAAAACGACTTCAAATGTCCGTAACTATACCGTTAAAACCTGGACTCGCAACCGGCTTTCGCCTATGCTTTGGCTGCTTCGAGATCTATTCAGAGACATTAATTCTGACTTCGAAACGGTCAACAAAAGTCAAACATCTTCGCCTCTAAGGGTATTTTTGTAAAATCACTACTTTAAAATTTATAAAACTTAAAATTAGGGACAAGTTGTCACAATTAGTGTTTTTTATGAGTGCAAAATTAATAAAATTAATAGAAATTATTGTAGGAGTGTGAAAAATGTAAAATAAAAATATACAATCACTCGTGATGACAAGCTTTACAACTTTCTTGTAGTGCTTAACTTCGAAATCTGACACCATAATTCATAAACCTTAGATTTGAATTTGACCGTCAATTGTAGTTTACGCTTTATTCTATTCACCAAATTTCATTTTTTAGATTTCTATTATTTATTGATTTAAAATATATTTACTTTACAGGTAACAAGTCGGATCATATTACTTGATAATATTAATATGTCGATTTTGAGTCAGGTCATATTATCGTTTACTTTAACGAGTGTTACACGACACGACTCGACCCATTAAGATAACGGGTATATTGTGAAAACGACACAAACACAAAAAACATGACACAAATGCCAAGTCTACTTCCAATCCACCAAACATGAATAAGCAAAGCAATATGTGCAACCATTTAGCACGGAATGGTGGAATTTGTTCTCAATTAACATTTTATGCTTTTAAGGAGAAGTCAATAAAGAAGAATTTTAGAAAGTGGTATTGGCCTTTAGTTAGAGAAAAATATTTGTTTTTATTACCTTTAGTTGAATAGAAGAATTATTTCAATTGACTCAAGGTAATTTACATTAAAGGGATTGAGGAATTCTAAATAAATAAGTGTTCTTTGAAATGAACGTAAAAGTATTTTCAAATTTGTAAAATAAAATGTCTATTAATCCATGCCGAAATATGAAATTATTATCGACATGAACCAAATTTATGCATTATATTTAATTTGTAATGCTTTAGGATTTTGAGTTTTTTTTTTTTTTTTTTTTTTTTTTTTATTTTTGTTGGATATAGAGAGATCAGTTATCAGGCTTTCGTTGAAACCTAGTTCAGCTCAGAAGCACGAGTATGGGAATTCGTGAAATCTAAAAGAATCCTGATTTGAGAACGGCGAGGATTCGATAATTAAAAAAATATTAATATGTAATAATATATACTAGTATTTGCTTACCCACTTCGTATGTATGAACATATTTTTTTTTAGAAAATGAGAAGGGGAGAGAGAGGGAGAGAACGTTGGGAAGTGAGAGGTTTTTGTTTTTGGTTTATTTTTTTTTATAAATATTGGAGGTATTTTAATATCATTTATAGGTGAAACTTCAATAAAAAAACTGTAAAATTTGAACTAGTGAAATTACATTATTACCGATTTTTATTTTTTATTTTTTATGATAGAAGACTAATTTGTCTTTTCACCATCTTTTGGTTGACGACAAAGAAGGTTTTATTAATTAGTAGAAATATATATATACACACACACATAATTAATTTTACAAAGCCCTTTAAGGGAGGGATCTCATTAAAAAAAAAAGAAGAATAAAAGAAAAAAAAAAAAAAAGAGGATTAGTTGTGGAGCCGACACCAACTTCAACAATCCAAACTATTCATTTTTCAAATTGCATCTCATAAATTATCCTTACAAAATATTAGCCAAATCGAAAATATTTGAGGCATCTAGGGGTGGGCAAATGGGTAGAGGAACCGTCGGTCGGGACGGGTAATGTAGGTTCGGGACAGGTACGGGCCAGGTCTTATTTTTTTTTTTTGGAACAAACGGGCCGAGCCGGGCCGGGCCGGGCCTTTGTTATGTACGAGGCGGCTGGTTCCTAAACCTTAGAAAAAGGGGACCCTGGACCAACCCATTTATAATTATAATCAACGGTCGAGATTGAATGATAACCTATCATGCAATCTGAACGGTTAATTTCTAACCTAGGGTTCCAGAATCAGTTTCAGATATTCAATCTCTCTCTCACAGTCTCAAAACCCCACCTCTCCACCATCCCTTGAATCCCTACTCCGACGACATTCCAGAGGACGCCCATCACCGCCGCCGCGACCAACACAACGACACCACCACCACCCGTCCAGCCATCCTCCGACCTTGACGACATCCGTTACTTCAACTTGCTCCATTTCCTTTTTTGTTTTGTGGAAATAGAAAGCAAGTTGCTTTCCTTGTCTGCAAACAAGTAGCTCACGATTATCTGCCTACTTCAATACCAATATTGAATAATTCCAGATATTTCTGAGTTTTTTTTTATTTGTTTCATTGAATTTTGGGTACGTTTGTTGGAAAATAAGTTTTTGAAGAGAGTGTTGGAAAATAATTAAATTAGGACACTGTTTTTTTTCTTTTCCTAAGTTAGGAAGTTGGTTTGTTTTTACGTTAGGGTTTTTTTTGATATTTTATTTTGGACTCTCGGAATTTGGATATGTTGTTATTTTGGACGTTGGTAGTGCTGTGGTAGAAACCTAGAATCATAGAATCTGTGCAATTGCAATCTGTGGTTTGCAGTATGTGTAAATTGCAATAATCTGCTATAACCAACATAATCTGCAGCAGTGATCTTCCTTTTACCAAAAGCCAACTTTATCCGCAAGAATTGTTAAAGTTGAACATGTGCACTTGTGCACCAGAAGATGGCTGCAATGTATTATATATAGCTAATAGCTTTAAATTTTTGTAGGACGAATATTGGGCTCCTCAAGATTTCAAGAGGCTATTATCGAACGATGTTTGAATCTATGCTGGTGTAATGGTTGGAATGTAATATGTTTAAAACTGAATTTGTGCTGCTGTAATTAATTTTTCCCAAACAAAAAAAAAAAAAAGAAAAAAGAAAAAGGGAACCGTGGACCCTGCCCTGACCGGCCCGCTTCAAACGGGCCGGGTTCGGTTCAATTCCTGTAATGAAATATGATGTACCCGGCCCGTGCCCAGCCCTAGAGGTATTTAATTAAGTTAAAAGAAATTGACAAACATTATATTTTAAAAAATATTAAATATCGTCATGACAATTAAATAGGTAAATAGTTTCGAATTGAATTGAACTTTTTGCAATAACTATTTATGAATTGAGACCTACGAAATAGACAATTCGAGTTGTTGAAGTTCGATATGGAGTGGGTCTCACAACTAATTCTCATTTTTTGAAAAAAAAATTAAAATAAAGGAGATCCATTCTCTGAAGGACTTGATTAATTTTAAACATATTTTATTTAACCAAAAATCAAACTCATGATCAAATCTGAAGATTTAAAAGGATCACTTCATAATTATGGTCCATGACTTGAATTTGGAATCTACAGAAAACAAAACAGAAGAACCCAAGTAATCTACAGCCCCTATAGTTACTAGCACCGCCACCTGAACTCCACAGACGATCAAAACAATGTCGCCTCCCACGAACGCCTGAGATCAACAGTCACACCAGCAAAAGCCGCATAATCGAGGAAGAAGAAAGCCGCATTATCCTCCAAGTAGCACCACAACGACCGCCCATAGATCCGCGACAAATGCAGATGAACACATGCAGTGGCGGATCCGAATTAAGGATAGGTGGAAAGCTGATGGAGCCAAAAGATGAAGATGATGGAGGGAGATGGACCCAAGGAGGTGGAGGAACAGGTGATTGGGATTTGGGGTTCAAAGCTTCAAGATATTGAAATCAAAGACAAGAATATTAGCAGGATGAGGAAATCGAGACTGAAACGGGATGAGGAGAATCGCAGACTAATCATACAATGACGATCAATGCCTCATCCGGAGGCTTCCAAACGGGCGATTTGGGTTGAGAAGAAGGTGATCTAGTACATGTAACCAGTCAGTTAATCTTACAAACAGAAAACATAATTTGCTACTGGTTAAGTAGACTACCACAAAGAGTGAACCATTCATCCAAAGCTTATATACATACATCATCAAAGACAAGAAACAAATCCTAAAATCTAAACTTTACTGGGTAGTGGTCCGGTGGATCTTTTTCGGTAAACATGGAGAATGGACAATCTTCTAGTGGCGGCCGAGGCGATGATGCTGAGATGTCAGGCTCTCTCGGGTGAGTTGGATAACCAAGAAGGGAAGATCGATTCAAAAGCTTTGTCCATATCAAGATAATTCAACTGTTATTCATACAATAACAAGTAATGAGTACATTATTATGGAAGCCACATTGAAAGAAAACACTCAAAACATATCAACATGGAAAACCCGAAAAACAAAACCAAAGTGAACGAGAAACCCATATCCAAAGTGCAGTCCAAAATCTAACTTTATCCCACATTGGACCTAAAAATTTTGCTTCTTCCTTTCAATCCAAATAACCCAAATACTGCTGCTGTTAACACGCTGCAGAAACTCTCAAACGAAAAAAAACTGAATTGCATGAAAAGGGCAGCACCAACTTTAACCTGGCAACCTGAAGTAGATTATACCACAATCTCAAAGCCACTGGACAATGATGAAACATATGATCAATATTTTCTGCACCACCTTTGCACAAAATGCATCGGTGAGCAAAAAAAAAAAAAAAAAATATGGATTGTCCGGTTGAAGGACCACATAAGGCACACAATAACTACTTAAACCCAACTCAACTATTTCCACTATTGCCTCCGTCTTTGACAAGCCCTTGACAACAACATAAGGAGAACGCCAGAGTTCGCTCATCCTAAACCCCTCATTTAAGACAAAAAAAGAGTGATAATTGCCGATAAGTTATATCAGCAGTTAAATAACAAATTTCAAATGAAGGTTCCATGACTTGCAGTATTATCCTTTTCTCTATTTGTTCTTTTTTATTTTTTTTAAAATAATAACAGAACTATTCATCCTTTTCTCTATCTCAAACATGGATGTTTTTATACGAGAAAAATTTAAAAATTTATGCATGAAAAGATTAAATACATTGTCCATTCTAAATATTAGGACTTCCAGCTTTATTTGACACCAAAGACACATTTTTAATGCCACTCGTGCTAGTCAGCTGCTTCTATAAACTAAGGTCATCTCCAACCGAGGGCTGGCTAGAGGGCTCGTTTTAGCCCTCTGGCCCTCCAAGAAATTAATATTTTAATAAACAATGTAGGGCCATATTTGCTTCCACCTCCAACCGAGGGCCAAAGGGTCATAGGGCTCGTTTTAGCCCTACCACAAAAAACCGTTTCCAACCGAGGACCAAAGGACCATAAAGCCAAACATAATTTATTATTGAAAAACTACAACTTAAATTCAAATCCAACGGCTAAGTGACGTTAGCTAGCCATTGGATTTGAATTTTTTTTGTTTTTTGTTTTTTTGCTATAAATAGGATGGATATTGGGCTATAATTCACACAACTTTGAATTCAATCTACTTCAATTCAATCTCTTTCAATTCAAGTTTGCAATGAATTCCAACTGGGGGTCCCCATCCAATTCCAAATTGGAAGAAAAATAGGTGCAAATCAGATGAGAAGATGAGGAGTCTGATAAGTTCAAGTAAGGTGCAACAAACAAAACAGAGCAGCAACCATGGCTACGGCCATGGTGTGTTAACCAACTGAGGAACAACCTCAATGGGGTGGCTCTGTTGCTGGTCGCTCTTACAAACCACGAGACAGAGCGATGACTCATGCCAATCTGATGAAAAACTACTTCAACCCCAACTCGGTGTACACAGAAGAGGATTTCAGACGTCACTTCCGAATAAAGCGTCATGTCTTCAAGCGTTTACTTCGTGAGGTCCAGCAGGTCAATCCATACTTTCGACAGAAGCGGGGTAGAGCAGGCTGCCTTGGTTTCTCACCTCATCAGAAGGTTACTGTTGCACTCCGAATGATGGCCTATGGCTCCCCAGCTAATTTGATGGATCAAACCCATAGTATGTTTGAGTCTACATTCCTCGATACTCTTGAACAATTCTGTGACACAATTGTTCAGGTTTACAAAGACAAATACGTATGCGAGCCAAATTAAGAAGATTTAAATTGGCTCCTTCGCAAAGCTAAAGACCGTGGGTTTCCGAGCATGATAGGGTCATTAGACTGTATGCATTGGGATTGGGAGAACTCTCCCACCGGATGGCAAGGAGGCTTTAGCGGAAGGTCGAGAAAGCCAACTGTTGTGTTAGAGGTGGTTGCCTCATATGACACATGAATCTGGTATGCTTTCTTTGGAGTCCCTAGATCCCAAAATGACATTACAGTTCTTGGGCGTTCACCCCTCTTCAATTGCCTAACGGAAGGTAAAGCACCTCAACTTGACTACTACATCAACGACCGTCAATACAATATGGGGTATTACTTGGCAGATGACATCTACCCAAAGTGAGCGACACTTGTCTAAGCAATTCCAAACCTTAGGAATGATGCGGAAAAGTTGTTTACCTTACACCAAGAGGCATACCAGAAAGATGTTGAGAGAGCTTTCGGTATTCTATAAGCACGGTGGAAGATCATCAACGAACCAGCAAGAGGGTGGAGTCGAGAAAAATTGGACTCAATCATGATGTCTTGCATCATATTACACAATATGATAATGGAGGATGAGCGAGATGAGTATATTGATGGAGAGTCCGATGACGACCAAGAAGATCCAAATAGTTCAAAAATGGCTCATGCAAAAATATATGATGAGCCTAATATGCCTTTCAATCTAAGAACTGGTAGTATCTCTATAAATAAGTACATGAGGTGTTATAGAATGATACGTTCCCGTGTCACAAACAAGTACCTACAATAAGATCTTGTTGCACATCTTTGGGCCAAAAGAAGCATAGAGTAGGTGTTTAAGTTTTATGTTGTTAAATGTTTTTAAAAATGTTGTTTAAGTTTCATGTTGTTAAATGTTTTTTTTTTATGTTCGTTAATGTTATTTAATGTTGTTTCATATTGTTTAATGTTGTTTCTTGTTACTTAATTTAATTTAATGTTGTATAATGGCTTAGGAAGTTATAAGAAACAAATAGAATTTCAAAAAAATATGAAACAAATTTTGTAAAATAGAAGTTATAGGAAAAAAAAAAGAATTTAAAAAAAAAATGAAATAAATTTTGTAAAATAGAAGTTATAGGAAAAAAAATGGAATTTAAAAAAAAAATGAAAACAAATTTTGTAAAATAGAAGTCAAAGGAAAAAAAAAATGGAATTTAAAAAAAAAATATGAAGCAAATTTTGTAAAATGGAAGTTATAGGAAAAAAATGGAATTTAAAAACAAAATATGAAACAAATTTTGTAAAATAGAAGTTATAGAAAAAAAAATGGAATTTAAAAAAAATATGAAACAAATTTTGTAAAATAAAAGTTATAGGAAAAAAAATAGAATTTAAAAAAAAAATGAAACAAATTTTGTAAAATAGAAGTTCTAGGAAAAAAAATAGATTTAGAAGTTATAGAAAAAAATTGAATTTAAAAATAGAAGTTATAGGAAAAAAATTTTGTAAAAAAAAGAAAAAAACTGTAAAAAAAATAAAAAATAACGACTAGCTGACGTCAGCTAGCCGTTGGATTCAAAAATTTGTTTAAGAATTCCTGTTGGATATAACTGACAGGATTAATAACAATGTTGTCGGTTATATTCGACAACAATTCTTAAATTTTTGGCCAACCCGAGGCTGGCTGGATTGGGTCAACCCTTTGGCCCTTTCAGATTTTGTGGAGCCCATGAGCCCTTTGGCCTAACCCTTGGTTGAAGACGGTTTTCGGGTTATTTTCGGCCCTTTGGCCCTCTGGCCTTCTGGACCCTTCGGTTGGAGATGACCTAACTAGACAACGGCACTTTATCTTATATGATGGAACATCACATTAAGTTGGAAAAGAAGAACAGAAAAGGAAAAATGAAAATACAAAGCGTTTTTAGAACAGAATCAACCTAAAATCTAAATGTAAAACTATTAAACATACAAAAAGAAAATTATAATTCAAACAGACAATAAATGTATAATTTATTTTGGAGAAAATGCTAGGACAGCTACAAATCTATAATCAATCTAGCAAACCAAAAATAAACATGAATTAAAACAGGAAAGCGGTATAGATGTTGGAGGCAAGTTGTTTCCCGGCGGTAATCATCTAGTAAAGCAAAAGTAAACATGAATTAAGGGCTCGTTTGGAAGTGCTTTTAAAATGACTGGAAGCGCTTTTGGTGAAAAAAAATTTTGGGTTCCAAAAGTATTTCCAAACGAGCTCTTAAAAAAAAAAAATTCTAGAACAACTCGAAATCTATAATCATCTAACATTTTACCTCCAAGTTTTTCATTTGGTGTGGACATCCTGCAGAAATTAAAACGGGTGAATATAAATTATTTGTAGCCCAGATGGGTTATAAATTTGAATTCAACTGCATAAAGGTCGCATTAGAGTGGGATGGATAGCCTAAAAATGAAAAGGGATCCACTTGACTTTAACGTGTACCTTAGACTTTAATTTTATTTATTTACCTAAATCCAAAGTTTTCAGACTCATTTGAAAGTCCAAAACTGTAAGATCAGAGAGGTGCAATATTTTTGCCAAAAAATAAGAAAGGTGTATTGGAACTCTGCAATCTCGCAATTGGATTCAAAGTGTCTTTGTAAGTTTGATAGTGTGGTCGAAAGCTTCAATTCTGATCTCATCGATCTGAAAGTCGACCCTAATTTTGAGAAATGAGAATTAGGGTTTTATCTGAAAGCCTACTCTAATTCTGTCTTACTCCAAGCTCCAGTATCGAAACCCTAAACCCAATTAATGAGCAACTAATTACCTTCTGCAGTTGAAGCACAAGTACTAGTTGATTCCTGAGCATTATTTGAATTTGGTGACATGGGAAGATTGGCTTTTCTCCTGGGATCTGCTTCTTCAGTCACTGCTTCACAAAGAATCTGCATTTCCTCAGAAGCAGAAGCTGCAGCCTGCATGTCCATTGGAGACAGGGAATCTGACTGGGGAAGTGCTTGCGCTAATTCAGGGAAATTGAGATTAGCAGAAGCACCTTTGAGGGTTAGAGCTGCTGCATCATAAGCTCGAGCTGCCATTTCAGCTGTTGGGTATGACCCTAGCCATAATTTTTTCCCTTTCTGGTAGATTTCCGACACCCATTTGCCATTTTTGCGCAATCTGACACCACGGTACTTCTGCTGGTTGCTGCCCTCACTGTGATGATCATCACTAGTACAAGTACTAGTCCTCTGCCTCTTCTTCTTCTTGATGCTTTGCTCTTCCGCATTGTTTGGCTCTTTCCCTTTTTCGGATGTACAATCCTCTGAATTTATGGGAATGTATTCGGTTGAGATTTTGAAGGATTCTAAAAGAGTTTAAAGAAACACGTCACACAAACAAAAACATATCAGTAGCTTTCCTATACCAAATGTAACACAATTTGCAACTGTAAACAAAAGGTAACAATAATCCTACAGCTCCTCCTCCTCGTCAACGAATCCTGTACCGTATCATCACAAAGACTCAAACAATATATTCACCCCACCCCCAAACACCATACTCATGGAGAGTCTCACTGGCAGGAAATATTTAAATATTGTCTCCCCTAATTTATTAAAGCTCCTAAGCAAGTGCATTCATCAGCACATAGCATCAAAAAAGCATTCATCCTCACCAAAAAAACGCTTCTAGCAAACATCCAAACAAGGCCAAACACTTCCAACAGGTGCATCCAGATCCGTCTACCGGATCTGCGGTGCAAAAAGTATGTGGTCCACAAACTCTTTCTCCTTTATACACAAGTAACACAACACAAACACCAAGGAGTATGCACAGGTTCTTTTTCTCTGTAACATGTCATAGGGCTATACTTCGAACCAAGAAAAAAAAAATTCGCCTTTAAGACAAGCGTAAATGAATCAAAGGGATCACCATGACTCTAATCAGTACCTTAGTACTTCAATTTTATTTATTTATCTAAAATCCAAAGGTTTCTGAATCATTTGAAACTGTAAAATCAGAAAGGTACCTTTTTGCTTGAAAAAAATAAAATAAAATCAGAATGGTATATTGGAACTCCTACCAATCAATTAGCAATTAATTACCTGCTGCATTGGAAACCAATTTCTCAGCATCACAATCAATGGAAGCAATAGTACTAGTTGGGTCTTGATCTATGCTGCTGGCTTTTGCTTCTTCAGTCACTGCTTCCCATACAATCTGCTTTTCCCCAAAAGCTGTTTCTGCTTCTGCTTCTGCTGCCTGCTGCCTTAGCAGCTGCAGCCTGGATGCTCGATGGAGACAGGGACTCTGGTTTGGGAAGTGATGTTGCCAGTTCAGGGAAATTGAGAGAAGCAGAAGCACCTTGGAGGGCTAGAGCTGCCGCATCATAAGCTCTAGCTGCCATTTCAGCTTTTGGGTATGTCCCTAACCATATTCTGAATTTCTTCCTTTTATCGCAGATTTCTGACACCCATTTGGTCCTCCAGCGCAACCACACGCCGCGGTACTTCGGATGCTTGCCGCCGTAGCTGTGATCATTATTCCTCTGCCTCTTCTTCTTCTTATTGCGGCTTTGCTCTTCCGAAATGTTTGGCTCCTGCCCTCTTTCGGATGTCCAATTTTGTCTGTCTTTATCGGCTAAAGAATCGGAATTTGTCATTGTCGTCATGGAGGAGGAAGCGGCGGAGGAGGCGGAGGTTTTCTTGAGGAGCACTCTCTGTGTTGACTTGCTCCGCCATGATGGCGGGCCTAGCTCAAAAGGTTTTTGGGCTATTACGATTGTCTAGGAAAACAAAAAGAATTAAAAATAAGCCGAAACCCCATATTGGGTAGGGTAAGGATTCTTTCAAATTTTTTTTGTGAGGATTCTAAAGATCGTTACATCTTATCTTATCTGTGTATCATGCATTGTATAACTAGTTTTTGTTAGTTATTATGTTTAAGTTTAAACAAAAATTCATAATCAGCTAGCGTGTTTTAGGTTCATGTTTGTTTGGGTTTTGTTGCAAAGCCGATACGACGGTTAATATGACGGTGTCACTGCATGGTTCCTGGCAGGAGGCGTAAGCTCTCTTACTTATTGGACACTTTTGATTTTACTGTTTTTATGTATTTTTTTTTTTCTGGTAAAATTTTGAGTTTCTTAGATCATATGGATTATGGGATTTGAGTAAATGGGTTTTTCTCAAATTTGTTGGAAGTTTAATAGAAAGTATTTTTTTTATTAATTCAAATATCATACGACTGGGAAACATTTCCGGAAAACTTTTTGTCTTGCTCCCGGGTTGAGCCTCAATCGCCCTGAAGCTGCAGCTCTCATAGCCACACGTGTGTTTTTGCTTCAACACTTGATGTTTTGTTTAAATTTACAAACTCTAACCGGATTTTGGTAACGGGTTTTGTAAAGTAAACGTTTTTGTTTAATGCGTTTGTGTTTGTAGATTTGGAGTTCATTTGAAATGGCGACAAATTTGCCCTAACTTAGTCGTTTTATGCTTATTTAGTTGTTGGGTAATGTTGTATCGTTATTTCTCAAATCATTTCGGGCTGAGACCCAGTTCAAATGGCAGATATAGAAGGGGGAGGATTATTGAATGTCTTTAGGTAGATTCACTCTCTCTGATTAATGTTGAGGGCGGGTTTATTGGAGGGACTAGAATTCTCTCATCTCCCCTTTCTATCTCTTCCCTTCTCTCCTCTCACACTCTTTATTTTTTTTCTTTCTCTTTCTATAAAAAAAAAAAAAAAATTAATGTAAGAAGTTGACGTGGCTTAACCTAACCATTCAAATAGTATGGGAAAGAAAGGGAGGTAAAAAAGAGGGAAGAGAATCTGGATAGGTTTATAGGGCTGTGTTTCTTCCCACTAACACGTATGTATCTAGATGCTTGAGTACAATTGTGGAAAAGAAAATAAAACATTATAAAAAAGTGGTACTACGCTCACCCCATTCTCTTATCTTCCCAACTCATTTTATTTTGTCACCCACCAAAAATGTTAATAGAAGAAAACACTATTTTCTCACCCACCATCATTCCTAAAATACCCTGACATGATTTCAGCCCCTCACACCCCTACTCCAATGCAGTGTCGCACCAGCTCCCAACCCTAACCCAGGTCCCCAAACCTTCGAAACACCACCATGGCAGCAAAACTGCCTCACCACCTATCTTCTTGTTCCCTACGTAGTCTAGATATTTTATTTTTCCTATGAATTTCAAGTATTGTAGAATGCAATGGAATTCAATGAGTAGGTTATGTATTTAAAGTTTTAGAAAGAAGGGAAATGAGAGAGAAGGCGTGAGGTTTGGGTTGGGATTAGAACCAAAGAAGGGGCTGGGAGGACAGAGAGTTTGAAGTCATGGATCTTATGAAGCAGTGATGGGTCATATATGATCGGTTGGTTCATATTTGATTTGATACCTGAAATTAGGGTTTTGGAGAAAGAAAAAATGGAAGTAGAAATACTTGTTTACAAGAGATGGGATTTCGTCCCAGAAAGGCACAATAATTAAATTGAAAGAGAGAATAATTTTTTTCTTTTACAGAGATAGTGAACTGACACCAGGAAATGGGCAATCCGGCAATGTGCAGTGGGTATAAGGAAATTGGCAATCTGTGATACGTTTTTGTTTTGGTCGTCACATGTCATTTTACAAAAGGGTAAAATTGACATTAAAATTTATACTAAAATGTGGGTGAAGAAATAATATAATGGGGGTGGGCTTATCAGCACTCTTATAAAAAGGTCTTTCGCATCCACATGAGCATGTGTAGAAAAGCTAGTAGATATAAAAGGAGATCAGCAAAAAAGGGTTAAACGGCATTTTACACTACAAGGTTTGGGTCATGTGTAAAAGGAGCCACGAGGTTTCAATTTTCAAATATTACATGACGTGACTTCTAAATTGCACCAATATAACCCTTCCGTCAATTTCACTGTGTAATTATACGTTAAGTATTGGCGTGACATATGCCCACATTTGAAGCAACGGCAGTACTCCAAATAGTTGTGAGGGAGAGGATAATTGACGTAATGTGTTCATAATAGTAAATGTTGGCTCCAATGAGAAAATTTGTTTTTTTTCTTGTAAATGTCTTTTGGGTAACATGGAACTCCGCATTTACCTTGGTTGAGTGTGCTAAGATTTATATGGACCTTCATTGAGTTTTTAAAGTGATAAACTTTTACGGATTTAGTAGACTTTTACCGACTATTTGATATGACCCAATTCTCAATACCCTATTTCAACCTGCAAGTAGCACATAAATGGCTATGGAGGACAAGAGGAGCAGAGCTCCAATATATTTTTGTATTTTGATTTCTTTCTGTAAAATATATATGTTCACTTACATCCAAAACATACCTAACTCTCCACTTACACAAAATGCCAGTTGGCGATAACTTATCACTATCAAATACTCATTGTTTAATACGCTAATACATCACTAATTGTGATCAAGAAATCAAAGGTTCATAACATTATTATAAACTTCATAAAATTTTATAGACTTCTGAATATATATTTTTGTGTAAAATAAATGAGTTAAATGATAGACTTTTGTAGAATTCTAAAGAGTTTACTTTTATAAATTTTAGAGTTGTGTGGATTGTCATAGACTTTTTAATGACCAATTCATTAATAAGCAATATTATTTTAAAAGTTTTCATTATTGAAATGGTGATCGTGACCATGACAAAGTGATCTTAATGAAGTGATAATGACAATGATGGTCGTAGACGTTTCACATGATGATTGTCAGCAAGATGGTAATAATAAAGTTGATGTCTTTAGTGGCAGCAATAATAGTATGGGTGATGATTGTGGTGGCGGGGTGATGTGTGGGTGGTGGAGGAAAAAGGATGGGGACGGTGGTAATGGTGATAGATGTGGTGGTCAAAGTAGGAGTGGTGATAATGCTCATGGCAATAACTATGGTGGCAGCGATGATGAAAGTGGTGACAATAATAGTCATTGCATTAAAATGGGTGGTGGAGTATATCATTAGAGAATTAGAAAAATATGAAATACATCAAAATCTTAGGGGAGAGGTTGAATTTACTATTACAAAAAACTTACATATAAAAGAACTCAAAGTCCATCAAAACCCATGACTTTTAAAATCCTTTAAAATAAATGAAATTTTGAATACTTCCCGTTTTTTGTAGATTCACAAAAAGTCATAATTAAATACAACACGATTTTCATAGACTTTTAAGAAGTCATAAATAGTGTCTATTCAATACAAGTGATTTTTATTGACTCCTTAAAATTCTATATTGAATACATCAGGATTTGAGAGTCAAGCAAATCCATCCCTAAGTCAAGTCTCACAAGAAAATTGTTTGGTCCTAACAGAAATGTCCTTCTGAGTATTTACTATGCAGTCCATTGGACTCCAAAGTATAAATTTATGTTCTCAAAATCTACATCACCAAAGTAGAACCTCAAAAGAAGAAACTATTTGTAGAAAACTCTGAAACAAAACATGGAAGTAGCTTTGAGCCCAAGGCTTCCTCAAGAAGAGTTTTTCGAGTCCTGACCCGACAATTCTAATGTCAAATACGCAGCACAGAATTAGAATTTTGATTCCATAATCAACTGTAATCGTTCAGTGAATCTCAACATAATTAGTCACTGCTTAATTAACCACACTAACACAGAAAGTGCACCGTTAATCCAAAGCTTGTATGCATCATCCAAGACAGAAAACAAATCCTAAATCTAAAAATCTTTAGCCGGTGGATCTTCTTCGGTAAACAAGGAGAGGCGGACAGCCTTCTTTTGGTGACTGAGACAATGATGGTGGGATGTCAGGCTCTCTCGGATGAGTTGTGTAACCAAGACGGGAAGCTAAAGTCAAAAGCTCTGAACGGATATGCTGGAATTCAGGATTCTGTATTCTATCCCTCTGTTCTGTTGTCTGTTCAAAATGTGTAATGCGCTCAGTGAGGGTATCGAGATACTTCACCAATGTAACAAGACCAACATTGGTGTGTCTAGAGACTCGTGAATGTGATGATTGTGAAGGCTTCTCCACAATAACCACATCATCATCTTCTTCTTCAGACTGTGATGATTGTGGAGGCTTCTCCACAATAATCACATCATCCTCTTCTTCAGACTGTGATGATTGTGGAGGCTTCTTCGCAACTGACTCTTCCCCTTTTGCCCTTCCTTTTTGTTGTTGTCCTCCACCTTCTAGCTCTCTCCATGCATGTCCAATGCTTCGCTCTTGAACAGTGGAATGTGCAGAAAGTAAGAATCGCTGCTCCTCAGATCCTTGGGCCTCTTCCTCATCACCACTTCCTTCTGTCTGTCCTCCATCTTCTTCCCTTCTGCATGCCTTTTCAATTCTACCTGTTTCAACAGGTGGCCGTGAAGTCTGCTGCTCCAAAACAGCTTGAACCTCCTCAATTTCCATTCCTTCTTGTTGTCCGGAAGATTCTTCCTCTCTCCATGCATGCGCATTTCTGCATTGTTCAAGAGGGGGCAGTGCACGCTGCTCCTCAACAACTTGAACCTCCTTGATTTCCATTCCTTTTTGTTGTCTGGAAGATTCTTCCTCGTGCACATTTATGCATCGTTCAAGAGGGGGCAGTGCAGGAAGTAAGAATCGCTGCTCCTCGGATCCATGGGCCTCTTCCTCATCACCACTTCCTTCTGTCTGTCCTCCAACTTCTTCCCTTTTGCATGCATGTTCAATTCTACATAGTTCAACAGGTGGCTGTGAAGACTGCTGCTCCAAAACAACTTGAACCTCAATTTCCATTCCTTCTTGTTGTCCAGAAGATTCTTTCTCTCTCCATGCATGCACATTTCTGCATTGTTCAAGAGGGGGCAGTGAATGCTCCTCAACAACTTGAACCTCCTCGTTTTCCATTCCTTCTTGTTGTCCGGAAGATTCTTCCTCTCTCCATGCACGTACATTTCTGCATTGTTCAGGAGGGCGCAGTGAACGCTGCTCCTCAACAACTTTGGACCTCCTATTCTTCACCCCTCCCTTCTGCGGCCTTCTTGTCAACAGCTTCGACTTCCTCCTCTTCTCTCCTTTTTTTGGTCTTTCCACAGCTTCATTTCTCAATCCATGTCTGATGCCGCGGAACATCAAAAACAAAATCCAAACAGGAGAAACAAGTTGGGACTTAAACCTTATTCAGATTTGTTCATCCATTAATCCATCCAAGAAAATCCATTAACTAATTGACTAACCTCATATTTGTATCCAACTTCTCCACAACCTGATGGACAGAATGCAAAATCATTTTCTTTACCTGTTTCAAGAGCAGAACAGTAAGGCCTCAATAAAAAGAATTCTTTCACATCAGATATTCTCATGTCTCCACCACAACCCTTTGTCCGAACCAGAATTGTTTAACGTTAATGATCGCCTAATTAGGTATTGTCTCTATAAAATACCTCTAAGAGAACATGGAAAAGGAAATACTAGTTGAATCAGGCACACGCTCAGGTAAAAAGGATCTTGAATTGACACCAAAAATGAACCACCCAAATGAATACAAAAAGTACATGAAAGGGGGGAAGCTCTAGGCACAATGATTGAACAATTCATGCCAACCCGGCGGATAAAGAAAAATCCACCCATCACTCAAATTAGAACGAGTGATGTACAATTTGGTGTGACAAACCAAACGTATATCTCTACAAAGGACGACATACCTCCAATTTGTCCTCTTTAGCCCTGTGATTTTTTGGAAGTGTGCGGAACTCATCGGTCAACCGAATGCACTCACCGACATTTTCAGGTGAGACAAATTCAAGTGCAACTTTAATGCATGGCTGAGGAGGAAAACGACATTGTCAATATTTATTCATATCTGACGTATTGAAATGATTCAAATGAACCAATCTGAACAAATTTCTTATTTAACACACAGAGCAAGAACCTGTGCTCGATGAGAGATTGATAAGAATAGAGTTTAGACTTTCGAGAGAGAGAGTGTGAATGAAAATATCTCAAAGATAATAATCTTTTCTTTCAATTTTAGATGGACAACAAATTTATCACCATCAAAATTGAAAGAACATCAATTCTGGAATGGGTCTCTTCATAACTCATTAAGAAAGCTCGTGAATTGTATAGTAGGCATTGATGGTTTTGCAAGGAAAGAATCATATAATCGATTAAATACAAGTTACCTTCAAGTTTCTCACTTGGTGTGGACATCCTGCAGGAATTAAAACAGCATCTCCAAGTTTCTGGATAAATGTCCATGGTTCAATCCCTGGAAAGATAGCACAAGAATATAAGATTTATAAATTGTAACTCTGACGGACTATAAATTTAAATTGAACTACACATAAATATATATATTGAAGCAACCATATGCTTCCTTCAGCTTCCTTTTGTGCTGCATTGTCAGATAAAAGGTTTGGTCATGTATGGGATGAATAACCTGCCAAAAAAAAAAAAAGAAAGTTGGAAACACATTAATATAAACAAAAACATGAGAAAGAAACATGAGAAGGATGGCTTGGAGTCCATGATATTTAGCTCTCTCATTTTACACAAAAGTGTTTATCCTTTCTGGTGGCACTACCGTCCTGGTCATAGCTCATTTAAGTCGTAGTCCAATCCAGTATTTGAGTCCTTGTCTATTCTAGAATCACCATCATGTTTCTTTGTTCGTAGAGAACTTAATCATATAATCAACCGCTGTGAAATAGTTCATACTCATATATGGGTTGTGTCTAGAAATAAAAGCAAGCTGAGATTTCCTTATTGGCTTATTGTCACATTTATCGAAAGTAGTATCAAGGAAATGTTACGTTGTAAGAGTTAGGGTGCTTATGCGATTGTACTCTTTTATGACTAAGAATGCATACTTTCCCCAATATGGGATGAACCTTCACTCCCCTCTGTTACTCCTAGCTCATTAGCTAAACCCCAACAATTCATGAGCAACTGATTACCTGCTGCACTGGACAACAGAAAGTATGCCTGAATTCCTTGCAGTGCTTCTGGAGATAATCGTTCAGCTTAGGAACATCTTCACGCCGGAAAATATCCCATAAAGCACCACCCTCTATATTCTTTTCAGACTTGGAACCCTCTGAAAAACTTTCACCATTCAACCTAGACAAACCAGAATCGCCAGGCTGGTTACTATCAACATTTTCTTCCACGGTCTGAAAATTTCCAAAAATTTCCCTTCTGTCTTGTTCAATGTGCTTCTTTTTCAACCTTTTCATAGTCTCCATTTGCTTGGGAGTAAGGGGGGCCACTTCAGTAGTATTTGTCAAAATGTTCACCTGAGACAAGTTATTCAGGACAACACATATTGAAGTTACAATATGCAGAAGAGGAGAACAAAACAGAAAGAACCCTGAGCTTGCAGAATGCTACTAAATTAAAAGATTCACCAAAAAAAGTTTTCAGCAATGATTTCTAACTAAAAAATAAAAATGCAAGAAACAAACATTACAACATATCCAATTGATTGAAATATCAAATATGACTGTAAAACCAATGGTGACGTTTCTATAAATCCTTCACATTTATACTAAATCATATCAGTACTATAACAAACCACCAACCAAAGTACTTCGACAAACCACCAACCATAAGACTCATTTGGGAAGCATAAAACTTCCCCTGGGTGTGGTGTTGAACACCTAAACAACACAGACACTGGAACACACATCAGGCACGTTACACCAATCACAAATAAAACAGAGCATAGAACAACAAGGGATACAACAGTGGCATGCAATTATGCGGGAGAGTTTTTTGATATTCCTAATGGAATTAATTCTTTTGACATGAAATCTATTAACCTTATAATATTTAAAATACTCCAAAATTGATAATATATCCCTTTGTTGTTTTATTTCCATAATCTTTTCAATGAAGGACATGAAAGGAGTACTTCTTCGGGGGAGTTGAGTAACTCCGAAGAGTGTTTAAATTACTCCTTCTACCGCCGAATCAAGAAGGAAGAAGTGGTTGTAGCCTTGAAAAAGATGAAGCATAGAAAAGTAGTGGGCACATATGATATACTGATCGAAGTGTGGAATGTCTTGGGAGAGACGGGTACAACATGGCTCACAAACCTTTTCAATAAGATTTTGGAAACGAAGAAGGTGCCAAATGAGTGGCGAAAAAGAACTTTGGTGCCTATCTACAAAATAAGGGCGATGTACAAAATTGCATGACTATAGGGGTATTAAGTTCATCAGTCATACAATGAAGCTATCGAAGAGAGTAATTGAGCATAGACCGAGGCAAGAGACAGGGGTCTCAGACAATCAATTTGGGTTCATGCCAGGGTGCTCAGCCATTGTGGCAATCTATCTCTTACGAAGATCGATGGAAAGATATAGAAATATGAAAAAGGATTTGCACATGGTATTTATAGATTTGGAAAAAAATGTATGATAGGGGGTCCCAAGAGAGATTCTTTGGAGGGCTTTAGAGAAGAAAGGAGTACAAGTAGCATATATCCAAGTTATAAAGGATATGTATGATGGAGCAAGGACTACTGCAAGAACTCATGAAAGACAAGCCGAAAGTTTTCCCACAACTATAGGGCTACATCAAGACTCATCTTTAAGTCTTTACCCTTTTGCATTGGTAATTGATGAGTTAACTGAACATATTCAAGATGATATTCCTTGGTGTATGCTTTTTGCAGACGATATAGTGTTGATAGATGAAACTCAGGAGGGAGTAAATGCGAAGCTTAACCTTTGGCGGGAATAAATGCGAAGCTTAACCCTTGGTGGGAAGTATTGGAATCTAAAGGACTTCGGCTAAGTAGGTCAAGAACAGAGTATATGGAGTGCAAGTTCAGGGGGAACGAAGGTGCAAATAAGTTAGGGATGAGGATTGGAGATCAAGAAGTACCAAAGAACAAATGCTTTCGCTATCTTGGATCTATCTTGCAAAAGAAGAAGAATTGGGTGGAGACCTCAATCACAAAATACAAGCTGGATGGATGAAGTGGAAGACTGCATCGGGTGTGTTGTGAAACTATCATATGCCACTAAAGCTCAAGGGAAAATTTTATAGGACGACAATAAAACCGGCAATGCTTTATGGCACAGAATGTTGGGCAATGAAGCATCAACATGTACACAAAATGAGTGTAGCGGAGATGAGAATGCTTCGTTGGACGTGTGGGTACACGAGAAAGGACAAGATTAGGAATGAGGATGTACGAGGCAAATTAGGAGTAGCCGAAATTGAAGATAAGATGAGAGAGAATTGGTTAAGGTGATTTGGACATGTGAAACGAACATCTACAAACGCTCCAGTTACAAGATGCGAGTACAAGACAGAGGCTTAGGGCCAAAGGGGTAAAGGGGTAAAGGGGTAAAGGAAGACCTAGGAAGACTTGGAAATAGACTCTAAGAAAAAATTTGGACTACTTGGATCTAACAGAAGACATGGCACAGAACCGAGCGCAATGGCGTTATAGGATTCAAATAGCCTACTCCACTTAGTGGGATAAGGCTTTGTTGTTGTATTGTGTCACTATTGTGCCGAACCATTGTCTACAGTGTCTGTGCTTCTCAAAAACTACCAAAATGAAGAATGAAATTCAAGAGACTTGGTATGTATAACATATGATGCACAAGCCAAGAGTTAGAATTCTACAATAAAAATAAAAGAACAAGGACGAGAGTTTAGAATTGGTAACTCAAACATTACAGTCAGCACAAAAGTAAGGAGAACTCTAAGTCATTGTACAACTAGATCCTACTACTCTTGCACTTCATTTTCCAAATTGCTAAATTTTCATCACAGGAAAATTATTCCACAACTAGCCGGACCTCAGTGAGATGCCGATTAAACAAGTCCTAGATACAAGTATAAGTATGAAAAACTTCCAAAAAGAGACAGAGAAGCAAACTGCAAACCAGCTTTGTAGATTTTGACTCCAAAATTATGTCCAGGTAGTAAACCGATATGTACTCCAGTGAAGATTCAAACATATAAGAAAGGTCAAATGGACCGTGAACACAGCTAGATGCAAACCCAAAGAGGATAAAAATAGCAGTAATGTAGAACAGCCAAACACACCACATCACAGCAATTGTAGTGAAGCTTGGTTGCAGAGTCTCCACGTCCAAGCTCCTGGGAAACACCATAAGCAATATACATCTTCGGCCCCATATCTGGCTTTACACATCCCATAGGCAAATTCACAGCAAGATTCAAAACGCCTCTGCGGGGGTGAGTATATTCCTTAAATGGCAAGCAACAAATGAACTCAGCACAGTGACAAGGAACGCGCTTCTGAAAAGAGTCATCCAGGGATGGATCATTGAGTTTCAGCATCTGAGGCCACATTTGCCTATCAAAACAGCCTTTTGAATATCCAGTAAAAAATTGGCGGATATTGATATCTAGCTGCATTTCATATAACATATAGTTTACAAATCAAAATCAAAGGTATCAAACCATCAAGAATAATTACAGCTTTTTGCAGTTTCAAACAAAGACTGATTCTATACTATGAGTGAAAAAAATGGAAAGATATCTACAATGCCTAATCAATTGCTTGAATAAGAACTCCCTTTCTGCAGTAATCTGTAACAGATTTAGAACGTACATAAGTCTGAACAAAACCCAAAACTCTACGTGATCTAATAAGTAATCGAATCTTCCTAATTTCAGAGTTTGAGGGATTAATTTAACTTTCTTTTGTGCTTAATTCTTACTTTTGTACATAATAAATTGTAAGCTTAATTTTTTTTTTTACTCGGTTCATAGTTAATTATACCGAACACCACTCCACCTATATTTGTTGTCTCCTCTTTCATTAATGAGTCACACTACTCTACACTAACATAAAAAAATAGACTCTGCCATATGTAGAAACAAAAAAACTTGGAACTCAAGGCTCATGAGCAAAGGAACGCTTATTACAAGAATTTATAATTTAAGCCAGTGACCAAAATCTGTGCCTATTCAAACTGTGCAAAGCAGTAAAATAAGAACCCAGCAATAGTTCACCACCATAGTTTCCAAACCCCTGAATTGATGACAACCACATATATAGATACTTCTTAGCATTCTCTTGCTAGAACTTTAAAAAGTGAAAGAGATTAAAACATCATAACCAGTAGTAAGCAACTGAATAAACAAGTGCAATTTTTTTTATTTTTTATAAGAACACAAGAGTTAATAAAATAAGGAACCATGTACAAGGTACAAAAGCTTGGTAGACAAATGATACTAACCTCACACCAATCCAAGCAATCAATGACCTTCACTTGATTGACATGCCTATTATTTTTGAGTTTATCATGCCTAGTATGTTTCTGACGACAAGCGCGCCACATGACCAATGGTTCCCAGCTTAAACCTGATGCAGTGTCAAGCACATTGCTCACAATCACAGGCTCACCTCTGATCCAATGACATTGAAAATGCTTAAAATCTTCTTGTTGAATATCAGTAGCTCTTGGACAGTACAAATAGTTGTCATCCGATCCCTCTCGAGAAGCTGCTTCCCTTAACTTATTGCTGCTCATGTCAACACCACTGACAGAGTTGCAACATGAACACTGATGTGCAGAAGTTCCAGCCGCATGCATAAGTTTGTAAGTTTGAGCAATTCCTTCAGCTTTCTTCACCAACTCTCTGACGTGATTTTCGGCAAACATGCATCTCAATTCTAGAAAACTATGACCGCAACCATCCATGTTTTCTGGGGGGCAAACAATGCTTCCATCTGAATTTGCTTTCCAGTCATATGTTGACCCTGCATGACACTTGGTGTTAACTTCAGAAGGCAGATCTACAGTATCCCCTTTTCCACCATGCAAATAGTCTAGGCCCTGATTGATCCACTTAATAATCACTTCCTCTCTAGCTCCCAGCAGGCATCCATCTCGAATTTCTCGGCAACAGATGAGGCAAAGATCATATGAGCATAGAGGACAGCTTCTGTGTAAATCAACAATAGAAGTTTTGCAGTTGTTGCTGAAAAAGGAAAACAAAAAGGTCAAATCTGAATGCTTAGTAGGTATATGGAAGAAAATTAATTTAGAAGAGTTACGGTAAAGGCTCTACCAGTATGCACGCTCATCCTCAAGGCAGTCTGAACTTTGTATCTTTAGCTCTGAAATAGAAAGCCCTGTCCATGTGAACATCCAAAAGAAAGTTACAAGAATGCAAAATGTTCCACCAAAATTTTGTATGTTAGGTCTTTCATATAAAGGGTAACAAACTCATGCTTATCACATCTTCTGTGAACTGGTAAGACAATTTCACGTGTTTCTCCATGGGAAACAGATCCATCCAAGATTCAACAGTGGCCTCAACTAACAAAATCGGAATGACAAAAATGAATGTAATGTACTGAAAACTAAAATATATAGCTACTTATATGTGCACGAGCGTGTGAAAAGGTCTTTTTCACCAGAAAGTTCTTCACACAAAGGCATCTTCTAATCATACACTCCTCAGCCAAAAAAAAAAAAAATTCTTCGTTACGGTCATCTGAAAACAAAGTTATAACCATGTCCTTTTCAAAATATTAGATAAGATTGGGAAGTTTTGAAAATCTTTTGGGTGGAGTTATAAAGGGGCACAATTAGAGAAATAGAAAAACCTTGAATTCCATTTATGTCCCCAACAAACAATAATGCAATTTGCAAATAAGACTCAAGTCAATTCATTTTTATGCACAAAAACCAAACTTTTTCTCCAATTTTCTTGCAACATGATCTAGTGGCCTAGAATTTGTAAACACAATGTTAGCATATCAGACTATTGGAAAAATACTTTCAATCAAATCCTTGACACTTTTCAAATTCTGCTTTTCTGGGTTTGTTTCAGAAGATTCAAAGAACATAAATAGACACTAGCTGCCTAAATAATTCCAGCCACCTTAAACAGTCATTAAGTGAGCAGCTGAACTGCAATCATATTTCAATAGTAAGTTTCAATATTTTACTAAGAGCGTCTTTGCTTTTGACAGTTTTGAGATTCTTGTTTATGAATTCCTTGGCTCCAACAGTTTTAGAGAAAATTCCAGTCCCTGTATCTGCATCATCAACCCACCCCATCAAAGGAGTTGCAGGTTAATGAGTTTAAACACCTGTCTGACAAAGAGAGAATATACCTTGTCTTGTAGCCTCCATTTCCATCTCGGTCATTTGTTCATCATTAATCCTTTTCAAGAATGGAAGCAGTGTTTGAACCAAATACATAGAGTGCTCAACCCTTTCATCTTCGGAAATGTTGAATTCAAGGTTCCTCAAATACTACATAAAAAACCATAAAATTTTATCAAACTTCCTCTTAAGTAATGAACAAGGAAAAATCCAGGAGACGTCCAGCAAAGGTAAACTGACCTGAGAAGGTTTATGTAAGCATACTGTGCAATTGCAATTGTGACGGCATACAGGACAAGCCTCAGCAATGGCATCCTCTGACATTTGAGGATACCTACATAAAACAAAATTTTGATAATACAAAGTAGTCATAAAAACTAAGTAAAAAGTTCATTTAATTGCAATATTTGGAGTCCTAGAGCCACACGTAGAAAGTTGATTTTAAAATGTTTATCAACACTAAGCAAATTCCGGAAGTCCATATATGTTGCTTGACTTCATAATAAATGAAGGTAAAACAAATGGATTAAGAATTACAAATCAGAATGAATTAGCAATCCAGCTAAGCACCTTACATGTTTCGACAAACAACATTTCAAGATACATGTACTGGATTGTACCAAGACAAAGCCACTTCAAACTATTGTGGCTAGTCAATAAGATTAATTCAAACAATCCAACATCCTTCACAAGTTAGAATCAGAAAGACTGAGCAAATAGATGGTTACCAAGATTGTATGCAAGGGATACAAAACCGCTTTCTTTTACACAATCTGCACCGAACAACCCTACCCTTGTCATTCCTCTGACATTGATGGCAAGACAAAGACATCTCCTGAACAAACTGTTACAGATCCAAAATCAGATATTACATAATCACACATAAAAAATAAAAAAAAGGAACAATCACAAAACAGAGAATTACAAATATCATACTTTTGAACTCTGCTTATTTACGCATTCTGCACTCACAGACTTCTCGACTCCCCTTGCAGACCCCTTGACTTTCTCACTTGTACTGCGTTCCTCACCCGAAGCTCCATGAAATTCCTCACCACCAATACCACTACCCCCTTGTCCTTCACCTTCTTTCAAATCCAACACACCAACCCCACAATCTTCCCCTGGACCCACTGTAGGACCCCATTTCTCACCATTCCGAGCCCCATTTGCACTACTGGTTCGGGCATTTTTGCTTCCTCCGCCACCACCTTGCACATCTCTCTCAGCCACCAAATATCTGGCCCTCCTCCTCCACGACCCGCCATGTTTCTTCAAAGTTGGAGCTACCCAATCATCTTTACCCGCCAAATCTCTGCCACTCTTCCTACCACGCTTCCTCCCTTTTTTTCCATCACTTTGAATTCCCAGAAATGCCTCACCTTTCTCCGAACCACCGCCATTTCCCCCCAAGCTTGTTTCTGGGTTTTTCCCCATCACTCTCAGCTCGCCTATAGCTTCCGAATCTTGCCTCTTCGAAGAAAACTGAGCAATGGGTTGTGTACGGAAGGGTTTTTCTCCAAAGGAAAGTTGAAAATCTTTGGGCATAGATCAACAAGGCTAACGCCTGAAGTTTGAGAGCTCCTACCGCCGTCGGCCACCGTCGTCAGCTATGCGTGACCACCATGAGGAAGAACATTGCACTGAAAAGCCTTTATCCTCTAGTTCTCGGCTCCACTGCACCACCATAAACCCTACTCACAGAGTCAGTCACACTGTTGAAGCTTTTTCTGCAATGAAAGCTTGTGCCGTACTCCAAGTTTTTCTTCCCCTATTTTCTTTTTCTTGTCTTTTTTGTTTTTATAGAAATTTGTAAGATAATTATTTTTCAAATTTTCAATTCTTGAAACTTGAAATGATTATTTTTCAGCAGTACACTGAATGTCGTCAATATCTAATTACCGTCTTTAATCATTTACGGCAATGTGATTGATATGTAATTTTCATAATTTAGTAATTTTTTATTTATAAATAATCAGTTTTGTTGTAGGTATAATTTACTGAATAATTATAGAGGCTAGAGAAAGGAGGTGCGTCATAGAGAGAGAAAAAGAGATATGTAATTGTTTGTGCCTTTATTTAAGGAAAACTAAAAAAAAAGTAAAAAAAAAAAAACTTTAATTTTAATGAAAAATAACAAATAAAGATGTAATTAATAGTACCAAGGAAAGGTAAAAATGTGGTTTTTCGTTAAAATGAACAATACCGGGTGTTTCGTTAAAACTCCCCTTCATTTATAGTAATAGTGAAGGTTAAATCTTTAATCTAATAGGATTACAACTCTAATATGATCATTTTAACCCTAGAAAATATTTCAAGATATCCTTAAATACACTAGGATCTACACAATCACATTACTTATCTAGTAGGACTGCAACACTCCCTCTTGAGTGTGTAAATACTCAAACAAATGACGCATCAGGTTTTCAGCAATAAAGTAAGTACGGCTGATGAAGTTGTTGGCACAATAAGTGAATGCGAGTCTCAAATTAACGAAAGAATGCATAAAAGGTAAAATTCACAAAACTTCACTATGATAAAACCCAAGGTGGAAGAAAAACCATAGGGAAGGTTAAATCTTTACCCTAATAGGATTACAACTCTAATATGATAATATTTAATCCCAAAGAATATTTCAATATATCTCTAAATACATTAAAATTTACACAATCACATTCTTAATCTCATAGAACTGCACAAGTTTTATTATTTTATCTTTTGAAAGCTTCTGTTTATTCAGATTTCACCGCGCAAATAATTAACTCACTTACTTCCCTTTTGTTTGGTTGTCTCAAGTTGTGAGGCAGTTGAAAAAATTGGGATAGACATAAATGAAGAGTGAATGAGTGCGTGATGGAAAACCTATCACCGTACGACATAAGTAATGTATTTTAATATGAATGAATTAATAATAATTTTATATTATGACAGTTGCATCGAAAAATTTCGCCCCTCTAATTTTGCCTATTTTCTCTTCACACATTAGTTGTGGCTTGTTGTCTTGTTATTTTGAAAGTAATCAAAATCATCCTCACACATCTAGTTAATTGATTATGAACCTTTTAATTACAAATGATAGTAGATAGTAAGGAGGCACAAGAAAAACAATGTCAGTGAAAAGATAATAAGCCATTTTATAACTATATTTTACACCTTTCAGAATGGAGGTGATTTTTAAAATCAACCATGAGATTTTAATTTTTTCACATTGTAGCTTAAGGTTTTAAAAATTGTATCAATTTGCACGTTTTACCTCTTTGAACATCTAATCATCCATTAAATTGATGTGTTTTTGGTTAATATGGTGGAAATGTATTTCATATGTTAGCTTATATAAGAATCTCAAGCTCACCATGTCATTAATTTAATGAATCATCATACAATCAATCAGACCAAGGGCACAAATTTAAACAATCTCAACACTTTAGTGAGCAATATGAGAAAATTAAAACTTTATAATTCATTTTAAAAATCAGCCCAAACCTGGTGGGTGTAAAATGAAGTCAACCCAAAAATTTATATGAAAGTGAATTTTCAATTTTTTAAAGCAATTGTAATTATTGAGATCTATAGTTAAGGAATCATAAAATGGCTCCTTCCATTTGTTTTACACAATTCCCATGGCCAGTATCTTCAAATTAATAAAAAGGGAAATTGTAGTAATGGTTTTTCAACTTTAACGTAATTGGAGTAAAGGTTTGTCAACTAAAAATATGTGACCATTGATCCCTTAACTCATCTAAACGTGCACTTATGGTCATTTTTGTCAAATCCATTAAAACTTCCATCAAAATGATTGAGACGAATGAAAGGGGCAAATATGGAGAAATTGTCCCTCAACTTTAACTCAATTATAACAATGATCCTTCCAACATGACTCAATTTGACGAAATTCATATGGTGTTGATGAAAAGGATCATAACTGCACATTTTGATAAGTTAGGGGACAAATGGTCACAAATTTTTAGTTGAGTAACCATCCTCCAATTAGGTTAATGTTGAGGGACCATTTGTATAATTTTCTCTAATAAAAACGGTTTATAATGGTAGTTTCTAGCAACATTCCAAATACTAGGCTTCACTAACTTAGATGTTGAATTCAATACCTAATTATTTTGTATGGCTTACACCCAAATCTCCCGCCCTTTAGAGTATGGAAAAAATAAAAAAAAAAGATGGTTTTCGATTCGTCAATTGCAAATCTAGAGATCTTTCCCATGATGTGAAATTTTGTTTGATTACTCGGACGACGGTGTTTCCATATGTTGTACTTTGAAAATGTAGTTAGATCAGTAGAGAATAAAGAACCAGGGCGTTGCAAGTTGGACCTCCTCGCCTTCTTCTCTTCTATCTTCATGTGCTCCAGCTCCTTCCTCCCTCCATACACAAGTGACACAACCAATGATGTTGTTCAGAAGGGGGTGGGGATGGGGAAGGCGGCTGCTCAAAAACTTGTGCATCCTCCTCTTCTCCCCTTCCATCTTCCTGTTCTCCGGCTCTTTCTTCTCTCCAAGAAAGGCCAATGTCATGTACTTCAACAGGGGGCGGGGAAGGTTGCTGCTCGAGAACTTCGGCATCCTCTTCTTCCTCGCTTCCTTCTTGTTGTCCTACAGTTCCTTTCTCTATGCATTCATTACCAATGGAAGTTAGTTTGAAGGTGTTTGCTCAAAAACTTGGACCACTTTGTCTTCTCCACTTGATTCTTGCTGCACTACAGCTCCAACGCTTGGCGTTTGCTCAAAAGGGGATGCGAACACTGCTCCTCGACAACTTGTACCTCCTCTTTTTCCATTCCATCTTGCTTTCTTCCATCTTCTTCGTCTCTCGATTCACACCCAATGCTATATCGTTCAACGGAAAGCTGTGAAGTTTGCTCATCAACAGCTTCAACCACCTCCTCTTTGTTTCTCTCTCTACAGAATGAGAAATGATGGTTGAAATTTTTGGGTACCCATTTATATAGAAGCAATTTGGTAATTTTAAGTGTAGGATTTATCTTATGAGATAAATAAATATCAAAGGATAATCCACCCACATGAGTATATTAACCTCCTAATTATCTATGTGATAATTAGATGAAAATCAAGAGATATTCATATTAGAATATACTTGGGATTTTCATGGGTTTTTTCAGTCTTTGGGGAAGAGAGAAACAATATAAGAAACACAAGCTTTTCCATAGTTCAAATATTCTAGTTAGGTCTTTAGATCTATCACTTTCGGCTCTAGGTCTTGGGAGGTGAAAACCAAGGGGCAACTTGACATACTGTAGCCAACTCGACAACCTGCAAGGTACTAGACGTGCACGGAGGGTCTAGAGCAATTGTTCGTGTTTGGAGGAGCATGTTGAGATTCAAGCTTCCGCATAAAAGGTACACACGTCCTTTCGAATTTATTTATAGTCTTCCAACAGTAAGTTTTAGAAAAATTCTATTTCTGTCATATTGTTGGATTTTTCAAGAAGATGGGTCATTTTGGCAATTTCCTAAAAACAAATTCAAATTTATATTATGACACTTGGGTTTATCAATCCATGTTCTTGGCACATTGAAAAATTTCTCCTTTGCTTGAAGAGATTTTTTCAAGTGCCGGATACTCCACATGTAATAATATTAGTGAAGGATATGATGATATATTTTTTCGTGTTTCTCCAATTGTATTATGATATGTGACACTTTGAGAATTTTCTTATTTTGCATTTCTTAAAAGTCTATTCAATTTGCAAGTGGTAAATTGTTCTAGTGCATAGTTTATTTCTATTTTTTATTTTATTTTTAAGAACCTGTTTGGGATTTAAACTCTCCATTCACTTAGGATAGTTTAAAATATTTTTGTTGAATTACAATTTTGTACTTTATGATTTGCACTGTCCTTTGATACAAGTGATGTTGGATAGGGCAAAATTGAACTCGAATGCAACCGTTAAGTAGGGGCAAATCGAACTTGGGTGCAACGATGAAGTAGGAAAAAAAATGAATTCAGATGTAAGGTGAATTAATGCTTTTAACTAATTAAACTACAAATTCCTTACATTTATAATGACCTTCACTTCGAATTATGGCTTATTTGTTTCACATGTGGGTCCCTTTCAAATAAAATGTTCATGCTCATTTAGGCCATTACAATTTTTTTCCTTTACCATCACAAGGAATGCATGAATAAGACTAATGGTTCTATATTTGAAAATATTTATTCCATCATTTGGTTCACATAAGTATCTAGATCCGTGAGCAAACGAACCCTAATATGCAAGATGATATATATAAATCTCCAAGGAAGGGTTTTTCTCCAATACACAACAAAATTATACCATAAGTTGTTGAAAATATTTATTTTATTAGTTCACATAAGTATCTTAATTCGTGAACCAAATGGACCCTAACCTGTGAGACGACATATTTAAATTTCAAACAAAGATTTTACCTCAATACACAACAAAATCAGTGCACATATTGAATAAGAACCGTTTGATTAATTAATCTAACGATTCTTATTCAGTTGTGCAAATTAAATGTGCAGTTTTGATGTGCACTACATAAACCTTTTTTTTGGACTAATGCATGTCTGATCAACCCCAATTTATCTTTTTAAACTTTTGCTGCAATTTTTAGCTGTAACAACCAGCTTATTCCATCTCCAGCATTCCTTTCGTTAAATTTCCCTAACACATGATAAGGTGCAATAGTACATCTCTGTCAATGCAACTAACGAACCGAAACAAAACATGATGAAAATTTATTTGTTCACACTTCAGCAAAAGGATTAGCAAACAAATATCCACTCTTAAAACTTTTAAAAATAAATTAAAACCGACTATAATCGAAACCAATCACAACCCTCCACTGAAAAAATCCAACCACATCATTCATGTGTATGAGACTTCACATGAACGCAAGATAATCAGATATGTTTATGAAAGCTTGACATTAGAATCAGATATGGCATGCACGAGAACTTCGGCGTCCTCCTCTTCTCCCTGCTGTGTGAATTCTGATGAACGGTCAATGTTGTGTACTCCAACAGGGGGCAGAGAAGTCTGCCACTCAAGAACTTCGGCATCCTCTTCTTCTCCCTGCTGTGTGAATTCTGATATACATGAACGGTCAATGTTGTGTACTCCAACAGGGGGTAGAGAAGTCTGCCACTCAAGAACTTCGGCATCCTCTTCTTCTCCCTGCTGGGCTACAGTTCCTTGTCTCCATGCATGTCCAATGCTATGTAGTTCGACAGGGGATGGGGAAGGCTGCTGCTCGAGAACTTCAGCATCCTCCTCTTCTCCCTGTTGTTCTGCGTTTCCTTTTTCTCTCATTCCATGATCATTGGATTGCAGTCCAGCGAGGGTCGCTGAAGGCGTATCAAAAACATGGAGCATTTCGTCCTCACCCCTTAATTCTTGCTGAAACCTAAAAAACAAAATTCAAACAGGAAAATCCAATAAAACAAATAAGAACACGCCGTTTGCAAATTGATCCATCAATTTATGGATCATAGCAATATTACTTCCTATTTCAACTGGACCTTTGCATGTCTGTATATGACTGTACTAGTGTTTCTTATTTTAAGCACTAATTGGTGTGGTGTCTCTAAATCAAGAAATTACTTTCGGTTCATAATACTCGATGAGATCAAACAAAACAACCTTTTGAATTGTTATATGTAGCGATTCCAACCCAATGGCAGCATTCATAAATCGTGATATCAACAAAGGATCGAAAGAGGAAAAAAAAAAGGATGGTCCTGTCATGTCTTGTTTTCAATGCCACAGCTGTTAAGGCATAAAAACGAAATGGCAGGCTACACCGCTGCAGCCATGCATTGGTTCATGAGGCACAAACTTAATGAGACCATGAATCGAATGTTCAATAAGAAGTTTAAGAGTACCAAGCCGTAAGATACTAAGAAAGATTTGCAATTTCTAAACTGCATATCTTCTAGTAAGTGACTAACATCGCATTCTCATCCAAAATTGCCACAGCCTGACTCACAGCATGAACAATCATTTTCTTTTCCAATCAAGCAAAATAAGAAGCCTTGTATAACATACAATATTTCATATCAAATAATTTCCGTTACCCACCATAATATCCTGACACAATTGTTGTACAGCTTATAATCGCCTAATTGCATGACCTTTGCATAATACTGCTATAAAACACGCGAAAAATATAGCTAATGTGCAGATACGGGAGAGAATGAAAATGTAAAAAATTGGCCACATTTCAAATTATACGCACATACGCAAGAGTGCTCAAGTGCTAAATAGTTAATAGCTTAATACGGCGAGGGCGCTAACCACGAGCCTGGCCCACTCCGGAAACCATTGATATTTTAGACCTTCATTCAAAGATCATCCTTACTAAAATCCATCCAAATTATGAGTCATTTGACCATTTGATTATGGTCGTTAATATTTCATTGTGTTTTTGACAACATTGTGTTTCTGTACTTTTTTCTTTGTCACAATTAAATATTGAAATGCTTTCTGATTTGGACAAATTTTTGTAAGGATGATATATGATTGAAGATCTAATATGAGAAAATATTGTGGAGTGAGCCAGACCTTGAACAAACATCTTGAACCGCTAGATAAGGACAAAGCCACTCATAACTAAAAAGACAATGAGTGATGTACAAGTTGGTCTGTTGACAACTTAAGTCATGCTTACAATATCACATAACCACATTGGAATTCAAGATCCTCATACCTGCAACTTGTCCTCACTAGCTATGTGATCTTGTGGAAGTGTACGGAATTCCTCCGTCAAACGCAAGCACTCACCAACATTTTCAGGTGAGACAAATTCAACTGCAACTTTGATGCATGACTGGACAAACAGAAGATGTATTATTAACTGTTTAAGATCTACGTATAATTTAATTGATGTATGAAAAACATCCGATTTCGTGTTTCAGAGCAAGAAAGTCTCTCATTGACCATCGTACATTTGCCTTCTGAGAGGATGTGCTGACTACCCAAGGAAAAGTAAACATGAAAGGAAATATCTATTTGTAATACAAGTTACCTTCAAGTTTCTCACTTGATGTGGACAACCTGCGGGAATAAATACCGCATCTCCAAGTTTCTGAACAAACGTCCACGGTTCAATTCCTATTAGAAAGCATAAAGACATAAGATGTATAATTTGAATCCAGGCCGATTATAAACTTCGGGCCAAATTCCAACTACACATAAATATATAATGAACTAACCATATTCCTCCTTAAGCTTCCTCTTGTGCGCGCGAGTCAGATAAAAGGTCTGATCATGTATGGGATGAATAACCTATACCAGCAAAAGAAACAATATATGAAGAAAATTAAAAACTAAAAAAAAAAAGAAGTAAAAAGCATGCTAATTTTTTATATTTTGTCTCGTACGTCAATAACTTCTTCAAATATTATGACAATTGGGTATTTCTTATAATACATCAGTCTAATGTGGGCCACGAGACAGATATCTACATGCCAACATAAAAGGAAATGCTGAGTGTAAGTGTTAGGGGTGCTTTACCTGCTGCAACAGAGAACAGTATGTGTGCCTGAATTCCTTGAAGGGCTTCTGGAGATACTCCTGCAACTTTGGAACATCTTGTCAGCGAAAAATGTCCCACAGAGCACCACCCTCAACATCAGTATCGCCATTCGGGAAGACAACTGGATCAGTTTGTTCTTGAAAAGGTTCATCCGTGTTTTGATTGTCAACTTCAAAACAAAATTCTTTATCATTTGCGTTGTTGCCACATGACCCATGGCCAGCCTTGTTAGTATCAACCTTGTCATCCGAAGTCTCAGAATTTCCAAAAATTTCCGTCCTGTCTTGTTCAGTGTGCTTTTTCTTCAACCTTTCTATATTAACAATTTGCTCAGGAGTACAAGTCACTTCAGTAGTATGCAGCAAACTATTCACCTGAAACAGATTATTCATGATATCACATTGCAAATATGCAGAAAAGGAAAAAGAGAAAACTTAAGTTTACAAAAAGCAAGAACTAATTAAAATATGCAACGATGACCAGAAGATAAAAAAGTAAGAATTTGGAAACAACATAAATTCGAGCGATTGAACTGTCCCCATAAGTGTCTGAAGTGTCATTCGGTCCCCATAAGTGTCTGAAGTGTCATTCGGTAAGCTTTAGAAATAGAAGACTTAATTATGAATAGTACAATTGGCAGAACTCTCAGGAAAAATGAAAAAGAGCCAAACACACCACATCACATGAGTTGCAGTGAAGCTTGGTTACAGAATCTCCACGACCAAGCTCCTGGGAAATACCATAAGCAATGTACGTCTTTGGTCCCATGACTGGCTTCACGCATTCTGTAGGCAATTTGACAGCAAGGTTCAAAAAGCCACGGTAAGGATGAGTATATTCCTTAAATGGCAAGCAACAAATGAACTCAGCACAGTGACGAGGAAGGTGGTCCTGGCAAGAATCATCCAGGGATGGATCATTGAGTTTCAACATCTGAGGCCACATTTCCCTATCAAACATACCCTTCAAATATCCATTAAAAAAATGGTGGATGTTGATATCTACCTGCGTTTCATCACATATCGAAATCAGACCATCAACAGCAATTTCACATTCTAATTTTAATAGTCAGAGTAATTACAATATCAGATTGTGTAGGGGAAAAAAGGGAAAAAAATGAAGAGTCTAGTAAGTCATGCAGATATATTTAATTCACTAACCAGCTTTGTTAATGAAATATATTATTTCACAGAATCTAGATTTGGTTGGTTTCTACAAACTGAAGAAGTTTCCTGTCACCTTCGTTTCGTTTGTGTAATCATTGTTCACATTCCAAAAATTGAAATACAGAAACTGAAATTTTCCAGCAAATATTTGGTACAATTTTAGTTCGTGTATAATTGTACTGAAATTTAACAATTAATTACCAGACGACATATGTATGTATATTATACAAACACATAATCCTGCCTAAAATGTACACAGAGGATAGTATCATGTTAGTGTTGACATCAATACTAAACCTATCACAAAAAGAAACTTTTGCGATCACAACATCCGCCTGAACTGACCAGACCGGTACATATATTTCTTCTTAAAGACAAATTACAAACAGTACTGAGCAATTCAAAGTCAGAATAACGGACCTGACACCAATCCAAACAATTAATGGCATTCACTTCGATATATCTATCCCGCTTAGCATGTCGTGTCTGACGACAAGCGCGCCACATGACCTGTGGTTCCCAGCTTAAACCTAATGCAGTTTCAAGAACACTAGTTACAATCACAGGTTCTCCCTGGATCCAATGACATTGAAAGTGCTTTAAATCCTCCGGTTGGATGTCTTTAGCTCTTGGACGGTACAAATAGTTTTCATCAGATCCCTCTCGAGAAGCTGCTTTCCTAAACTTATTGCTGGTCACGTCAAGGATACACAGAGAGTTGCAACGCTGTTGTTCAGAAGTTCCAGACACATCCATGCGTTGATGTGTTTCAACAATTTCTTGTGCTTTTTTTACCAACTGGCTAATGTGGTTTACAGAAAACATGCGTCTCAATTCTAAAAGACTACAACCACAACCACCCATGTCCTTCGGAGGGCAAAGAATACTCCCATCTAAATTTGCTTTCCACTCAGATTTCGGCCATACACGACACTTGGTGCTAGTTTCAGAAGGCACTTCTGCAATGTTCCCTTTTCCAGCACGTAAATAGCTCAAGCCCCAGTTGATATTCATACTCATTTCATCTGCACCTCCCTGCAGGTGTCCATCTCGAATCTCCCGGCAACAGGTGAGGCAAAGATCATAGGAACATTTAGGGCAGCTTCTGTGAAGATCAAAAATAGAAGTTTTGCAGTTGTTGCTGAAAAAGAAAACAAAAAAGTTAAGCTTGAATGCTTCATAGGAAGAACAAATTTAAAAGAGAATATGATAATGGTAAAGGCTCTACCAATATATACGATCATCCTCAGGGCAATCTGACATTTGTATCTTTAGCTCTGAATAAGGTATCCCTGTCCCAAGACATCCGAAAAGAAAATTAAAACAAAGAAAAAGGTTCAATTCATATTTGGGGTACTAGGTGAACAATTGAGAATATCAAATGATTTCAGAATGTGAATGACAAATGAATCATAAGAAGAAAAAAGAACTACATATAGGACTCATATTCATCCATTGTTTTTACATAAAATATAATCACTCTCAAATTAAATCCAACTGATCATTTAGTTATAAGTTTACGTCTTAAGTTAATTATAGTAGTTAGTTCAAAATTATTTAGGTCAAATTTTTTCTAGAAAAGATATTGACAATGTAGACAGATACAAACATTGATTTAACTGAAAAGTTGAAATTGTATTCCACAAGTGACACTAGTGACAACACTGCACCCATCTCATCTTAAGTTCCAAAGAAAAAACTGATGAGATGTGAGAAATGGTTAAGTTCTAAAAGTAACACCGGTAATATCCCTAACCATCATGAAATCTTTGTTAGGAATTAGGAATTAGGATATAGAGAGCAAAGTTTTTTAGCTAGTGACCGACAATATGAGTTCCACCACGTGTCTGCCACAGAACTATACCTTGTCTCCTAGCTTCAATCTCCATCTCAATCACTTGTTCATCATTAAGTCTTTTGAAGAATGGAAGCAATGCTTGAAGCAAATACTTAGAGTGCTCAACTTCGTCATCTTTGCAAATGTGAAATTCCAACAGATTCTTCAACTTCAACCATACAAACCATAAAACTTCTCGTCAAACTTCCGCTTAAGTAACAAACAAGTAAAAATCCAGGAGACGTGCACGAGAAAAATAAACTGACCTTAACAGGAACCTTTTCTAAACGTAAGCATGCTTTGCAATTGCAATTTCCAAGGCATACAGGACAAGCTTCAGCAATGGCTTCCTCCGACATATGAGGATACCTGGACAATACAAAACTTGATAATAAGCAATCATAAAAACTATTTAAACAAAATTCCATATGTCAATTCAAAATATTTGGAGTTTTACATTAATTACGCATATAAAGAAACCTCACGGACTATATCCAATGCTAACATGCCCCCGGTTCCATCGATATACATTAATACTTTATTTCAAAAACCTTTGTTAACAAATATTCAGCAATCAATTAACTGCAGTAGAAGAAAATACTTTTATGGAAAATGAGATATAGTAAGAATTACAAGGGCAAAAAGTGAGCGAGAACTTGGGGCTTATTCAAAGACAACTTTGTGGACATTAATTTAATTCGCATACACATTGCAAGACGTGTCTACATGGATTGTACTTGTTATAATTAATGAGTTGGATAAAATTTGAACCCATGTTCTGATAGTGAGAATAGTTTATAGAGTTTGCGCCATGACTCCTAATTAGAGTAAAAGATCGAGTCCAAATCGCGTGTTTGCGCATAAGAACCTAACAAAACCAAATAGAAGCATTGGAAATCACTAATTCCACAAACTTTCATGCTCTCCACTCGCCCATAATTAGAAAAGTGGTTTGATCTCCCTACCCAAACACTCTCTCTAAGACTAATCACCTCTTCCTAGGGTTTTTGTACGTGAATACGAATGGACTAGTAGCATGCATGAGGTCTTAGCCCAGCTCAGTACTCAGTCAATTTTTTTCTTACAGATTTGTAATTAATCTCAAATAAGTAAATAATCAGCAAGATTGTAGCAAACATATATATGCCTACCAATTTTTTATGCAAGGGATACAAAATCGATTTGTTTTACAAGTTCTGCACCAAACAACCCTGCCCTTATCATTCCTCTTACACTGATGGCAGTGGCACAATAAAGAGTACTCCTCCTCATTCCACTGTAAAAAAACCCAAAAACATTAGGGTTTAGGGTTCAGAAATTCAAAATATTACTGAAATTCACACATAAAACTAATGAAAACAAATTAACTAAACGCAAAATTAATAACAGGAAGTTAGAAATTTAAGTACTTCTTCCTTTGGTTTTTTCTCCTTGTGATGCTTATCGTCCATACGAAGCCGTCGCCTGTAAACATTTTCAAACTGCTTGTCATCTGCTGGTAATACCTCGTGACTACGTCGCTTCTTCTTCTCCTCCTCGATTGCCCCTTTTGTTAATCCATCATTTGGGTTACCCAAACTGGCCTTGTCCTTGTCTGAAGAAGTATCTTCTCCGGCACTCATTTCTGAGGATTTCCTTGGCCGCTTTCGACCTTCTGCGGGACTCATTTCTGATGGCCGATGGCTGATGGCTAATGAGTGAGATTTGAGGGTGAGAGATGGCCGATGGCTGATGGCTGATGAATGAGATTTGAGAGTGAGAGAGAAGCCGGAACTTGAAGCGTCAGGTTGGTTGATAAGACTTGAGAGTTGACGCTGACAGATACCTTTTCCCACTTCTTGCATGTCTTGATAGTGATGACCTACGTGGCCTTCATATACCTCCCTCCCTCCGCTTGCAAAAACAATTTTCATTATTTTTTGAGATTTTGTTTTTACAGGTCATAGCGAGTTCATTCACTCTCTATATCTACTCCATTCATTTTTATTTCCTTCCAATTCTGCAATTTCACCCATTAATTTATACCATGACAAAGGATAAGGGAAGCGGGATGACAATTCTCGTCACTCTGAATAGTACCTTGCCTATTGCAACTCTACTCGTCTAAAAATTGTCATTACTATTTATGAATTTTTTTTTTATGTAAATGCATAATTAAATTTGTTTAAGTTTGGATTGTTATTTTTTTTAACTACTCACAAAAGGAGAAATTTGTATAATCTTTTTATAGTGTTTAGGTTAATTTTTTGATGTGGGAATGAAAAAAAAGGATCAGTTTTTATAAATCGTAACACAAGAATCTTTGTCAGCATCATAACTCAAGCCACCTATTCAGTCGAAAATCCCTTTCTCTAGTCTTGGAAAATTGAAACGACCCATAAGCACAAGATTCTTTTTTCCTAAGCAAATCATTCTTCATCGCATAAGCCCATGACAAGTAATTTCAAGATGCTTCTTAGATAAAACTAAGCTTGGATGGAGCATAACAAGATTTGGCGAATGAATACAAAGATAAAGGGCTTTATATTAGATATTGGAAAGGGAAATTTCTATTCAAATAGAAAAATAAAAATAATTGAAATCGCTTATGAAATATGCCAAAAGACTCCCATGCCTTTCTGGACCAACCGATCCCTTTGCTCAACGTCGAAGTAAAATTTAGGTGCACATGTGTCTAGTCTAGCCTAACAAAACCAAACCTGACTAGCTGTTTAATTAAAAACTGCAAAAATAATAAGCGGTTGATCTATGTCTCTCTTCACGCTTTAAACATATTTTTGTATTTTTTCTTTAGTTTAAACTTTTAAAATTCTGAAAATCCTAAGTTATTCGATCTCCGAACTGTTAGATATTAAACAGCTCAAATTGTGGAGCTCTGACATTTTTTGCTTACCATGGGACAGTAGGTGATGTCGGCTATGTTCCTCTTCGCTTGTAGGAGTTTTTTTAAGTTCAAATCTAATGAATAACTAAGTTGATAATAAAAAAAATCTGAGCACACTAATATATTTTCATTAAATCTCTACAACACTAAATCTTTTTTAATGAATTTAGAATAATTAAATAACTAAAATTATAGATGTTCGAATGCCTGCATTGGGGTAAATTTTGATTCAAATTCATTTACATTGCATTTGAATGATGAAATTTAAAATCATGGAAATTAAAATGATGAAATTATTTTTCAAAATTTGTGAAATTTCTTATTTGACTAACCTAAAATTAGAATGAGATTTAAATGCTAAGTTTAATATATAAATAAGACATAGCAGTTGGGAAATGTGCTAGTGGTGGTGGTGGCTACGACAGTGAAGATTGTGGGCGGCAGCAATGATGATGGTGGGTGTTGGTAGCGTTGGCAGTGATGATGGTTTGTGGTAGTGGGTGGTAGTGATGATGATGGGTGGTGGAAATTATGGTGAGTAGTGGTGCCGGTGCGGTAGCATCGATGATAGTGGTGAGTGGTGTGGTGGTGGCAAGGAGGATGATGGTGAGTGATAGTGGTGGCATTGGTGAGGATGCTAGTGGGTGGTGGCAGCGGCGACGGTGATAATGGTGGTGGGTGGTGGTGGTGGCTGCAATCATGGTTGAGTTTTTATTGTTTTTTATTTGTTTTAAACTCTTATTTATGAAATTTAGAAATGACAACTATTTACATGAATTTAAACTTGAGAATTTGAGATTTCAATTCTTTACTTTTTTTTCAACACAAAAATTCTAAAATTCTATGTTTATAAATTCAAAAAAAAAAATCAATGCATGTTAATTTAAAATTTTTGAATTTCGTACAAATTCTAGATTTATTTTCTTCTTTCAAACAGAGAGCTAGACTGTGAAAATACTAACGATTCGAGTATTTCAATTCCAATTTTAAGAGACTTTGTAGAAAAAGGCTAATTTTTTAAATCAGAAGTTGGGAATTTGAGTATTTCGCAGAAAATTTTCATCCCCTTTGCCCTCTGTCAACCGAACCTCTTTTACTTGTCCAACTGAATGTTTCGCGACTACCAACTTCTATACCAAACGGCCATTTGTGAAAATTCTCCAATGGCCATGTGATGTTCGTTCTGAGCATAGGTTAGGATTTGTGGTGGGTTTAGATAAAAATGTTACGAGTAATGTTAGGTATACCAACTTTTTAAACCATATTTGCAAGTTATTTGATGTCAGGTTGTCACCAATAAAAAATAAGCACGTTAATTAACACTTAAGCAATAGAGTAATGCTATGAAGACCCTCTTAAAAGTGGAACTCTCCGTGGACTCTCCGCCATCTCATATTTTTGGCACAATTCACGTGCCAATAATATATAATATTGTGTCAAAAACATGAGGTGACAAAGAGCTTATGGAGAGTCCCACTTTGAGATAGTATCTCTTACATTTGTCTTAATAATTCAATTATCAACAATCACATCATATAGTTTATAAAATAAAATTTAAATAGATAGTCTACCTAGCATTAAACAAGTGTTATTTTTTTTCAGTTATATGTCCTTTTTTGTTTTTTCACATAATTGTGCACTTCTCATAAAAACATTTTTCTTTCTAAATTAAATTTTTGGGGTGTCATTAACAACATACTTAAAATAAACATAATAATAAATTGCTAATATGAGTATTTAAAGAAAGGTTGTTTTATTGACGCTCCAAGAATTGTTGAAAACAACCCACAATTAAAATTTATCCCAACAATTCCAGTGTTACCCTTTCTTTTGTTGAATCCACCCCACCCCACCCCACCTTCCAAAAACAAAAAATCTCACAACCATCCACCCTACCGTCACTGGTGATCTCCTCTCTGATCAACCGAAAACAAGAGTGTTGCCTCGATAATATATTCCAAGGAGCCTTATTATCCTGCATATATTGTTGTTTTCAATATATGAATTGAAATTGTGTGCTACTCATCACATGGAATATATGTTGTATGAATAAACAAAAAAATAAAAGAGTACGTATACAATGTTACAGGGAATGGATTATGTATCAATTCGCATTGAAATGATGCCTTGGAATCGCTAATTATACCTGATTATTCAAGTAATCGATTTCTACTTTCCCATTGTCCATCTTTTTTAGCTATAATTACGTTTCTTCACTTCAAGCCATTTGATAGACTCATAGAAACTATTCACAAATATCCCAAAGCTCTTCTCATGCGCTTTCCCATCATCTCCGAACAACTTGGAAAACTTGTTTTGACATGAGCTCTTTTGTTTTTGGTAGGTGGGGAGGATTCAACAGAAGAAAGGGGAAAATTGAAATTATTGGGATAAATTTTCACACTATTTTGTGAGCAACCCTCCATGTTTTCAAAGTGCCTTCTCAAATCCATTTCTTCGCTCTGTTTCGGGATAGATCAGTGAGTTTGGATCGACATTGTGGTTGTGGTTGTGGTGGGTCGAAATTGCTTTATACAACATAGTTTTAATGATGGTTGTGTGCTCCGATCCTCGGCTGTTTTAGTGGCTGAGACGTCTTTAATTACTAGATTCGAGTCAATCCATCTTGCTTGAGCCATGACTGTTGTAGACCTATCTTCATCTAAGGATGGTCATGGACTTATGTCCAATATCTGTGGCTGAATCGTCTTCCATGGCTAGATTAGTAACGAATGCAACGGATTCGGTGATATTGCGAATGGTGCCCTTTTTTGTCGCTGTGGAGTTAAGTTGACGGTGATTTTCTTCTCAGCTTATTTGTGTTTTGTGTGTATTTGTGCTACCTACCGGTTTGTGTGGCCTTGTTTTTTAGCAGTGGATCTGTGTGTTCCTCAGTTTTGAATCTGCCACCTTTAATTGGTTGTTGTGTGTTCTTTATTTATTGTAGTTGTCATGTAAGAGATTTATTATGTTTGCTTGTTGTGCGCTTATTCTCTTCAGTTCAATGTTGACACCCTTCTTGTAATTGTGTCTCTCTTATTAATGAATTAAGCTATTTCTTCGGTTCAAAAAGAATAAAGGGCTAAGAGAGGAGCTTTATTCGGCTAGCCAACCCGATGTCTCTTTGGCTAAATAATGATCTTATAGGCTTAATAGTATTATAACCCAGCGATCGGTTAGAAGATGTGTTTTTGAGCAAATTAAATCTTTTTTTAGCTTTTTAACTGTCTCCTTGGAGATGACTAAAGAATTGTGTATGTCAATTTTGACATTTTATTTCTTAGTTACTTTTAATTTTACCAAACATCGTGCTGGGATAAAATTACATTTCCATCCCCTTGGGAGAACATAGGATTGAATCTGTAACCCACACCCAGCTTGTTCTATATCTCAGCCCCGTCTCTTCCCGCCCTAGCCGAACTCACGTGGAAAATCTACTACTGCCATTAGATCTAGGAAAACTCCCTAGATTTACATGGATTTTTCGTTAAAACTTCCTAGATTTAGATTTAAGGAAAACTAATAAAAAAAATTTGAAAACTTTGAGTTTTAATGATAAGGACAAAATAAAGGATAAAGTAAATAATACCATGATTGACTTTTTAATGTAAAAATATGATTTTTCGTTAAAGTGAACGGTACCGTAAGCTTTTCGTTAAAACTCCCTTCGATTTATTCCGACACGATATACATGAACAGCGTTCAGCAATTCATTTGACGACACCAAACCACGATCTTTGAGCACACCTTTCTCAATAATTCATGAAGCTGCGCTAGCGCATCAAATAATAAACCTAACAAGCCATGAAGGTTGCTTCACTCGAGCAAAAGGATTAGCAAACAGAAACATCGACTAAGAAACTTTCAACACTTCATTAAAACAGACTAGAATCAAAATCAAACACAATTCTTCGCTCGAAAAAAGAATCCGACCAGATCATTCATGTGTATCAGAATTCACCTGAATGAAACAGAATCCGATATGTTATGAATTTCACCGTAGGCCTTTTACTTTTTGCCTGCTTTTTTTCCTGGTTTCACTGGTCTTACTGGTGCAGTAGTTTTAGCCTGAACTCTTCGTTTCCGTGTCATTGCAAACTCTCCAAATTTATGACCAACCTTCTCTTCGGTGATCTTGCAGCGAATATGATTTTTTCCATTATAGATACGGACTGTAGTACCCACGAATTCTGGCAAAATAGTAGATCTGCGTGACCAAATTTTCTTATTGTTAAGAAGATCTTTGTTGTTCTTCATTTTCATCAGGAATGCATCCACAAAAGCACCATCGTAAAAATGAGATCTGCTCAGAAGCCAAATCCAACAAAATAACAAATACCTTATGTCAGAAAAGAGGAAAATTCCCAATAAAAATGTAAAAGCAGACACGCAAACACGACCATGGTGACCGCATAGTAGCCAAAAAGGACATAAAAATTGAAACATAAACCATGGTAAAATATATTCATGGCAAAAAAAAAAAATAGCAACATTGTAAAATAAACATACTCTTGCTTGGCTTGGGTACTGTAACCTGCTTTGTCCAGTCCACACATTCCCGCAACCATCGGCTTTCCTGAGTCCAGCTATACCAAATGGCCCAAACCATACAGCACCAACAAGCCATCACATACCACTGTTAGGGCTGCGCAATGGCATCAAATCCATAAACATATACACAAGAAACAAGGTAGTGTTACCTTGGTAGAGGACTCCGAGAAGAGTTTGCCAACTAGGCCACGATTGAGGGTTGCAATTAGACGCCTTGCCATCTTCAACTGTGTTCCGTGACTACAGAGGTTAGAACAGTTGGGGTTTGTCTCTGATATGAGCTACAAAATAATATCTGAGAACCGAATGAAGAGCACATCAACTTTCTTTTCATTAGACACAGAACAGAAGAATAAGAGCAGCACACTACGAATCAATGTGCACCGGACCAGATTAAAAAGAGCACACGGATTCCTCCACAAATAACAGCGGTTCGCACCCTTCAATTCATCAACTTTCACTATTTTTGAACAAATCAATAAAATGATACATTCAAACTACTTTAATTTGCTTATGATGCACTTATCGACATCTAGTCAAAGCCGGAACAATTACTTAAAACACACCGAAAACTCGGAATATTTATAAAACAGAGGCACAATGCTTGAACAGAAAGGGATAATAGTTAATACAGAATTCTCAAATAATTGAATCCTACAAGGCAACTCGAAAAATCTCATAGAAAAGCAGGCACTTGCGAAAAATCTCATAGGCGGCGATGGTTGTTCAATTGGGTATACCTGGGGTTTGTGTTGGTGGTTCGATTGGGTTCGAACTGGGTGTTGATGTTTGTTCGAGTGGAGGTCTAACGGTGGTGGCCGTCTGGCAGTTGTGATTTAGTGGCGGAGGTAGTTGCAGGTGAATCACAAATGAAAATTGCGACCCGAAATACAGAATTATTAGCAACTATCAGAGTTTTATTTATTTATTTCCTCTGGTACCCAAATGAAAATTCCGAAAATAACAATGGCGGAAATCCACATGCATTCGAAATCAAAAGAAAACGTCAGAAATAGCAAAAACCCACATGCGAATTTGTACCAAAAAACAGAGAAAATGATAAAGGGAGATGGAGGTTTACTTACCCGTCTCTCTGCGTGTTGGAGAAGCGAGCAAGATGTGGGAGACAGCGAGAAAGCGAGCTAGCGAGCGAGAAGACAGAAAGAGAAATGGGCCTTGTATGGGGTGTGTTCGGGTTTGGGGTCTTAAATTGTCAAATTGTCAAGCATTAGAAGTAATACAATCATCTTACAATCATATATAATTCATACAAGTATATGTATTTAATATAATAATTATATGTCATTAGTATTACAATCTAGTGATATTTTTTTTTTTTTACGGTAAGTGAGAGGAATAATCCATTGTGAGAAGTAGTACACACCCCCACCCTCTTAGACTATCTTCAACTCTAGGGTTAAAACCCAAAAAATTTAGAAGAATGAATTTAGATTATCCTAATTTAATTTTATGAGCATTTTAACCTAAAAATATTTAGATTCCGATAAATATTAAAAAATCACTAAACGGATATTATGAAACTCGTGAAACACTAAGAAAAAATATGAAACTCGTGAAACACTAAGAAAAAATATGAAACACAAGAAAGATTTTTTTTTAATTATTTTAGGCGTTGGATTTAAATTTGGACCGCTATATCTTTTTATTTACCGTTAGATTTGATCATATTAGATCTTAATTGTTGGATTCAATGAACTTATATAAATATAAAACTAAAAAAAATCCACATATATAGTGAACCAACCCACTAACTCGGAGCGAATTATGGGCTAAATTTATCCCAAAAATGAGTTTCAGGATAAAACTCAAATTTAGCCCAAGGGTTAGGGTAACTTGGGGTAGGTTTAAAACTTAAAATTTAAGTTTTACTCCAAGAGTTGGAGTAGGTCTAAGTGTAGTATTGTAGTCAAAACGCAAATAATTATTCCATAAAATCATATTCTTCCCCTCTTAAACTATCTCCAGCCCTTGGTTAAAATCTAAGATTTTTAGCCCAAAAAATTTAGGTTTTAACTCAGAAACAACTCTTCTCCTCCAACCCTTATGGTTAAAATTTTAAACCCAATTATTAAACAATGAATTTAGGCTAATTTATTTTAAATTAACTTAAAAAAAATTATGTAGACCATCCTAAATTAATTTTATGAACATTTTAACCTAAAAATATTTAAATTCTGATAAGTATTGAAAAATCACTAAGCCGACACATGAAACTCATGAAACACTATGGAAGAATTGGCAAATGACCAATTACGACCTCTAATATGATCTTTTGCCATCTTGAAAATTTAGAAATGGTTTTGGAAGATGATTGAAAGAAAAATTGGAACAATTGTAGGAGAAAAGTGAGTTTTGTGTGGATGTTTGAACAAATACTTAGGTATTTATAGAGTTTTGGGTGAAGTTTGAGTTAAATAATTTTTTTTAAAATTATTTTAGCCACTAGATTTAAATTTGGGCCCTTAGAACTTTCTTTTTGTACCATTAGATTTGATCACATTCGATCTCAGCAGTTGGATTTAATAAATTATAAATATAAAACTAAAAAAAAAAAGAAAAAGAAATTTAAACTTAGGCCATTGGATCAACCAACACTCCATTTGAATTATGGCCGTAGGATCAGAAAAAAATAATCGTTAGGCTCATTAATGCACTATACAAGCAGGAAACAAGCCCACGTGAGTGGAGTCCGACCACTCTAGTGGTTGGCGAGTGCCAGTATGTGCGTGAGTGGGCCTAGGCGAATGGGTTTCACCTTCGGTTTTCCACTCTCACATGTGGGGCACACCACTAACCCAGTCCACTTTTCTGCCCGGTATTTGGTCCAATTTTAGCTTCTAACTTATAACCCCAAATTGGCCCAAAGGTTGGAAGGAAATTTGGGAGGAGGAGAGGGGGTGGGGAGAGGGGAGAGAATAAAAGGTAAATCTTAAGACTTACTCCAAGGGTTGGAGTTAGTCTCATAATTTTACCTTGAAATTATCAATAGTGTGAAATACTCCTGCAAGAAGTAACACAAATTCTTTCTTGTAACTATGCCCGTTTGGGGTTTGATTATTTGGGGTTAAGACAAGCTCTAGTGGCAAAAAGCTAAATTAAAGTGCAACTCCAAAAGCCAGCTATTGAGCTAATTTTCAAACTAATTTTGTGGCAAACAAATATGGGACATGCTACGTATTATAGAAATTTTAATGAAGTCAAGTTGACGTCACCGGTCTACTAAATGCTAGCCGCATTGTGAAATCTTGTTCTTGGATTTCACTGTTATAATCTACATATTTGTATTATTGAGATTTTATATTATTTTTCGAGAATTTATCCTCATTTATTTGAATTTAGATTTTAATTAAACTAGTTACAAAGTTTGAAGTTTGGAAATTAATTATCTAAAATCCGTAGACCTTTCGAGGTCACAATTTATATTTTCGAATAGAGTTTGATCTCACGAACGTGTAAGCGTAAACCATTCGTGAAACAGAGTTATAACAAAGGAGTTATTAACGAACAAAGTTAGGGTTAAAATGGTAATTTTGTTCCATTTGCTGAAAGGCTCTAGAAAAATTGGGAGCTTTCCTGTCACTTGTAAGACATGTGGAAGGCTGTGACTGGATGATTCAGGGCGCAGCGGATAGGAACAAAATAAAACGAAAAATAGGATTGATAGGTAGGGTCCACTATCTCCTAGTGCGAGGAGAGGCTGAAAACCTTATAAACTTTGGTATAACTTTGGTTTTAGTACCAGCCTACAACGTAGACACTAGAAAGAACAAAGCAACATACTCTTAAACAAGAGAAAGGCATAAATATGAGATATAAATCTCTAAATATTTCATTCACCAACAAAAACGTCCAACTTTTCATTTTACATAAAGAAATGGTTTTTATAACCATTTTGTAACTTACATTCAAAAATTAAAAAGGCAACAAATATAAAAACACGTAAAACTGAAAACCCTATAAACTTTGGTTCGAGTACCATCCTACAACATAGACAACTAGAAGAACAAAGCAGAACAATCTCACAAAGAGAAAGGCACAAAACTGAAACAGAGGAACACCCTGAGTAATTTCATTAATCAACAACGTCCAACTTCTTCATCCTACAGAAAGAGATGGTTTTTATAACCATTTGGTAACTTACATTTAGAAATTGAAAGACAATATGATTAAATTGACATAAAATTGAAAATTACATAACTAAAGTAATGATATCAGACATAAAACGTCCTGGAAGTAAATTGATCAACCAATATGTATTAAACCACCATTTTTATTCCAACACATAAATCCGTCTTCCAATAATTTATTGTGCTCCATGCCAAATGAATCTTTTATTTCCCATCCTGCATCACTGGAGAAGGAAAAACACGCAGCCAATGAGAGCAGGAGAGAGGAAGAGAAGGGACCAATGAGGCAGGAGGAAAAGAGAGAAAGGAGGGGAGGAGAGAATCAGCAAACCAAGGGGAATTTTCCCTAAACCTGACCCAGTTTTGACCCGACACCCTGCAAGATTTTCCAACGCTGATTTTGGCCTTTTCCCAGCAAATCGATTGTCGCCACCACCTGCACTCGACTCCACGACCTTCCCTCTACCAATTACACCCCAAAATTTGGAGAATTTGGTCTTGATTTGGGTGAAACCGGCAAGTTCTTGGCGGTAATTCATCGTTTCTGCAACTGCCACCTTCAACCACCACCCATAATCGACTCCCCTTCAGGCCTAGAACAAAACCCGAACAACTATAGGTATGGCAGAGCACCGGAGGTGACGGATCAAAGCCACCCATTTTTAGGGTTTTCGACAGGGTTCGAGGGAAATTGAAGCTTTTCCCGGCCAAATTGGACTTGGCCACAAGTATATAACTTGCTCTATTCATCGAGATCTACATTTATGTGAAATTTGGTAATTTTTGGAAATAGTTGAATTTTACAGGCGAGTAGGGTCGGCCGGTTGCTGCGTATGGCGGCGCGTGGGCTGAGACCCCACTTGCCCTTCCTAGGATAATTTGGATACCCCAATTCTATATGTGATGTACGATTGATGAAATCTCGTCGTTTGAACATAGTTTTGTTAGAGACTGCCACTTGGTCAACATATAAATCGATGATCCGACCGTTAGATCGTCATCAAACTTTAATACATTATAGAACATAATATTTGAGGATAGTTGAAACTAACAGATCGAAAATCCGACATACAGATCTTCCTGAATTGGATTTCTAAGTTTGTAAAACTAATTGTTGACCACCACTTGAATTTGAGATTGGCGGAGATCCGACTGTTGGATCGTGATGAGATTTTAGTATGTTGTTCTATGAGCACAATGAGGACCTTAGGAAGTTACAGATCCAAAATATAATGTGCAGATCTTTCAGATCGAATTACGAAGGGTTGTGGACCCTACCGTTCACTTTTAGTCAACATGTCTCGAAATGTTCTAAATACTAAAATTAGTACTACGGGAGACTTAAGTGAAGCCTAGTGGGCCTAGTATGGTTAGAGAGTGACTTGAATATATGTGATATGGTTATTACCTTGATTTCTTATATTAGTATCATTTGTGAATATGAATTGGTTTTATAAATGTGATTTCTATTTAAATGTGATTTTTATATATATTTAGCCATTGACCTATGTTTATTAAACATGATTTGGCTTGTGTACTGATGATATTTGTGAAATGTGGGCATATTTGAGATGTGGTTTGATTTGCATGATTGGTATAATGTGATGAAATGTGAGGGCCAGTGGTGGACCCCATTTCCATGTGGTTTGTTGCTTTGAAACTTGTTTCACATTCCATTTCATTATTTCATTTCTCGATTCGTTGACCATTATAATTTAATACTTGTGCTTTGTTTCATTTCGTTGAGCCATTGTAAATTGAGCACTTAATTCATGATTTGTTTCTTTAAGCTGTTGATATGTTCCTTAGCCCTCCGCTTGGTTCTGTTGAGTGATCCAGAACTGAGTATATGCTGGGGTTCCATTGAATGGTCCGGTTCCTTACTCCATCTGGATTTTGTTGAGTGGTCCGAAATCCCCTATGATCCACGATTTCGTTGAGTGGTCCGGAATCGTACCCTACCTTGGATTTCTTTGAGTGGTCTAATAACCATTGTACTCCGCGATTCTGTTGAGTGGTCCGAAATCATATCCACTCAGATTCAGTTGAGAGGTCTGGAATCCCTTCTACTCCACGATTTTGTTGAGTGGTTCGAAATTGTATCCTAGTTTGGATTCTGTTGAGTGGTTCAGAATCCCCTTTGGTGTCTTGGTTCCGTTAAGTGGTCCGAAACCCGATGTTGATGGATTTCGTTGAGTGGTCCGAAATCGCATTATTTGACTTGTTGGTTCCTTGGATTCGATTTCAGCTTCAGAGATGTAGGCTTCAACTGAATTGTGTCATGTGTCGCTCTAGCCTACATTTTGGTGTATTGTATGAGTTATTGATTGATGTGATTATTGCAAGGTTCTAAAAAATGTTAGGTGCTAGCCGGGTAGCGGGCTAGCGCCTAGCGCCTAGGCGAGGTCTAAGCAGGGCACCTAGGCGGCCTAAGCGGATTTAGGTAAATTTCTTGTATATCTTGTAAATAAGTGCATATTGATACTTACAAAAAATTAAACTTGTATGAAATCCATGGATAAGATAATAAAAGAATAATAAAATGCAAAAAGAGTATCCAACAAGTCCAAAATTTAAAAACACATTAAGCATATATGCCATATAACCGTAGTGAGGAGTATTGTAGGATGACACATGTACAATAAGTTCACAATTTAAAACCACATAAAATGCAAAATAGGAGGAAAATAAGGAAATATAGTAATGTAGATAGGATTATTTTTTTAAAATTTCAAAAAAAAAAAAAAAAAAACCTCCTAGCTGCCTAGCATCGCCAAGCCCGCCTAGAGCCCAGCCGATTTTTGCAACCGATTTGCAAGAAAACGCCTCGAGTCACCACCGCTTAGCGCCTAGGTGCCGCCTAGGCCATTTTTTAGAACATTGATTATTGGATGGTGTTGGAATGCTTATGTGTGGGTGAATGGCAAGATGACTAGAGAATATTGTTGTGCTTTGTTGAATGTTCCTTGAGGTGCTTCATGCTTGAATTGTGGTATTATGTTGAGACGTAGTGAGATATGCGATGAATGTTCGAGTGTAGTGAATAGTGAACTACGAATGACTTAATCCTTGTTTAGGGTATGTAGGCAGTCTAACGAGGTGGTTAGATGCAGCCGTAAAGCATACGAAAATTACTACGCAATTCGAATCTTGATTTGTGCTTTGCCATATCCCAGGGACAAGGGTATGTTAGAGATACAGGTATCTAGGTAACGTCACGTGTCGATTCTAGACGTACGTCGGGATCAGGACGTGACACACATGTTCAAAATGTGAACCATTTGTCTACTGAAAGGCTCCATTTTGGTGCATGAGAGTCTGTACTAGAATAGACTAATAAGTTCAAAGGTTTGATCCCACTTTGACTCTTATAACTTTATCATCTTCATCAACAACAAAAGGGAAAGAATTTTCATTGGAAATCAGAAGAGCGATGATAATTTGGACTCCGTTTACTTACCACATACATAAGTGAATCGGAGTTTTCATGCTCATCGCAACCAAAATTCACAACGGGAAAGGTGGAACGAATGCTAGGTTAGAATCCAATACTGGTCAGCCAATGTAGTCCAAATAACTATTCTTATCTCACATTCTTTAGTTATGACATTCGGAACAAGCACCTAGCATTGCTGCAACTTATCAGAGCAATTTTTGTGAACTTTCTTTAAAACAATTAGCGTCCAAATTACTAACTTAGGCAATCAAAAGGCTAATGATCCGTAAAATAGATATATCATCAATTCAAGAGCATTATAACTCAATTCTAACATCTTAATATAACTTTATAACATTTATAACAAACAGAAGAACACAGCATAGAGAAAAAATATCGAGCGAAAAATAAACTAGCAGGAACCTATAAAGATCTTAAATCACAACTCAACTGCATGTGCAGAACTATAATTTTGCCCCATAAGACGGATAAAACAGAGAGGGCCTTACTGCTGAGCACACTGCACCCGTGGCATTGACTCTTCATCATCTTCATCATCTTCATCATATGCCTCCCGATACTGCTGTCTTGGTTTACGCCTCATCTCATCCTCAATGTTGACATCATGCAAGGTGGTTTCCTCACACTTATCCAGCTCCATGTCAGTCAACTTCTTGCTATGCCTGGGGTCTAGTACTGTCTGCAACTTTTGGGATTGATGAGAAGAAAGAATCCCAGAGTCTGGAAACTCTACATTGAAGTGGATGTAAAGCTTGCCCTTATGAATGGCCTCTGGTGATGAGGCATGCCCTCATCATTGATTGCTTTCGATTGACCTGCATTGGAATAAAAGTTAGATGATCCGTAATGGACAAATTTGAAGCAATGAATATCCAAGCAATGAAAATTACCAGGCTTGACAACTTCTCCGGGATTTGATTTGACAAGTAGCTGCCTGCCATCAAGATGGGTCAATGCAAACTGGAATCCACAAAGAGCCTCAGTTAAATTGAGAGTGTGCTCTACGTAAAGATCATCAAACTTTCGCTTGAACTTGGCGTGCTCCTTGAGTTGCAATACAAAAACAATGTCTCCAGTAATTGTATCAGGCTGCAAACAATAAGCAACAATTAATACACAAAAATTTCATTAAAGACAAAACTTTCAAAGGAACATTGGAAATATATGGCAGGAAATTAAAATGGTCAAAGACATAATGCTGCCCCTTCAAAAGACGAGGCTTTCATAAGAACAATGAAAGTTAATGACAACATATTAGACTGGTCAAAGACATAATGCTGCCACCTCTTGAAATAGGAAAGAGATCCTCTCCGGATCTCTTCCACCAAGGCCACCGGATCAAGTGGTCCGGGCCGTTGAAATTTCATCCAATGGCCAAAAATTATTATAGCTTTTAAGAGATCAAAATAGGTGGGCCGTTGGATGAAATTTCAAAGGCCCGGATCCCTTGTTCCGGTGGCCTTGGTGGAAGAGATCCGGAGAAGATCTCTTTCCCTTGCAATAATGATGAAAACCTAACTTACAGCTTCATCAGCCTGTCCCTCGAACAAAATTTTCTGACCGTGCTCCATCCCTTTCTCCACATGCACATCCATCACCTTCTTTTCTTGAGTAATCTTCTTACCTTTGCATGGTGGGCATTTATCTCTCTCACTGATGACTTCACCTGTAACAATGACAGATGTTTATAATAAGACGAAACCCATTGTGCTGAAGTGAGATATGCGAAGCATGCTTTTTAGTTTTAGTACCGGAGCCTTGGCATTCAGGGCAGATATGTTGCATCTGTTGAATCATGCCCAATCCAATCGACCGTGTTGTAATCTTCATTCCAGTACCATGGCATCCATAACATCTCCCTGAGTTTCCGCTCTTCGAGCCTTTCCTGGAAACCAAGGGAAGCAGTTTAACTACCCTAGTCATCCCAAAATCCTACACTGAGAACTATTTTATCCCCAGTACTAGCAGTATCTGTTGTTATTGATAAAGGAAAGGCAACTTCGCATATCTAACCGCGAGACATAGCCAAAGTACCTTACTTATCCTATAAAATGTTGGCAACTACTGTCCAGTGAAATGCCACATTTTTTTCGTTTAACCACTGGTTCTGTCTATGCTAGCATCCTGTGTGCAATTGGGAACAGAGATTGCACAAGATGTAACAAAATGTGAGACCGTCATATTCTTTAAATATAAGAACAGCTGGAAGTTGAGTCCCCCACCGAAAGGAAAGGTAAAAATGAAAGAAAATTGCTTCTTGTGGGTAGGAATCAGTTTGAAGCAAAAAAGATAGTAAAGAACACCATGCGATTTTGGTTAAGCCACTGCCTCAAACTAAAAACAGAAAAAACGAGTGACAAATAGAGGCATACCCTTTACATTTTGTACACAAAATATTCCGAGAAAGAGAGAGTTTTTTTGTTGTGCCATTATACAAGTCCTCCAAAGAAACCTTTAAGGTATGCACCACATCTTCACCTTGCTTCTGCCTTCTTACATGTGAACGATAGCCTGCAAGATCAGATCATCCAGAAGGCAGTAATCAGCACAGAACATTTCAACAATAAAATAACAAAAAACCAAATGTAAAAGGTCAATGAGCAGAAATCAGCGGCTAGCACTCACGGGGATTGAGAAACGTTTCAAATAAATCAAATGGATTATGCGAGGTACTACCACTTCCCGCTCCCTCCTTAAGACCATCTTCACCGTATTCATCATAGATTTCTCTCTTTTCTGGATCACTGAGAACTTCATAAGCTTGACCTAATTCCTTGAACTGGTTCACAACCCATCAGACTAAGGTAAAATTGAAGAGAAATAATTACAGTAAAAGGAATATCACAAGTTCAAGAGCCATGTCAATGGCATAAATAGCAAAGCCAGTAATTATATAGAAAATATTGCTTACATATGTGATCACTTGAATGTACATTATTAAAATCATACACTGCAAAACTAATGGAACAGAAGACTGAGAGTGCATAAGTTCATAATCAGAGCAACTCTACTGACATAATAAGTTTTTAAAGCTTTGATCTCAACAAACACATCAAAAACTTTTAGATATGATAATGAGTCAAAAGAAATCGTTCAAAAATTTATCACAACAATGTGTCCATCCCAGACACTAGTAAACAATTTTCAAGGAGGGTGGCTAATGATTGCTCATTAAAAAGAAGGTAATGGAGCACCATTTTCCAAAAAAAAGGCTTTGAGTAAATGTCGTCTAATTTTTTAAGGCTTTCGCTATATCACATCCATTTACAAACATTTCAAAATGTCAAGCCTTGTGTACCTGACACAAATCCCATGAAAGTGGTCAAGGGCATAATTTAGTACCACAGGACGGACACTTAATAGGGCACTTTTAGTTCCACAAACAGTATCCAATAATTCCTCCGCATGGAAATATGTCACATGTACATGGTGCATAAAATAAAGAAAGAGGAAGTGTTTTGACCCACCTTCTCAGGATCTCCACCTTTGTCTGGATGATTCTTGATAGCAGCCTTCTTATATGCCTTCTTGAGCTCGTCTGCACTTGCACTTTTAGGCACACCAAGAACCCCATAATATTTGGTGTTATCACTCTTCCTTGCAGCATGGCCAAAGCCGCCAAACATGATTGAAGCACTTAAATACTGCAGCTACAGCAGTAGGAGAAAATTCGAGAATTAAAACTCCACAAAATATACAAGTATCAACTCAAAATTGGGAATTATAGTATGTACAGGAATTCAGAATAAGTAGCTGAAAATGGTACCAACTAGATGGAACAAATCAAAGAATATAGATAGCCAGACATGCATACTATTAGAGATGTGCATAGAAACGCCAGATGTATATGGGATGAGAAAAAAAGTAACTCTAAAACATAAATACATGCACGGAGAAGCTTGTACTGAAACACAAGTAAAAAGTAAATGCTCATTGCAGGTCCACAACTCAGCCAGAATACAGGCAAGTCCATTTCCCAGTCAAAAACAAATTTACACTCACCCCTACCTCCCAACGGTTACCGTACTAAATTTTGGAGCTTCAGTCACCAATATCATAATTCATTAAGCTCAGTCACTTGCACAATCTCAAAGTTTGCTTTTACTAAATCAAATAATAAAGCAGTTCAAAAACACTTGAATGTGCATCCAGCTCCATGATGGAAAAAATTTAAACACCACCTTGTTGCATCCCTTTTTATGTCCTGTATTTCCACTTGAAGTTTCTAGCAAAAACTCTTGACCCACTACCCATTTAGTGAATCTGCTACTGAATATACAAGGTTTATTATTTTGCCTAAAAAGCAGTTTCGATATTTTTATTACGTATCTATAAAACAATACTAGAAATTAGAAGATAACTTTCTACAGCCCAATGAACAAGTACACCCTCAAGAATTAATATCAAGCACCAGGAGGCTTCATACAAGTGTTATTGTTTAAACCTTGCTTATGAAATAAACAGTCCTTGACTAAAGTATTGAGGTGTGCGAGACAATGGCGATTTGGTCAAGTTATAGACGCTAGTCACACTACATATAAGCTATAGCTCAATACTTGATTAAGTTCACCCTTAACCAATTACTTTCAAAATCTAACCTATAAATAACAACTTGATTGTTCTCCCAATTACCTGATAAAAACACATCTTCGACATACTTTTGAAGCTGTGAGTTATTAAATTCCACTGTAAACCACTCCGATGAACTCTTTTTGCACCAAATTAACTAACTAGATTAACATCATAACTTCACCAAAATCCACCTATAAAAATGCAGCCCAGAAGGACCCAATAATAAATTGATAATCAAGAACCCAATAACCGATTATCCTCAAGCAACAGAAAAAGCATAGATCCTATACCAAATTAGAGTTCTACACAACCGTAATTGGACTTTGAATAATCTTCAATATATATATATATATATCAAAACTTTAATAACTCTCATATGCAATTGATCATCTTGCATAAAATTTTAAATATAAATTAAATTAAATTACCACAAATTTAAAATACCAACTACATGTGAATCTACTAAGTCAAATTCAGTAAAAAAAAAAAAAAAAGTGAAAAAAATTAACTTCAGCAACTCAGATCAAAGAGCAATGAGAAAATCTATAAAATTTACAGAAAATTGAGAGAGGGAGAGAGATACCTTCAGCTAGGTTTAGATTTTAGAGAGAGAAAGTTTCAGTCTTTGAGGAGCAAAGAGAGAAGGGAGAGCAGGGTTCCTTCTTCACAAAGGACTAATCCTATCGTTGACGACTATAAGCGTGGGGGAGGGGAAATTACTATTTCCACACTTGGATGTTTCTTGATTGTAGCCAAAATGTGGCTGGAAATAGCATTTCCATCGAGAAAGGGAAAGGGCGCCGGGAAGTAGTTTAAGAGCAGCTCCAGCGGAGCCTTTTGCCCGATGGACTGGCGACTTTGAAGACCCAATAGCCCAGCAACCTTCTCCAGCCCAGAGGGCGATTGGGTGCTGGGGTGGGGGCCGAGTGAGAGGCACTCGCTGGCTCGAATTGGTGTCCCAAGAGCCGAGTTGATGTCAGCCACGTTTTAAAATTAATAAAAAATTAATAAAAAATCTGAAAATTAAAAAAATTTAAAAAAAAATTGATTTAATTTTTCTATAAATATGTTATCATTATCTTCTAACTTACACCACAATTTTATATTTTCTCACATACTTTGGGTTGTAATTTCTTATTTAATGACACGTGGTACAATGAGACCGATTAAAAATCCTATCCGAAATTACAAATAAAATTATTTTTTATTTTTTATAAAATAAAAAATATTAATATTTTATTACCTATTGCTATGGTTATTCAGTTTAGAGATGGAGATTCAAAAGGTAATTACTGTTTATTAAAGACAGTTTATTGAAGAGGATTGAATAGGAAGTTGCCCTAAGGGGCCTTCCTCACGTTGGAGTTGATCTAAAGTTACTTGCAGGTCATGTGGTTGCTTTTCTGATAGCAGATTGGCCCATGCGACAATGAGTTTCGCTAGGTTTAAGGACTGAGATGTTGGCAGATCTCAGCCGTTAATTTTGACCATCTGACGACCGAGGATGGGGAGTCGGTGTTTCAGTTGTGTGAAAAGGGACAAGATAAACAATGCCTGGCCGCCATCAGTCTTGTCTTGGCCGTGTTTTGAGTTTGACTTCTCTTGACTTCTCTGAGCTGGCAAAGACGTCGTTCTGTTTTTATTAATTTTTTTTAAGTTATTGGCCATTCAAATAACTTATGTTGCGTGCTTAACTTTTTGTGTTTAAAAAAAAAACCACTTGCGGTTAGGAGGAGTACTAATAACAACTGTTCTAAACATCTCCGTTTAAGCACTGATTAATTTTTAGGCGTTTAAAAATTAAGAATAGCAATTAGATATGCTTAAGTGCTTATCTAGTTTGCCTAAACCCACATGGGCATTGCTTAAGTCGTAACTCTTACTTAGATAGAAAATAAACAACTCTCATTTTGCAATTAATTTTTTTAACAAATTGTAAAAGATTTATTCAATACTTTGGTACACTTATTTCATTATATTCTGGTTCTCCATGTTTTCTTTATGTTATAATATTTTTCTAATCTATATGTCATTCAATATTTCAATTTATATGTTCCAATACAAATTATGTATTTTTTAAGTATAAGCATGCACTTATTTGTATGATATATAACAAGCTTACCTAAATCCTTCTAGTTCGCCTAGGCCTAAGTAGCCACCGAGGCGCTAGGCCCCAGTTTATTGCCCGCTAGCTGCCTACCGTTTTTTAAAACCTTACTAATAACGTCTTTTTTAAATACAAAAAAATTAGATGCAAAATTTAAATAATAAAAGCATAAAAATAATATTTTTAACTACCTGAAATACAAACACTTCTTAGAAGCCAGAAATCACAACCTCCCCATCGAAAGGATTATTCTTTTTTCTTGGTTCTATAATGACAAAAATACAAGCTACTCAATGAGAACAAAATTAGTGTATAGTTCAGATACAAATAACTATTAACTCTATGTTTACACAGCGAGTGCACATATAGAGTGAGTTGTTTTTGGCATGGCTGATTGACGTGGAAGTTTTGCCAAATACTCATACTCTCCTTATTATTTCATATAAAACAAGGTCTCAATTTATTTGCCTGCACAGGGTCTTCGAAATCAATGGATTGGCCCTGACATTACTTGTACAATGTTGGAAACTCTTCAACCCAGTGAACGCGATTGGTCTACGACAAATGTGTGAAAACTAAGAAGTTAACCAAAAATTTTAGTTAAGAAAATTTAGGTTGTAATCTAGAAACAATTTTTCTCCTTTAATGGTTTGACTTAAAATTTTAGGCTGAAATTATTCAAGATTAAATTTTAGCCTTATTTTTTTGTTTAACTTAAAAAAAAATTATGTATCTTAATTTATTTTTATGAAGATTTTAATTTAAAAATATTTAAATTCTAATAAATAATGAAAAATCACTAAACCTATCTCATTCTTACACATATGCACCACATGAAAGAACATGGAAAACCACACAACCTATTCTATTGTTAAACACAAATACATAGGTGGGTAGAAAGAAAAAAAAAAGAAGATGAAGAATAATTTAACGAAAATGGATTTTTTAAAATGTTTGAACAAATACATATGTATTTATAGAGTTTTTGGATGAATTTTAATTTGAATAAATTTTTAATTGTTTTTTTTTTTTAAGAAACGATGATATATTAATAATCCAATAGCTGTTACATCAAATCTTGGATAATGAGTTCATAAATAAGGTCAAAAGGATCCTCAAATCAAACTACCTCATTGCCAATTGAAATAGCAACCAAAGCTAATCTATAGGCTATCCCATTAAAAGGTTCAAGGGACATGCACAAACTGAGTTTAGTCTTTGGTTTTAATTTTGGGTTGTTAGATGTTCTTTTCACCATTAAATTTGCTTATATTCAATCTCAACCCTCAGATTTAATATATTTGTAAATTAGATTTTTTAAAAATAAAAAGAAAAAGAAAAAGGAAAAATTGAATCTAGACCGCTGGTTGAACCAACTGTCCAACCATGTGGCCCAGATGATAAAAAAAATTAAAAAAAATAGTCGTTGGTCTTTCCGCAAGTGGCTGACAACATCAGCAATTGGGTCCAACCACTAATCTTGGCTTATTTTCTTGGGCCCAAGATTAAGTTTCAACCCAAAATTTCTTTTTAACCCAACGTATGGAAAAGTTTTGGGCGAGTTTAAAACTTAAAATTTAAACAAACCATTGATGTTGGTCTAGTGTTAATATATTTTTATTTTAAAAAATAAGACATATTTGAAAATTTTTACGTTCTATAGTAACCATTACTTGTTATGCATCAGAAATTTCTCGTTCTTTAATGAGTACGTTTTTCTGGTAAGATTTGTTTGACACTATTAGGCAACAAGTTAAACTTAAACCCATGTACACTACCAAATATGAGGACCAATTACTTGCCTGCATCTTTGTATGGAGAATTTAACAAATATAATCGTTGGCTAATTTATAATATAGAAAGCTTCATAATTTATGGAAAAACTCGAAAATTATGGAAAAGCTTTAACAGAGCCAAACTACAGAAATTGAATGTGTTCTTATCCAAGCCAACCCATAAGACTATAATAGGGTTTCTATAACTAGCACGGCGAAAAAGGTTTTATATACAACTCATCATTAGAACTCATATGTCTTTAAAAAGTTGGGACTTGATTATACATTTTTAAGGATTTATTTTTTCTTAAATGCACATAACCAAGGACATTGAAAATAAGAAACTAGTTGACATGCATATATATATATAAGAAGTGAATTCAATATAATAATTTTTTTGTTGAGAAAAAAATGCAATTTATTCATTAAAAAAAATACGATGCAATTTATATTGTACATTCATTTTACTCGCGTTACACAAATTGGTACAAAAATCACACAAGTTCATAAGTGGAACTATAACGGAACTTACAATACAACTAAATATTAACGACAATATGAAAAAAAAAAAAAAATAACGCTCATCAGAATCAGATAAAGCATATATAAAAAAAAAAATAACGCTCATCATAATCAGATAAAGCATACACACACACACACACACACACACACACACACACACACACACTGATTTTGCCAACTAAACCAATGATAGTCAGTACTTCAGGGAACGTACGTAAAAATTATATACATTATACGACATTCTTTTACTATTATTTTTTTCATACATAAGATTAGGTCAATCAGGTCGTATTTCGTTGTATGAGAATGCAAAAACACAATAACAGCGCTAGATGGTATGGTGGCCATTGTTCCCTAATGCATGTGAGACCTTTATACTAGTACTATGACTCTCTGCACGTACATACAATTCAGAAATGAAGAAGTAAACTTAATTCTAGAAAAATCCCATCATAATTAACAAAATTGAAACTAAGTACCCTTTCAAAGGAGTAGAATTCCATCAATCAGCAAAACTAGATACACATATCCCTCATTTCTGATGTATTTCTTTAAACAATACACCTCTACACAACTCATGCTATCCTGCCCTTAAAAGACTAAACATTCACTATTTCCATATAAACAAACCCTATAGTTCTTGAGTATATAGTCATACATTGTATCCTCATCCTTCGTATATAGACATTCACCGCAGCCTGTCTCCTTCCCATTTCCCTCCCAAAGAACCACAGCCACACATAGTCCCTCTCTCTCTTTCTCATTCATTACCCTTTCCATTAATATGGAATCAAAGGAGGCTGTCTGTTCCATTGGGGCTGAGGTTGAGTGCCAAGATATCACTCCTGATCCAAGGGTCGTCATCCTAACGACATCCTCTGGAGAGGGAACAAGTGCTGGGGTGGTGAGAAATGATCAGGCTGAGTTACCGGATCAAACGGATGCTCCATTCTGGAGCAACCTGAATCCGTTCGCTGATGAATGGCACCCCAAAATGGCACCTGAAGAAGATAGGTGCTGTTTCTTCACGTTTTCGAACGGGTACCCTCTCACTGAGAGGCAGATTATCAACTTTTTCACTGAGTAAGTATGTAGTGTATTATTCTTAATATTTGTCTTCTAAAGAATCATTTCATGTACAATCTTTTTCATTTTTTCCAATCATATACAATATTTTTGAATCTAGAAACATTTAATTAGTTTTATCTTTTTGTTTTGTCAGAAAATCTGATTTGTGTATATAACTCTAGTAGTTGTTCTTTACTTGTGTGGGAAACCCTCTAGTGGTTGTTATACATACATTTATTTTATATGGGAATTTTGTGTAAGAAAATTTGACTCATGTTGTTTGTTGACAGAAAATTTGACTCATGTTGTTTGTTGACCATGATGATTGTATTTATTTGTAAGTTTTTTAACAGCGATATCGTTCTTAAATTAATAGTTAGGGGACATAATCGGTGGAGATTTGACTCGCAGCAGAGTGCATAATTTTGTAATGAATGTTTACATATAATAAACTCGTATAATTTAATCCAGAGTTTTTGTTTTTATTTTTTTTTAATTTTAAAGAATAAGTTTGATTTTTTTTTCATTCATTGTTTGTCGAGTAGCTAGGTAGGAAAACTTGTTTTATAGATTTATTTCAAAGGAATTTATAGAAATAATTCATGTGTTTCTTTTGTAAGAAAAGATTCATTGTTTGTTGAGATGATAATTATAGTAGAAAGACCAACGTACGTAAATGAGGAAGATAATTAGCATTTCTTATCATGACACGTGTAAAAAAAATCATAGAATAATTCGTAGGATGGTTTGAGTGGAAAATATCAGTTATCACTTGGCTCGCAAATTTGATATTATTTCGCAGGCAATATGGAGGATGGTGCGTTGAGAGGGTGTACATTCATCGGCCAGAGACGAGAGAAGAGAAGCCACCGCTATTTGGAAGGATTGTGTTTCGTTCAGTTCTGATGATGGAGATAGTTCTTGGTGGGGAAGAAGAAGTTAAGTTTAGGATCGACCGAAGGCCCCTTTGGTGCAAGAGGTTTGACAAGGAGAGGGTTCGCCGTCCAATTTACAATTAGTTAACATCTTTAATTAATTTCCAAACTTTCATATATGCATTGCATGAGTACTCATTGACTAGTTTATTGCGATGAATGACGGCATTCATCAGTTAGTTTCTTTATGTGTTGTATTTTGGCGATGCCAAAACTGCAGTAATATTTTCAAGAATTGCGGGTTTTAGACTTGGTTTTAATATGAATGCTAGATATATTGTGGTGTTTGCTTTCAGAAAATATTGATATTTGACAGATTAACTTTCATTAGTTGTGTGGATATATAGTGCAGTAATATATATTACACAATTGTAGGTGATATGGATTCGGAAGAGCGCGCTCACGTTAACCAAACCACATAATAAACGCATACACGAGAGATGGGAACTCTTTTTGCTCAAAGAGTAATAAATAATAGGCATGGTAGCCAAAATAGTTCATGAGAATTGCATAACTCATCACTTTGGTCCCTGATATTTGAAATCAATAGAAGTGGTTCCTGAGTTTGTCCAACATCAATCAATTTGGTAATTTCTTGAAAAATCTCCATTAAGTAAAGATAAAATGCCAAAAGCACCCTTAGTTTTTGTCGAATCATTTTGGCCCATTGTTTGTTAAATTGAATGTATTTTTGTCATCTGATCCTTATTTTTTCAAGGAATGATCAAAATGATTGATGATAAACAAACTCAAGGATCACTTCTATTGATTTCAAATCTCAGGGACCAAAGTGAAGAGTTATGCAAATCTTAGGAACTATTTTGGCTAAAAACAAGCTTATTAATTGAAATACCTTGTAAAACTGCCATTTAGTCTCAATTTTTTAACTCCTGAAATTAGTTTTGTCTCACTTTCTCCTGCAAAATAGATATTTTCAATTCTTTTGGTCCCACTTTACCCCATTTCATTAAAGAATTGTTAAAATTAAGGGTATTTTAGACATTTTACTGTTTGCAATTCTATAAACCAATCTCAATTTCACTTTTGACCACTCTAATTCAAATCCATAAGTTTGGCTTTTTTTTTTTTTTTTTTTTTTTGAAATAAATTATTCAATAAATAGAAAAATTTTGAGCAACAAAGTCATTATATCAACCAAAATAAGGGTAACAATGTTGTTCTTAGAGTCATTTCACTTGCTAGGCATCCATGTATTGGCTTGAAACTTTACACTTGAAAAACACTCATTACAACAGAAAGGAAACATGATCGGCCTATTTCATAATATCTTTCTAATCAAAATTGGCCTACCACAAGTTTCACCCATCATAATATGATCTTAGATTAGTTGCACAAAATATAATCTAAAAAAAAACCATTAAGTTAACCTATCCAAATACTTCCCAAACTAAAAAAATCATCTGAAGCAAATATGCACAGTTTGCAACCAAAAGTTTCACATTGTTGAGTCATTAACTTTACTAGGCAGGTGATGTGATATTTTATAAGCACACAAATTAACCCTCTTTTTATCAGTTGTAGTGAAGTATGTAAGTAGGGATCGTTCTGGACCGGGGATTAGGAGGGATTGTTAATCACTTGGATTTGACTCAAAAACGTAAAAACACAATATAAGACACCAAACTAGACCCAAAGAATGCAAAACTAAAGTTTAAAACACTAAGACAAACCAAAAGACTCAAAACAGCAAGAAAACATTCAAACTGCCTTAAAACTACTTTCTGAGCAGTTTTAAGCACTAGAGAAGAATTTGGACGGAAATAGTTATAACTTGACTCAAGATACTCTAAAAACACAAACTAAATTGATTTCTAACTAAATTGACACTCCTAGTAAAGGGGGATTTTGATTTTGACGAATTTGGAAACAAAACTTAATACTTTGTAAAACGAACAGATTGTAAAAACGAATTTGATGGAATTGAATGGATGGGAAGCTAGCTAAGGGGTTCATCTCCACACATGTTATACTTGCACACAAAACGATTTCTAATTGCTTTTCAATAAACCATGAATTCTCAACGCCCCAGATTAACCATGAATTGCACTAATTAACCCTCAGATTTTCCTAACGTTATTGAATTGGATGATTGCATACGACAACCCAAAACATTCCCCACAAGTCCCCTACATGATTGCATAATAGAGATACAAGCAAGAATCATTAAGTTCTTTGAAAACCATAAGCATTGACGAAGCACTTGTTACTATGATTGCATGAAACTTATGCCAAGAATTTACTTAACGCGATTGAGATCATCAACCTTTACTACTTGTGAATATAATTCCATAACGATTAGGTGAAATTTCCTTATATCCTAGCATTAGATTTACGCATGATGATTAATCGTGCACTCTCAACCAACACACACAAATAAATGTAATTCACATAGATAAGTAAATTGAATTCACGACTTATGAAACGCAATTAGAAGTAATCAAATCATATCACAAGCATAAACATGTATTTCGAATCCCCCTTAGCCAAGGGGGGTTTAGTTCCTCATACGTACAAAACAAAGATAAGTAAATTTAACCATTGAAATCGAGGAAAAGAAACACCTAAAAATCCCAACAACTCAAACTTGAATTGTATGAACGTTTAGGCACTCTTCTCCTCCTCTTTGTTGTGGCACAAGGTCTAAGGAAAGGTTTTGGGGTGGTGTGTGTATGGGAATGGAGTAGATAAGGTGCAGAAATGGAAGGGGAAGCCACGGCCTAGGGAGTGTTTTGGTGTGAAGTGCACGGCAAAGGCTTCTTGGGCAGATTGGGTGATGAAATGGTTGCTGTTTTGCATGGCAAGACTTGTGTTTTTGTGTATGAATGCATGGGTTTTTATAGGGGGAATGGGAGAATATGTGGCTGATTGTTTAAGAGTGCATGTGGCTCTTATGATTGAGAGTGCATGTGGCTGAAATAATGATGGAAAAACAGCTAGGAAAAGAATGATTAAAGAGGGAATGCATGTGGAAGTGTGGCTGCAATGAAGGAGAAAAGCTGGAATGGATGTGTGATGCACGGCAAGGGGGATGTTTGGTGCTGGAAATGAATGTGAAAGCATGTGAATTAAAGCTAGGGTGAATGATGATGAATGCATGTGGATTAAAGAGGGAATATGGAAGAGAATGTGCTGCAATGATGAAGTGGGAAGGCAGGAAAGTGGAAGGGGGAAAGCTGGAAATGGGATGGGTTATGCACGGCAATGGCTTCTTTAGGTGCATGTGGCTGAATTACATCATGGGAAAGCATGTGAGTGAATGATTAAAGATGCATGTGGATTAAAGAGGGAATATGAAAGAGTGTGGCTGCAATGATGGTGTGGAATGCTGGAAATGCAAGGGGAGGCCACGACAAAGGATTGTTTGGGTGCATGTGGCTGAATTGGTAGGTTATGCACGGGTTAGGGATTGTTATATGGCTTGGGTGATTAATCCATGGGAGAATATATATGTTTTAATGATGAAGAGTGCATGTGGTTGAAATGATAGAATGGGAAACAAGGCCCTTCCTTGCACGGCAAGGAAGGCAAACACAAAGGGGATACACGGCAAGGACTTTGATGATGCAAGAGACTTTGTTTTGTGACTTAGAATAGATAGGAGTCTTCAATGTTGCTCAAACATGAGGTCTTTTAGGATTTAACTTTCCTACTTCAAGTAGGAATCATCATCTTCAAGTCTTCAATTTCGTCCATCCTCTTGGCTCCAAGCATATGATATCCATTCCAATCTCTAATTTGCTCCAAAAGGCTGCAAAATGCATCCTTTTGCATTCTTTGCCCTTAAATCCTGAAAATACATAAAACTAGCTTAAAAGACTACTTTACTAAGGAAAAACACTTTAAATGCACAAGACAAGCTAAACTAAGGTGCATAAATATGCCCCTTTCAAATTCCCCCACACTTAGCTTTTGCTAGTCCTCGAGCAAAACAAAACAACAAGAGAACACGAAACTAGACAAAACGAACAAAACACAACCTACACCTTCCAACGTTGCCTCAGGGATTTCCAATGCATATGACATGTTCAAAATTCATTATCTCCATAGATTTTAGTCATCTTCACACTTAAGTACATTCTTAATCATAGTCACCACATACTAGTTCACAATTAAGCATTTAAAACCATGTTTTGAATGTAGTAACATGCCTTAGAGAAATCACTTAATTCCTTACAAGATACTCTCTTATTTTCACACAGACTTTCTGATTACACACCCTACACTAAGTATATGTGAGAAGATTGATGTAAACATGAAAAGAACACTCACATATATATATCACAAAGAAAGCAATCTCTGGAGTTAATAAACATGTTTAGATATGATCTCATGAATGGAATGCTACTACTTAGATGCGAGAACCATTGACACCATATGCTCATATCAACTTCAAACTCCACAAATTGAAATGCACAACACTCAAGATAGAAGTCAAGGGTTGTAATGGGGCTTAGGGTATTGGTTAACAATGGAAAGATAGAGGGAAACAAAGGTTCTTAAAGCAATAGCAAGCAAAGTAATGAAATCGAAACTTAGAACTCACTTTAAAACACAGAAATCAACTTTTAACACAAAGGGAAGAACTAAGCAACACTCAGGGCCATATTCAACATTTTTGGACCCTTTCCTCAACTACCACAAACATGTGAACTTATTTTCATTTATTTCATACTTTTTTTTTTTTTTTACAACTTTTTCTTTTTTTTCTTTTTCTTTTTCTTTTTCCTTTTCCTTTTCTCTTTTCCACCCGTGCCTATGGCACACTAACTCACATGAAACCTACTTCCCCCACACTTGGGTTCTGCCAAACATTAATCAAAGGAAGTTCAATTCAAATCATGCTTTGCTATGCTTCAAGAATAAGGGTATGGAAAGTCCTAATCTAGGCTAGGTGAGGATAGTGTGGGTTAACAAAGAATGTAAGCTTAACAAGGCTCAATGGGGTTAACTTAAACATATAATGAAGTAGGATACACGGCAATTTGGCTTTGGTGGTGGTCACTACACAACTTCTTCTTGAATATGTGTTATGAAAATCAATAACATGTTTTGAATGAAATGGGCATGAGTTCTAGCATTTGGAACTATATGATGAAACGCCTTCTAAGTAGTAACCAAGCAAAGAATAATGAGATCATGCAACGACTTTTAGAAAACAATAATGCACAGATTTTAACTCTCCAAATAACGTTTAGGCTCAAGTCTCACAAGGTTGTAGCGTTTGTTTGAGTTCCTTCCTTCAAGCATGTTACAAAAACTAATTTTTCTTTTATGATTGCATGTGAAGTCATACATTATAACCATAACCAAGCATATACCAAGAGTAAATCAAACTTTTCTTCATGTTTATAACTCTTTTTAACAGTCATGCAATTAAAAACCAAATCCTCATCATTGCGTTGAAAGGTACCCTAAGACACAAACACACAAAAACGACTCAAAACACTCTTTTTAGGCTTTTCAAAACATGTTTTTCAAATTTTTATGTGATTTTCGGAGTTATAAAACAAAACACACTAAAACACTCCAAATCAGCTTAAAAACATTTTAAAACAGCAAGGAACAACATTTGAAGTTATGGGTGATAAAATCCAACGAATTTGCATCAACATCCTTAGTTACCCCCCCCCCCACACTTCAATCAAACATTGTCCTCAATGTTTTAAGCCTAAATTCACACCAAACAAAAGTAAACACATAAACAGCAACTAAACATACTAACATGGCAGAATGTATCTAACAAAGAGAAGAGTTTAGGGACGCAAATCTGGTTATGGAGTGTAAATTCCATCTTCTCCTTGGTGATTGCATTGAGGCTTGATCTTGAGTTTTTCCATAGGCTAATCTTGAACTGGGCTGGAGGATTCTGACACATGGCAGGCAAGCACGAGGTGGAGGTGATGACCTGTTTCTTTGTTCAATCTTTCCAATTCGTATTGAAGAGGGTTAGAGGATAACTCAGCATATGCAGTTGTTGCGTTTGCTGACTATCCACAAGATTGATGTTTCATTGTCACTCGTCTTAGCTGTTCTCCAAGCAGATGTGGTCTCTTCTCTGGAAGTGTATCAACTGTTGAAGATGACTACTCGAGAGCAACGCTAGGTAAGCAACCAGGGAATAGATTCCAGGTAGTCGGTTCCAGATCGGAAGACTGACTCCAAGTGCTGGATGATTGCTCTTTTCACTTTGCCATGCGAGTAATAACAAGGACAAAGGAAAAGACAGGGAAAGAGCATGATATGAGATACCTTTGCTTTCGCCCTTGATGATATGAGATACTTTTGCTTTTGAAGAAGCAGCGAATGAATCAGCACATATATTTGTTGCGCTTGTCTCCACATGCTTCGATCTACCGTTTCTTCCTGCCTCATCTGTACTCCAAGCATCTGGTATCTTCTTTGGGGGTACATCAATGGTTGAATAGGTGTTCTCAAGGGAAGAAGAAAACTGAGCATGTTGAGAGGTTTGGTTGTAGCTACATTCTCGGCCGAGAAGAAAAGTCATGCGTTTTTGGATGTATGCCTTGCCATGAATGTTGACGTATATAGGAATTGTAATGGCAAGTAGTAGTGCGGATGCGGCTTTGTCAGAGATCTTTTGACAAAGTTGCATGCGTTATCTGAAAAATCGAGATTTCGGCTTTTTTCACCCACGCTTGTCGGCAAAAGTGTGTAGCTGGGATAATGACCTCCACGCGTTTTCAACTTTGTCAGAGATCTTTTGACAAAGTTGCACGCTTTATCTGAAAAGCTGAGATTGTGTCTGAAGAGTTGGCGAACTTTACGCAGGAAAATCCGGTTTTGAAGAGTGGTGTCTCTTCGATTTTGAATCGGTGGTTGTGTCGCCTCTCCTTTTATAGAGGTATCGATCACCTCTAACATGCACACTTTGAAGATTGCCCACTCGTGAAAATCGTCTCCGGCCCTTTGAAATTTTACTCCATCCAACCCTTCTCTTTTAACATCTTTGAAAATGGCCAACCCATCTAACATTTGCTTAGATTTGAGTCTCAGCAGTGATCTGGTTGCGCCGCGTCAGGGTAATGTATGGTGCTCGTCTTTCTTATCTTCTAATGGCCCTTTTACAGGTGAAGACTCCGTGATGACGGATGCAACAATAGCTACGATAGTAGCTAGGAACCTCCTCACTCCTAAAGATAGTAGGCTGCTTTCAGGATGGTCCGATGAGTTGGCCGTTCAAGAGTCCCTAGCTCTCAGTGTTCAGTGTGCGGGCTCTGTGTCCAACATGGGCCAACGCCTACTTGCTCGATCCCGTCAAGTTGAATCATTGATGGCAGAGGTGGAAAATCTTAAGCAAGAGATCAAACAGCTTAAGCACGAGAATAGAAGTTTGCACGTGCTTGCAAATAATTATTCGACGAGCATGAAGATGAAGCTTGATCAGCTGCAAGAATCTGAAGGTCGAATTCAAAGTGACCGTCAAAGGCTTGCAGCTTTCTTCCAGAGGCACCTTTTTCCTGCGTCATCTAGCGTTCTACCAAGTATTGAGGCCTCGAATGATCTATCTTCGATGCCTTCCGCTCCGATGCCTCCCGCTCCTAGAGTTTTGCCACGTAGTGGGGCTTCACGTAAACAACCTTTGTGAAGGCTCCATCTTCTCTTTGTTTTTTTTTTTTTTTTTTTCAAATCAATGTAATTTCTCGGAGATCAATGAACATGCTTTGTTTTATTCAGTGTATTGGGTTGCCTCCCAAGTAGCACTTTCTTTTACGTCTTGCAGCCGGACGAAGAACCCAATCACTCCAGATTGGAGCCCACGGCTTCCAAGGGTATGTCATCCACGACATGCTCCACAAAGGTGTCATAATATGGCTTCAAACGATGCCCGTTCACCTTGAATTCGTGTCCCGTTTTCAAGCTTTGGATTTGGACTGCACCATGAACAAAAACATTAGTAATAACAAATGGTCAAATCCACTTAGAACGTAACTTACCGGGAAACAAACGTAAACGGGAATTGAACAATAGCACTTTCTGCCCAATTGAGAATGATTTCCCACGGATCATGTTGTCATGGAAAGCTTTGGTCTTTTGCTTGTAAATGCTTGCATTATCGTACGCCTCGTGCCTTATCTCATCAAGCTCATTTAATTGCAATCTCCTTTGACTTCCCGCTTCATCGAGGTTCATGTTAAACTTCTTGATGGCCCAAAGTGCTTTGTGCTCCAATTCAACGGGAAGATGGCACGCCTTGCCATAGACAAGTCGAAAGAGGGACATCCCAATGGGGGTTTTGTACGCCGTACGATACGCCCAAAGTGCATCATCTAACCGTAAGCTCCAATCCTTCCTTGTTGGCCCAACGGTCTTCTCAAGTATTTGCTTGATCTCTCGGTTGGAAACCTCGGCTTGGCCATTCGTTTGAGGATGGTAAGGTGTAGAAACCTTATGGGTGACATGGTATTTCCTCAATAACGCTTCAATGGTCCGATTGCAAAAGTGTGACCCTCCATCACTAATGATCACTCGTGGCATTCCAAACCTTGCAAAAATGTTAGTTCTAATAAAATCTGCAACCACTTTAGAATCATTAGTCCGGGTGGCTTTGGCTTCCACCCATTTTGACACATAATCAACCGCAAGCAAAATATACATGAAACCATACAATGAAGGGAAGGGACCCATAAAATCAATACCCCAAACATCAAAAATTTCAACATTTAGGATAGAAACCTGCGGCATTTGGTCCCTTGCACTAATTCCACCCATTCGTTGGCATTTATCACATGTTAAGCAAAAAGTTTTAGCATCCTTAAAAATACTAGGCCAATAAAATCCACATTGTAACACCTTGAGGGCCGTGTGTTGTGTGCCAAAGTGCCCTCCACATGCATATGTGTGTCAAAAAATCAAAATTGAATGACATTCAGAATTGTGCACACAACGATGTATAATCTGATCGGGGCAAAATTTCCATAAGTACGGATCATCCCACACATAAAACTGTGCATCATGCCTAAGTTTATCACGTTGGTGCCTAGTGAACTCACTTGGAATACATTTTGACACCAAAAAATTAACAATATCGGCATACCAAGGTGCACTAACCTTAATGGACAGCAATTGTTCATCAGGGAATGTCTCGGCAATGGGTAGGGCCTCTTCATTGTGCACCATTCGGCTTACGTGGTCAGCCACCACGTTTTCACTTCCCTTCTTGTCCCGAATCTCTATGTCGAACTCTTGAAATAGCAACATCCATCGAATTAGTCGTGGCTTGGCCTCCTTTTTGGTGAGCAAGTACTTTAGAGCTGCATGATTAGTGAAAACAATTACTTTAGTACCAATTAGATATGATCGAAATTTATCTAAAGCAAAGACAACGGCAAGAAGTTCTTTTTCCGTAGTGGAGTAGTTCAATTGTGCATCGTTCAATGTCCGTGAGGCGTAGTAGATGACATGCGGCCTCTTGTCCTTTCTTTGTCCTCAAACAGCTCCTAGAGCATAGTCGGACGCATCACACATGAGCTCGAAAGGTAGACTCCAATCCGGTGGAACAATGATGGGTGACGTGGTCAACAACTCCTTAAGTTGGTTGAATGATGCCGTGCACTCCTTGGTGAATTCAAACGTCACGTCTTTTTGTAGGAGATGGCAAAGAGGTTGTGCAACCTTTGAGAAATCCTTGATAAACCTACGATAGAATCCTGCATGGCCAAGAAAAGAATGAACCTCTCTAACCGAAGTTGGAGAGGGTAAGTGATGTACAAGATCTATTTTCGACTTATCAACCTCAATACCGTTTTCAGAGACTATATGACCTAAAACTATGCCTTGTTTAACCATGAAATGGCATTTTTCCCAATTAAGAGCAAGGTTAGTTTTAACGCAGCATTTTAAGATTAAACTAAGATTATGCAAGCAACCATCAAAAGAATCACCAAACACGCTAAAATCATCCATAAACATTTCAATGATTTTCTCAACATAATCAGAAAATATGCTCATCATGCATCTTTGAAATGTAGCAGGTGCATTACATAAACCAAAAGGCATGCGACGATATGCAAAAGTATCGAAGGGGCATGTAAAAGTGGTTTTTTCTTGATCTTCGGGTGTTATGACAATTTGATTATAACCAGAATAACCATCAAGAAAACAATAGAAAGCATAACCTGCTAACCTCTCAAGCATTTGGTCGATGAACGGCAATGGGAAGTGATCCTTCCTTGTTGCGGCGTTTAGCTTCCTATAATCGATGCACACCCTCCAACCGGTTTGAATACGCTGAGGAACAAGTTCATTCTAGGCATTTGCAACCATAGTCACTCCAGATTTCTTCGGAGCGTATTGAACGGGTGAGACCCACTTACTATCCGAGATTGGATAGATTACTCCACAATCCAAAAGCTTGATTACCTCCTTCTTCACAACTTCCATCATCGGAGGGTTGAGACGGCGTTGAGCCTCTCGGGATGTTTTGGACCCCTTCTCTAGAAGTATGCTATGCATGCATGTAGTAGGGCTAATTCCCCTGATGTCGGCCAAGGTCCATCCAATTGCCGTTTTGTACTCCTTAAGCACTCGCACCAATTTGCTCTCTTCTTGTGCCGTGAGTGAGGATGAAATAATGACGGGTAACGTGTCATCCTCGCCCAAGAAAACGTACTTCAAATGACTAGGCAACGGCTTAAGTTCAAGTGTAGGTGGCTGCACAACTGAGGGAAGCATTTTATTAGCCGAAACTGAACTTAAAATAGGGTCCGAATACTTACTCGATTGTGTTGGCAATGACTCGAGGGCAGCCACCATCTCAATGACCTCATCATTAGGGGGCACGGCAAAAGAATGATCATGCATGCCGTAGGTTCCCATGGTTGTGGCTTCAATGTTCTGCTTGTCCATGCCTTGTGCAATGACCAATTCAAGTGCATCGTTGTTCAATTTGTCAAAATAGTCCTGCGACAAAGAGTCAATTACATCAATAGCAAAACATGAATGATTCTCACTAGGGTACTTCATAGAATCAAAAAGATTAAAATTAATAACTTCCCCATCAAATTCCATTGTCAACGTGCCATTATAGACGTCAATCTTTGTCCGAGCAGTTTTCATGAATGGCCTTCCGAGGATGATGGGCAATGAAGGGGCATGGTCCGATTCATCCATCTCAAGTACGTAGAAGTCCGCCGGGAAGATCAAATGATTAACCTGCACTAACACATCTTCCAAAACTCCCTTTGGATAGGCATTAGATCTATCGGCTAATTGTATGATCACACCATCGTTTTTCAACGCTCCTAGGTTCATAGATGCATGAATTGAATATGGCATGACATTTATAGATGCACCTAAGTCTAACATGGCAGATTCAAACCTAGAATTACCAATAACACACGGAATTGTAAAACTACCCGGATCTTTTCATTTTGGGGGCAGCTTGCGTTGTAAGATGGCTGAGACGTTTTCACCTACTTTGACCACCTCCTTGGTCGAAATCCTCCTCCTATTGGTGCAAAGTTCCTTCAAGAACTTGGCGTACCTCGAGACTTGCTTGATTGTATCCAAAAGGGGGATATTGACTTGAACTTTCCGAAACGTCTCCAAAATGTCCTTTTCCGCTTCTTCTTTCTTTGTTTGCTTAAACCTACTAGGAAAAGGAACATTCGCAGGAAAATCATTAGTAGGAACCGATCTTGACACGTTTTTACCTTTATTGGATGAATTGGACGACTTGGGATCACTTGGAACTTGCGGCACATTTGGTTCCACCTTGGCCGTGAGTGGCCTTTGCTCCTCTTCTTCAATTCTCAACTTGTCCTCCTCGTTGGAACGTGATTTGGATGGTTTGAGGTCAGATCCGACTTGCTTTCCACTTCGCAAATGCATAGCTTTTGCAGATTCGAATCCACCTTTCGGATTGACCACCGTTGAGCTAGGCAACCTTCCTTGCTCACGAAATTGCCCCATGAACTCGGCAATTTGTCCCACTTGCTTCTCCAAGTTGTCCACCCTCTTGTCTTGGATTTGCCTCTCTTTGTTTTGAGTTTGGACTTCCTGCGTCAAAGTAGTAAGTAATTGAAAAATCTTATCATTATCACTTGAATTACCTACATTGCTTTGGGCAGGTTGTGCTTGGGTTTGTGGTGGTGCCAACGGCTTTTGATAGAAACCCGGGGGTTGTTGCCTAAATCCGCTTTGTTGTTGACCTTGTTGGGGGTCTCGCCATTTGAAATTCGGATGATCACGCCAACCGGGATTGTAAGTATTAGAAAACGAATCACCACGTGATTGGTATTGGTTGCCATATCCCACGGCATTGAGTGTCTCCCACCCTCCATTCTCGATCAATTGTGGGCACGTGTCCGTAGGGTGTCCTTGCATGGAGCATACGTGTTGATGTATATTTCCTTCCTAATGCTAGAATATATTTAGTATAATGGCACAAGCAAGGGTGTCGAATCCACAGGGACTAATTGGACCTATGTAAATACTTGTTTTGCAAGAACTCTAAGAAATGAATCAAACTAATCAAACTAGGCAGAAATGAATCAAACTAATCAAACTAGGCATGTTAAGAAATGAATCAAACTAATCAAAATAGGCAGATTTGTTGTTGTAACTTGAAAGCATAAGAAAATGAAGTAAACACAAATCAATGAATCAACAACTAATATAATGGGATAGTATCAATGGAAATGAAGCTAGGGATTCGGTTTCACCATTGCTCAACTAAGTCCATGTTTGTTAAGTTAGTTTGTACTCATTCATCTACCTATTTCTTGAGTTTGTTTCACTTGGACATGATCAACCATATGATGTGTGGATTTGATCAAATGTCTCTAATCATGAACCTAATTGTGCTGTGCAACTTTGGTTCATAATCAAGAGTATGTAATGCACAAGAAACTTTCATAAAACCAAAGGGAGTAACTCGGCAGGATGTTTGCTAAACATTCCCTTCATTCATTCACATATATACCAAGATTATGCATGATGTGTGTTTTAATCTTGGCTACACAACTTTGTGATTAATTCAAATGATGATCAAACATTAAAATCAACACACTAAGTCACCATTAAATCAGAGAATGAAACAAGAAATAGATGAACAAACTGAGCATTCTAACTTAATTACATGGCAAACTTTGCAAGGCTACATCGAATCCCTAGAGGAAGATTAGTTACACTTCATGTTTACAAAGGTTTTAACATAAAAATAAATAACATGAGTAAACATAGAATTAAGAAGAAGAAACCCTTGAAGCAAAACTGGTGTTGAATTCCTTGAAGAGTGCCTTGGTGTTGCTTCTCCAAATGTGGTGCGGATGAAGGTAGAATGGTTATGTTTGAATGGTTTCTGCCCTTGGGACAGAAATGGACAGAGAATGGAGTGAAATGGGAGAGGTTATGTGTGTGTGATGGACTGAATGAAGAAGAAAAATGCGGAACCCTTTGAAGAGTGAAGTGAGCCTTGTTTTATAGAAATGAATGCGGCTCCAACCATCAGATTGGATCTTGAATATGTTTAAATCAGATGGCAGTGCATAAGTGATGGAATGATGGGTTTCTGAGGTAGTGGACGCATGGCATGGACAAGATCTGCAAGTATGTGTTAATGTATTCAAAGAAGCATGTGCCCTTGTTGCAACAAGTGAGTGGAACCTGCCAAGGTGAATTGGACCACTAGAAATGCTTTGTACAAATCTGGAAAGGGGAAAAGGAACACATGGCATGGATAAAGGGGAAATATGCAGGCTTAGGGTTTATTTAATTGAGGTGCATGTGTATTTATGCAAAGATGAAGTGGAGAAATGTAATGGAATGCACGGTCAGATTGTGAATCATGCATGTGAATGCATGTTTTGGTGTTAGAACATGGAATCTGCACGGAATGATTGTGTTTGTTGGTGTCAATATGGCTGAGTGAATTAAGTAATGGAATGTGCATGTTCTTGGTGCAAAAGGGAGCTGGAACGGCATGGGAAGCACGGAATGGATGTGTGGAATCTGATTTGGTGCTAGAAGTACATAACATGATGGGATGACATGAAAACGCACGGCCAAGGTTTTGAACATGCATGTTAATGCATGTTATGGTGTTGCAAGCACATGGCTGACTTCAATTTTTTGCCTTGTTTAAAATCACCCAATAAGGCCGAATTGCATCTCTTAACACTTCACATCTTTTCTGGAATGTTTTTACTTCATTTGCCTTCCCATTGATCCAAATTCACACTTGGCTGCACACTAACACCAAATAATGTAAAATGCAACTAGTTTAATCCAAAACAATCACAAAGACGCCAAATAAGGAAGATATAAATGCATACAAAATGTGACTTATCAAATACCCCCAAACCTGGTTTTTGCTAGTCCTCGAGCAAACTTAAAACTAAAACACACAAAACACAAACATCTAACTAAACCACTTTCGCTGGCTAAACGATTGCACTGAGCATGTGCAACAAGCCTTTGAACCCCTAGGTGTCCCTAGTTGGAGGAGTTGTGTCTCCTGAGGGTTTACAGTGATGACACCCACAAACATCTACAAACACTGCAAACAATTTGGCTAAAACATGCTTTAAACAAACTAATAAGAACCAATGAAGGTTTTGTCATTCATTCAACTCAAAAGTTTGCCATTTCAAAGAATCGTATCAATTGTAACGTATAAAGATATTTCTCCATATCTTACAACTTCAAGGTCACCATACCCAAACGCTTAAGATAGAATTCGCCTCAACTCTACTCCTCACAGCTTCCACTCAAGTTTTCACTCAGATCTTAAGGTTTAGTCTCTCAACAACATATATGAGTGAAATTATGTAAAGGAAATCAAAATTCTCACATATGAAATCTGAAATGGAAGCACAGTTTCTGAGTAGATCTCATGAAATGAATCAAATGCTAAGAATATAGATAACACACACACTTACCATCACCCATGAATACATCCTCAATGATCAGCTAGGTCTTTCTCAAGGTTGTAATGCAAGGCTTAGGGTATAGGTTATGAAAGACTTGATATGAAATGCTAGAGTTTGGGGCATACCAAGGTGTCTTTGAGGCTCTTCACTGGCATTTGTCTTCTTTTGTTTTTGGCGTCCAGGCCCTATGCCTTATAATGAGGCGATTTGGAATTTGTCTCCACTTTGATCCTCTCTTATTTTTTATTTTTTATTATTTTTTTTAGAAACCTTTTCAACATAGGTGCCCTCGGTACACGCCACAATCTTGCTTTATAACTCAATCTGCCCTTAGTCTTCATCACATTGGTATTCCCCAAACTATAAGGTATGGCTTGAAATGGGCTAGAATGGGTAGATTATGGTGTGGGTGATGAAAGAATTAGGCTAAAGTGTTTGGCTGCAACAAGGGTGAATGGAGCACACAAATGGGTAGGATTTAAGCCTTTTAATAGTTAAACATGCATAGCCTAACATCATCTCATTGAGTTCATTCATGAATGATACTAAACACATGGTATCTGCAAAGGAGAATGATTCTTAGTATCCAAACAAAATAGAAGTAATGAGATCATTTAGAGTGAAATTGAAAGAAAAAGATATGAGTAGAAACACTTTAAACCCTCTCAAAGAAGCAATTAGGCTCAAAATAACTCACTAGGGTAGTCTCCACTATTCTTCTTCCAGAATTTAAGTATGGTACCTCTATCATCATAATTCCAAAAGTTAAAGCTTTATACATGACAACAAGATGCAACACTTTTTCATAGCAACCCAATCGTTTGTTTTCAAACATAGCCCTCATATACATTCATATTAGCAAGCAAAAACACACTTAACCAAACTAACACATAAAACAAATACAAACACAAACTTTCCATCCCACACCCCCAAACCTAACCTAAGCATTGTCCTCGATGCTTAAAATTGTATGCAAAGTAAATAGGCAAAGAATATGGAATGGAAATAACATAAACACAAAATAAGGAAAGAACACAAACCACACTAGGTTGCCTCCTAGCAAGCGCTTTATTTAATGTCTAGGCAAGACATGGTAGCTTGTTCATGGTGTTGTAAACTCAAGAAAATCTACAACTTGATACACTGGCTCCTCCTCTACTTTCTCCAAATATGGTTTCAATCGCTGCCCATTGACTTTAAAAGAGGTTCCATTCTTCATGTTCTCTATCTCCACAGCTCCATGGGGAGATGTTTGCAGTACTTTGAATGGTCCCACCCACCTAGACTTCAGTTTTCCTGGAAAAAGTCTCAAACGTGAGTCATACAAAAGTACTTTCATACCTTGGTGAAACTCCTTCCTTAGGATGGCCTTGTCATGATAGAGCTTAGTCCGTTCCTTGTAGATTTTGGCATTCTCATATGCCTCATTTCTAAGTTCTTCCAACTCATTAAGTTGGAGCTTCCTTGCTATTCCAGCATCCTTGTAATCAAAGTTGAACTTCTTGATGGCCCAATATGCACGGTGTTCAAGCTCCATTGGCAAATGACAAGCTTTCCCAAACACAAGGCGATAAGGACTCATGCCAATGGGGGTCTTGTATGCTGTTCTATATGCCCATAGTGCATCATTCAACCTCAATGACCAATCCTTCCTTGTAGGACTCACAGTCTTCATCAGAATGTTCTTGATCTCCCTGTTGCTAATCTCCACTTGTCCTGAGGTTTGAGGATGGTATGGGGTTGCCACTTTGTGGTTGATGTTGTACTTCTTCATCAAGGATTCAAAAGGTTTGTTGCAGAAATGGCTGCCACCATCACTAATAATAGCTCTTGGGGTTCCAAACCTACAAAAAATCACATCTTTAAGAAAATTCAACACAACCTTATGATCATTAGTTCTTGTAGCAATGGCTTCAACCCATTTGGATACGTAATCCACTGCCACTAATATGTATAAGTAGCCAAAGGAGGATGGAAATGGTCCCATGAAATCGATTCCCCAAACATCAAAGAGCTCCACCACCAAAATGTTGTTCAATGGCATCTCATTTCTTCGGCTAATGTTCCCCATTTTTTGGCACCTATCACACTTAGAACAAAAATCAAAAGCATCTTTGAATAAAGTAGGCCAAAAGAAACCAGATTGTAAAACCTTTAGAGATGTCTTTTTGGCACCAAAATGTCCTCCACATGCCAATGTATGGCTAAATGTTAGAATGCTTTGTTGCTCACTCTCTGGGACACATCTCCTAATGATTTGGTCAGGGCAATATTTAAACAAATATGGTTCGTCCCAAACGTAGTGCTTTACCATGGCCAGGAACTTCTTTCTTTCCTGAAAAGAAAGGTCATTTCTCATTACACCACAAGCCAGATAATTAACAAAATCAGCATACCATGGCTCTTGTTCTTGAGCAACAAGAAGTTGTTCATCTGGAAATGATTCATTTAGAGGTAAAGGTTGTGCCACTCTATGGTTTTCATTAAGCCTGGACAAATGGTCAGCCACAACATTATCACTGCCCTTCTTATCTCGAATTTCCATGTCAAACTCTTGTAGTAAGAGTATCCATCTAATCAAGCGTGGTTTAGCATCCTTCTTTGTCATCAAGTACCTAAGGGCTGCATGATCAGAAAACACAATAACTTTAGATCCCACAAGATATGACCTAAACTTTTCTAAGGCAAAAACAACAGCAAGCAACTCCTTTTCAGTTGTGGAATAGTTAAGTTGAGCATCATGCAGAGTCCGACTTGTATAGTAGATCACATGTGGAAGTTTGTTCACCCTTTGCCCTAAAACTGCACCAACAGCATAGTCAGAGGCATCACACATTAATTCAAAAGGTAACGACCAATCTGGTGCCATAATAATAGGGGCCGAGGTTAGTTCATTTTTCAAAGTATTGAATGCATCCATACAAGCCTTATGAAAATGAAATACAACATCTTTAGCTAACAGATTGCATAATGGACGAGTGATCATTGAAAAGTTCTTAATGAAACGACGATAAAAACCCGCATGGCCCAAAAAACTTCTTACTCCCTTCACAGTGGTGGGGGCTACCATATTGGTGATGACGTCAATTTTGGCTTTGTCCACCTCCATTCCTTTGCTAGAGATTACATGTCCCAACACAATTCCTTGTTTCACCATAAATTGGCACTTTTCCCAATTGAGAACCAAATTTGTTTCCTGACATCTTTGAAGTACTAACGATAGATGGTTAAGACATTCATCAAAAGAGGAACCAAACACTGAGAAGTCATCCATAAATACCTCAATGAACCTTTCTACCATGTCAGAAAAAATGGCCAACATGCATCTTTGGAATGTTGCTGGAGCGTTGCAAAGTCCAAAAGGCATTCTCCTATATGCAAATGTGCCAAAGGGGCAAGTAAAGATTGATTTCTCTTGATCCTCCGGAGCGATTGCAATTTGATTGTAACCTGAGTAACCATCCAGAAAACAATAATATGAGTAACCTGTCAATCTCTCAAGCATTTGATCTATGAAAGGCATAGGAAAATAATTTTTTCTAGTGCTAGAATTCAACTTCCTGTAATCGGTGCAAACAGGCCAACTAGCAGTAGGCTTTGTGGGCACCAGCTCATTGTTTTCATTCCTCATCACAGTGATTCCCACCTTCTTAGGCACCACCTGAATAGCACTCACCCATTTGCTATCAGAAATGGGATATATGATCCCCACATCTAACAATTTCAACACCTCATTCCTAACAACCTCCTTCATGTGTGGATTGAGTCTTCTTTGTGGCTCACGGGTTGACTTTGCCCCTTCCGCCAAAAGAATCCTATGCATGCACATGGTAGGCCTTATTCCCTTAATATCTGCAATAGACCAACCAAAAACTGATTTGAACTCTTTTAACACCCTAATTAGTTTATCTTCTTCATTTGGGGTGAGATCAGAAGCTATGATAATTGGAAGAGTTTCAAATTCAGCTAGATATGCATATTTTAGATGTAGTGGAAGTGGTTTAAGTTCAAGTTTTGGTGCCTTAACAGTGGAAGGAGTTAGATGTGACATTGATGATTCTAAAGGCTCTAAAAGAAGTGAAACATTCAAAGGATACAATGCTAATGCATCCAAGGCAACTACTTCTTCCATGAGTGCATCTTCTTCATCAAACTCATCTTGAGGTTGACTCAAAACAGTTTGTAATGGTTCATTCGATTGTGCCTGCAAGAACTTAGATAATACAAGTGAATCAAGCACATCAATGGCATAACAATCAAGAGATGAAGAATGATGAGCAAGAGATTCAAACACTTTGAATTGAATTGTCTCTCCTAACACTGTCATAGTGAGGAGTCCATTTTGCACATCAATGATGGTCTTGGCCGTGGCCATGAAAGGTCTCCCAAGCAATATAGGCAACTCACGATCATGTATAGGAGCTTCTTCCATGTCCAACACTACAAAATCTGCAGGCAAGATTAGTTTATCAACTTGAACTAGAATATCTTCTACTATACCTCTTGGATATTTCACAGATCTGTCTGCAAGTTGTAATGAAATGGTGGTGGCTTTCAAATCTCCCAAACCTAGTTGAAGGTACACTGAATAAGGCATTAAGTTGATGATAGCACCCAAATCAAGCATTGCCTTCTCTACTTTCTTGTCCCCTATGGTGATGTTGATAGAGAAACTTCCTGGATCCTTGAGCTTTGGTGGAAGTTTTCTTTGCAAAACTGCACTCACATTCTCAGACACCACTACCTTCTCATGTGGTCCATACTTCCTTTTGTAGCTGTTTAACTCCTTGAAGAACTTCTCATATGCTGGCATATTCCTAATGACATCAAGCAAAGGTAAGTTAACATTCACTTTGCTTAGTATATCAAAAATCTCCTTGAATGACTTATCCTGCTTGCTCTTGGCAAGTCTTCCAGGGAATGGTATTGGTGGAGTGTATGGTTTCTCGGCCTTGTGAAGATTTGGTGCTTCAAATGAGGAAGTAGCATGGCTTGGTTCCTCATTTGGTTTCTCATTGTCTCCTTGAGTAACACCTGCATTCACATGATCATATTTATCAGTAACTTCATTGCCAACTCTATTATCAATAACCTTACCACTTCTAAGTGTAGTGATTGCTTTGGTTTGCTCTTGGTTCCTTTGGAGTATCACGGGTTGGCTTGGAAACTTTCCAACTTCTCTTTGGTTCAGGGCATCTGCAATCTGCTGATGCGAGAATTATACGCGCACAAATTAAACCCTCTTTTTGACAATTGTAGTATGGATGTAAGTAGGGATCGTTCTGGACCGGGGATTAGGAGGGATTGTTAACCACTTGGATTTGACTTCAAAAACGTAAAAACAAGATAAAACACTAAACTAGACTCAAAGAATGTGAAACCAAACGTTAAAACACTAAGACAAACCAAAAGACTCAAAATGCTTTAAAAACACAAACTAAATTGATTTCTAACTAAATTGAACAATAAAGTAAAGGGGGATTGGATTTGGACGACTTTAAACTAAAAATGGAAACTTGGAAACAAAACAAATTGTAAATATGGATTTGACGGAAATGAATGGATGGGAAGCTAGCTAAGGGGTTCATCTCCACGTATGTTATACTTGCATACAAAACGATGTCTAATTGCTTTTCAATAAACCATGAATTCTCAACGCCCCGGGTTAATTAGGTCCGCTTAAATTAACCGTCAAGTTTTCCTTAAGTTAATGAATTGGATGATTGCATACGACAATCCAAAGCATTCCTCACAAGTTCCCTACATGAATTGCATAATAGAGATACAAGCAAGAATCATTAAGCATCATGAAAACTATAAGTGTTGACGAGGCATTCGTTACTATGATTGCATGAAACTTATGCCAAGAATATGTTTAACACGATTGTTTATAAGCAACCTCCACTACTTGTGAATATAAGTTCATAACTATTACGTGAAACTCACTTATATTCTAGCGTCAAATTCATGCATGAAAATTAAGCGTTCATTCTTAATAAACATACATAAATAGGTTATCAATCAAACAGTTAAACAAATTGAATTCACAACTTATGAAACGTAATTAAAAGTAATCAAATCATATTACAAACATAAACATAGTTTCGAATTACCCCCTAGCTAAAGGGGGTTTAGTTCCTCATAACTTTGAAATCAAAGAAACACCTAAACATTCCAACAACTCAAAACTTTGAATTGTATGAACGTTTAAGCACTATTTTCTTCCATTTCTCATACGTACAAAACAAAGAGAATTAAAATGAAACTTTGAAATCAAAGAAACACCTAAACATTCCAACAACTCAAAACTTGAATTGTATGAACGTTTAGGCACTCTTCTCTTCCTCGTTGTTGTAGCACAAGGTTTAAGGATAGGTTGGTTGGGGGGATGGAAGTGTTGGGGAATTATGGAAATGGATGAGGATTGGTGGAAATGGAAGATGGTTTTTGGATTCTAAGGGAGAAAGGAATGTGTTTGTGGTGTGTTGTTGTGTTGTGAATGAGATGATTTTTGAATGAATGAATGCAAGGGTATTTATAGGAGGAGTGGAGATGTATATGGCTATTTGTTTAAGGTGTTTGTGGTTGCAATGATGAAGAATTGCATGTGGAAATAAAAGGGAAAATGTGGTGAAATGATGAAGTAGGAAGGTGGAAATGCATGTGAGATGTTGGAAAGGAAATGGGAATATGAGTAGGCCATGGCATGGGAGTTGTTTTGTTGGTGTAAATGTGCCATGGTTGCAATGATGAAGAATAAAGGGTGCATGTGGGGTGGAATTGAATGAATGCAAAGTGAATGAATAATGAAATGAGTTAAAGAGGGAGAATGTGGTGAAATGATGAAGTAGGAAGGTGGAAATGCATGTGACTTGTTTGTGGAATAAAGAATGAATGGTGGAAATGTGAGTGAATGATGTGCATGTGTGTGAATGCATGTGTTGATTTAAAGAATAGGTATGCATGTGAATTAGTTTGGAAAGAGATGGGTGTGCATGTGAGATGAAATGCATATGTTTGAAATGTGTAGATGATTATGAGTATGATAAGTGATAAATGAATGATATGTGGTGAGTGATAAGTGAATGGAAATGATAAGTGATAAGTGAATGGAAGTGATAAGTGAAAGGTTTGATAAGTGATAAATGAATGATATGTGGTGATAAATGAATGATATGTGGTGAGTGATAAGTGAATGGAAGTGATAAGTGATAAATGGACTAGTTTAAAGGGCTAGGGTTTAAGTACATAGAATGGGCCTAAAATAGGTTGGTTTGCATGGCATAATATGTTTGATTGGGCTAGAGGTTTTCCATGGCTCAAAGGATTTGTTTGATTGGGCTAGGCCCTTTGTTTGATGTCCCCAAAGAGCATACAAGGCTTCAATTTCGTCCATCCTCTTTGCTCCATGATTAAGCTATCCAATTCATGCCCAAAAGTGCCCCAAATAGCCTCAAAATGCACTTTCTTGCTCCCTAAGCCCTTAGAACCTGAAAACACACAAAAGAAGCATAAAGGACTAAAATAACTATGAATTACCAACATAGATGCACGAAAACAAGCTAAGTAAGTCGCCTAAATATGCTCCTATCAAACTCCCCCACACTTAACTTTTGCTAGTCCTCGAGCAAAACAGAATAAAAACAAATAAACAAAACGACACTAAACACTTAAAACACAACCTAAACCTTCCAACACCCGTCTTAGGGATTTCCAATGCACATGACATGTTAGAAATCATCATTCTCACAGATTTTAGTCATCTTCACACTTAAGTACATTCTTAATCATAGTCACCATATACTAGTTCACATTTAAGCATTTAAAACCATGTTTTGAATGTAGTAACATGCCTTAGAGAATTTGCTCAATTCCTTACAAGATATGCACTCGATTTTCACTCAGAATTTCTAACTACACACCCTAATCTAGTCATATGTGAGAAGATTGATGTAAACATGAAAACGAACACTCACATATATGTATCACAAAGAACGCAATTTCTGGAGTTAATAAGCATGTTTAGATATGATCTCATGAATGGAATGCTACTACTTAGACGCGAGAACCAGTGACACCATATGCTCATACCAAATTCAAACTCCACAATTGAAATACATAACACTCAAGATTGAAGTCACGGGTTGTAATGGGGCTTGGGGTGTGTGGATAACAAAGAAGGGATATGGAAAACAAAGGTTCTTAAAGAAATAGTGAGCAAGGCAATTGAATCAACTTAGAATTCACTTTTGAATGAAAACTCAACTTTGGAACAAAAAGGGAGACAATTTAGGGCCATAATTGGTGTTTTGAGCCCTTACTTCAATCACTCATTCTTTCATTTTTTTTTCAAGCTCTTTTTTTCTTTCTTTCTTTTCTTTTCTGTTTTTGTTTTCTTTTGAAACTCAAAACATACTTAAGAACAAGCATTCCTTCTCCCACACTCATTTTCTTGCATAATGTAACTCAAAAGGAATTCATTTAAGTCATGCTCACTATCTTCTAAGAACAAAGGTGTGGATTGTCCTAAACTAGGCTAGGTGAGGATAATGTGGGTTGACAAAGAATAAAGGCTAAGCAAAGCTCAACGGGGGTAAAACTTACAACATATACGAAATATGGGAAGTGAGGTTATTTGGCTATGGTGGCAATTACACAACTTCATCTTGAATATGTTATGTAAATCAATAACATGCTTTGAATGAAATGGGCATGAGTTCTAGCATTTGGAACTATATGATGAAACGCCTTCTAAGTAGTAACCAAGCAAAGAATAATGAGATCATGCAACAACTTTGGAAAACAAGAAATCACAGATTATACTCTCCAAAGAACGTTATAGGCTCAAGTCTCTCAGGGTTGTAGCGTTTGTTTGAGTTCCTTCCTTCAAGCATGTTACAAAAACGAAAATTTTTTTATGATTGCATGTGAAGTCATACATTATAACCATAACCAAGCATATACCAAGAGTAAATCAAACTTTTCTCTCTGTTTATAACTCTTTTTAACAGTCATGCAATTAGAAACCAAATCCTTATCATTGTGTTGGAAGGTGACCTACGACACAAAAACAACTCAAAACACTCTTTTTAGGCTTTTCAAAACATGTTTTTCAAATTTTTATGTGATTTTCGAATTTTTAAGTCAAAACACACTAAACAGCAAGAAACAACATTTGAAGTTTATGGTGGATAAAACCCTACGAATTTGCATCAAAACACTTTAGTAACTCCCCCACACTTAAATCAAACATTGTCCTCAATGTTAAAAACCACACTAAACACAAACAAACATATAAACAACAATTAAACATACTAAACATGGCAGAATGTATCTAACAAAGAGAAGAGTTTAGAGATGCAAATCTGATTATGGAGTGTTCGTTCCATCTTCTCCTTGGTGATTGCAGTGAGGCTTGGATCTTTGTGATTCCACAGGCTTACTCTTGAACTGCGCTGCTCCCATCGTTGATTTTCCTTTGTGCTACTCTTGAACTGGGCAGCAGGCTTCCTTTGGTCTCCCCCGAAGGTCTGAGCTTCCTCCTCTTATCTGTTTCTTTGTTCAATCTCTCCAATTCGTATTGAAGAGGGTTAGAGGATAGCTCAGCAAAGCTAGGTAAGCAACCAGGGAATAGAGTCCAGATAGACTCCAAGTGCCGGCTGATTGCTTCTTTCACTTTGCCATGCAAGTAATATCAAGGACAAAGGAAAAGACAGGGAAAAAGCATGATATGAGATACCTTTGCTTTTGCCCTTGATGATATGAGATACCTTTGCTTTTGAAGAAGCGGTGAATGAATCAGCACATGTATTTGTGGTGCTGTTTCCTCCTGGGTCATCTGTACTCCAGGCATCTGGTATCATCTTTGGGGAAGAAGAAAGAATGGAGTATTTCGAAAGGCTTTGCTGGGAGTGCGCCCTCAGAGGTGAGGAAGAGTTGGGCATTTTCTTCAGTTCTATCTTGCCATAAAAGATGAAGGTCGACATATATAGGGAATTCAATAGCAAGTGGTGATATTGTTCTTTTACCTTGTCGATAAACATTTCGATCCCGCAAATCCGGCTTTTTGGAATAGTGACGACTCTTCGATCTTTGAAGACGCCTCTTCGATAAAGCTGCACACGTTTTCTGAAAAGCAGATAAAGCGTCGCCGAACTTTGCGCTTGTCGGCTAAAGACGTGTCGTTGCGATGATGGCCTCCACGTGTTGAACGCGTTTTCTGAAAAGCAGATAAAGCGTCGCCGAACTTTGCGCTTGTCGGCTTTTTAAATCGGTGGACGCGTTGCCTTGGCTTTTTATAGAGCTATCGATCACCGCCAACTTACACACTCTGAAGATTTTCCATTCTTGAAACTCGTCTCCGGCCCTTTGAAAATCTACTCCGTCCACCCCTTCTCTTTTAACTTCGTGAACAATGGCTAGCTCATCCAACCCATCGAACCTTTGCTTAGATTTGAGTCTAAGCAGTGATCCGGTCGCGTCTCGTCAGGGTAAGGTATGGTGCCCGTCTTTCTTATCTTCCCATGACCCTCTTACAGATGAGGACTCTGTGATGACGGATCCCACAACGGCTACGATAGTGGCTCGGAACCTCCTCACTCCCAAAGACAGTCAGCTACTTTCAGGACGGTCCGATGAGTTGGCCGTTCAAGAATCCCTGGCTCTGAGTGTTCAGTGCACTGGCTCTGTGTCCAACATGGGCCAACGCCTTCTTGCTCGCTCCCGTCAGGTTGAATCCTTGATGGCGGAGGTAGAGAGTCTTAAGCAGGAGATCAAACAGCTTAAGTACGAGAACCGAAGTTTGCACGTGCTTGCCAACAATTATTCGTCAGGCATGAAGAGGAAACTTGACGAGCTTGATGACCGTCAAAGGCTTGCAGCTTTCTTCCAGAGGCACCTCTTTCCTGGGTCATCCAGTGTTCCACCAAGGTTTGGGGCCTTGAATGATCTATCTTCGGTGCCTCCCGCTCCTATGTCTTCCGCTCCGATGCCTCTTGCTCCAATGCCTTCTGCTCCGAGACCTCCTGTTCCGATGCCTCCTGCTCCGATGCCTCTTGCTCCGAGAGTGTTGCCACGTAGTGGGGCCTCACGTACTCAACCTTTGTAAAGGCTCCATCTTTCTGCCATGTTTAGATACAATTGTAATTTATCGAAAAAAAATCAATGAACAAGCAAAAGTTTTATTTACTGTATTGGGTTGCCTCCCAAGTAGCGCTTTCTTTTACGTCTTGCAGCCGGACGAAGAACCCAATCACTCCAGGATATGTTCACGAATCGGATGAGAACTCCGAGTCATGAACTAGTACCTAAAACAAGAAACAAAACAAATTTAAGAATCTGGAAAAATAAAAACAAACGAAAATAAAACAATCCAAGGGATTAGCAAAGTTGCTAATCCCCGGCAACGGCGCCAAAATTTGATGCGAGAATTATACGCGCACAAATTAAACCCTCTTTTTGACAATTGTAGTATGGATGTAAGTAGGGATCGTTCTGGACCGGAGATTAGGAGGGATTGTTAACCACTTGATTTGACTTCAAAAACGTAAAAACAAGATAAAACACTAAACTAGTCTCAAAGAATGTGAAACCAAACGTTAAAACACTAAGACAAACCAAAAGACTCAAAATGCTTTAAAAACACAAACTAAATTGATTTCTAACTAAATTGAACAATAAAGTAAAGGGGGATTGGATTTGGACGACTTTAAACTAAAAATGGAAACTTGGAAACAAAACAAATTGTAAATATGGATTTGACGGAAATGAATGGATGGGAAGCTAGCTAAGGGGTTCATCTCCACGTATGTTATACTTGCATACAAAACGATGTCTAATTGCTTTTCAATAAACCATGAATTCTCAACGCCCCGGGTTAATTAGGTCCGCTTAAATTAACCGTCAAGTTTTCCTTAAGTTAATGAATTGGATGATTGCATACGACAATCCAAAGCATTCCTCACAAGTTCCCTACATGAATTGCATAATAGAGATACAAGCAAGAATCATTAAGCATCATGAAAACTATAAGTGTTGACGAGGCATTCGTTACTATGATTGCATGAAACTTATGCCAAGAATATGTTTAACACGATTGTTTATAAGCAACCTCCACTACTTGTGAATATAAGTTCATAACTATTACGTGAAACTCACTTATATTCTAGCGTCAAATTCATGCATGAAAATTAAGCGTTCATTCTTAATAAACATACATAAATAGGTTATCAATCAAACAGTTAAACAAATTGAATTCACAACTTATGAAACGTAATTAAAAGTAATCAAATCATATTACAAACATAAACATAGTTTCGAATTACCCCCTAGCTAAAGGGGGTTTAGTTCCTCATAACTTTGAAATCAAAGAAACACCTAAACATTCCAACAACTCAAAACTTTGAATTGTATGAACGTTTAAGCACTATTTTCTTCCATTTCTCATACGTACAAAACAAAGAGAATTAAAATGAAACTTTGAAATCAAAGAAACACCTAAACATTCCAACAACTCAAAACTTGAATTGTATGAACGTTTAGGCACTCTTCTCTTCCTCGTTGTTGTAGCACAAGGTTTAAGGATAGGTTGGTTGGGGGGATGGAAGTGTTGGGGAATTATGGAAATGGATGAGGATTGGTGGAAATGGAAGATGGTTTTTGGATTCTAAGGGAGAAAGGAATGTGTTTGTGGTGTGTTGTTGTGTTGTGAATGAGATGATTTTTGAATGAATGAATGCAAGGGTATTTATAGGAGGAGTGGAGATGTATATGGCTATTTGTTTAAGGTGTTTGTGGTTGCAATGATGAAGAATTGCATGTGGAAATAAAAGGGAAAATGTGGTGAAATGATGAAGTAGGAAGGTGGAAATGCATGTGAGATGTTGGAAAGGAAATGGGAATATGAGTAGGCCATGGCATGGGAGTTGTTTTGTTGGTGTAAATGTGCCATGGTTGCAATGATGAAGAATAAAGGGTGCATGTGGGGTGGAATTGAATGAATGCAAAGTGAATGAATAATGAAATGAGTTAAAGAGGGAGAATGTGGTGAAATGATGAAGTAGGAAGGTGGAAATGCATGTGACTTGTTTGTGGAATAAAGAATGAATGGTGGAAATGTGAGTGAATGATGTGCATGTGTGTGAATGCATGTGTTGATTTAAAGAATAGGTATGCATGTGAATTAGTTTGGAAAGAGATGGGTGTGCATGTGAGATGAAATGCATATGTTTGAAATGTGTAGATGATTATGAGTATGATAAGTGATAAATGAATGATATGTGGTGAGTGATAAGTGAATGGAAATGATAAGTGATAAGTGAATGGAAGTGATAAGTGAAAGGTTTGATAAGTGATAAATGAATGATATGTGGTGATAAATGAATGATATGTGGTGAGTGATAAGTGAATGGAAGTGATAAGTGATAAATGGACTAGTTTAAAGGGCTAGGGTTTAAGTACATAGAATGGGCCTAAAATAGGTTGGTTTGCATGGCATAATATGTTTGATTGGGCTAGAGGTTTTCCATGGCTCAAAGGATTTGTTTGATTGGGCTAGGCCCTTTGTTTGATGTCCCCAAAGAGCATACAAGGCTTCAATTTCGTCCATCCTCTTTGCTCCATGATTAAGCTATCCAATTCATGCCCAAAAGTGCCCCAAATAGCCTCAAAATGCACTTTCTTGCTCCCTAAGCCCTTAGAACCTGAAAACACACAAAAGAAGCATAAAGGACTAAAATAACTATGAATTACCAACATAGATGCACGAAAACAAGCTAAGTAAGTCGCCTAAATATGCTCCTATCATCTGCCCCAATTGTGTCTCCATTTTGGTTAGAGTTGCTGAATGTTGTTGGAGAGTGCTATTGGTGGAATGTTGGAATTGCAAGGTGTTTTGGGCTAACAATTTAACCGTATCTTCAAGGGTGGTGGCAGGTTTTGGTTGGAAATTTTGGAATTGATTGTTGTTCTTCCATGAAAGGTTGGGATGATCTCTCCAACTTGAGTTATATGTATTGGAATACACATCATTCCTTGGCCTTTGATTGTAAGAATTCATGAGGTTCACTTGTTCTTGAACATACTCGGGGTAAGCCTCCCTAGATGGACATTGGTGAGTAGGATGGCTTGGTATGTTGCAAATGGCACACACTTCATTAGCTTTTGGCACCATGTTGAGCACGGATTCAAGCTTTCTTTCTAGGTTAGCTACCTGCAACAAAAGCTCATGATTAGAACTTGTTTCATAGACTCCAACTTTCTTACCGCTTAAATCTTTGTGTTGAGCATTAGACCCCAACATCTCATAAATGTTATATGACTCTTGAGTATTCTTTTTCTTCAATGCTCCACCTGCTGCATTATCAACAGTTGATTGACAAGTTTGGGTTAGTCCATCATAGAAAATTTGCATTTGTAAGTGAAAAGGTAACCCATGGTGTGGACATTGTATCAAAAGGCCTTTAAAACGCTCCCAACACTCATTGAAAGGTTCTCCATCATCTTGTTTGAAGTTGAAGATTTGTCCCCTTAATGTGGCTGTCTTTTGAGTGGAAAAGAACTTCTCCAAGAACTTCTTAGCCACGGCATCCCATGTGGTGAGGGAACCTAGTGTTAGAGTCATCAACCAACTCTTGGCCTTATCTTTCAAGGTGTAAGGAAACACTCTCATCCTCAAATTTGCTTCACTCACTCCCTGCAAAGGTAAACCACTCACAACATTGTAAAATTCTTTAATATGAGCTAAAGGGTCTTCATTAGGTAAGCTATAAAATGAGGGAAACATATGAAAATGTGAAGATTTAAGATCATAGTTTCTAGCTTCTGTGGGCAGCAAGATGCATGAAGGTGAATTTGGTATGATTGGTTGAGCAAAGTCCTCCAAAGCTCTAAGTTCATCTTGGTTGCCCGCCATCTCTTCCTCTCTTTCCCAATTAAATTGCTCAGATCCTTTACTTGTTGAACTAGGTGAAATCCTTTCCTCTTCCTCACGGCTAATGGATGAACTTGATGGCACAAAGTTGTCCAAAGTGTGGCCCTTTAACCGTTCAATTCTTTGGCCTAACTCAACAAGTCTATTTGACATATACTACCTGAAATAAAATAACACAAGTGTGAATGAAAATCAAGAAGCAAACAACAATGAAAAGAACAAAAATAAGCTTAAAAACGTTTGAAAAGACTCAAGGGACTCAAAACAGATTCACAAGACTCAAAACAAGCTAAAAACTCTCAAAACTGCCTAAAAACACAAACTAGGCAGTTTTGACACTAAACTCAACTTTAGACGAAAATTAGGTTTGGGCTTGACTCAAAATGGTTCAAAACACAAGATAAGACAGATTCTAAGCCTAAGACTTAACAAAATATGGGGGGTATTTATATTTGGACGAAATTCAATTAAATGGACAGATTGTAAAGAAAACAGAATGTAAAGCAAATTGATGTAAACCAATGGATAATGGAATGGCTAATCAACTTCCAGTTATCAATTCGACAAGTTATGAACCTTGACACTAATCAAAATAGCAAACAAGCAATTACAAGGGACTGAAATCAGTCCCCGGCAACGGCGCCATTTTTGTTGATGTATATTTCCTTCCTAATGCTTGAATATATTTAGTATAATGGCACAAGCAAGGGTGTCGAATCCACAGGGACTAATTGGACCTATGTAATTACTTGTTTTGCAAGAACTCTATGAAATGAATCAAACTAGTCTAAATAGGCAGATTTGGAAATGAATCAAACTAATCAAACTAGGCATATTAAGAAATGAATCAAACTAATCAAAATAGGCAGATTTGTTGTTGTAACTTGAAAGCATAAGAAAATGAAGTAAACACAAATCAATGAATCAACAACTAATATAATGGGATAGTATCAATGGAAATGAAGCTAGGGATTCGATTTCACCATTGCTCAACTAAGTCCATGTTTGTTAAGTTAGTTTGTACTCATTCATCTACCTATTTCTTGAGTTTGTTTCACTTGGACATGATCAACCATATGATGTGTGGATTTGATCAAATGTCTCTAATCATGAACCTACTTGTGATGTGCAACTTTGGTTCATAATCAAGAGTATGTAATGCACAAGAAACTTTCATAAAACTAAAGGGATTAACTCGGCAGGATGTGTGCTAAACATTCCCTTCATTCATTCACATATCTACCAAGATTATGCATGATGTGTATTCTAATCTTGGCTACACAACTTTGTGATTAATTCAAATGATGATCAAACATTAAAATCAACACACTAAGTCACCATTAAATCAGAGAATGAAACAAGAAATAGATGGACAAACTGAGCATTCTAACTTAATTACATGGCAAACTTTGCAAGGTTACATCGAATCCCTAGAGGAAGATTAGTTACACTTCATGTTTACAAAGGTTTAACATAAAATAAATAACATGAGTGAACATAGAATTAAGAAGGAGAAACCCTTGAAGCAAAACTGATGTTGAAGTCCTTGGGGAGTGGCCTCGGTTGTGGTTCTCCAAATGTGGTGCGGATGAACTAGATTGGCTTGGTTTGAATGGTTTCTGCCCTTGGGACAGAAATGGACAGAGAATGGAGTGAAATGGGAGAGGTTTTGTGTGTGTAATGGACTGAATGAATAAGAGAAAATGCGGAACCCCTTGAAGAGTGAAGTGAGCCTTGTTTTATAGAAAGGAATGTGTCCCCAACATTTAGATTGGATCTGGAATTTGTTTAACTCAGATGGCAGAGCATAAGTGATGGAATGATGGTTTTCTGAGGTAGTGGATGCATGGTATGGACAAAATCTGCAAGTAAGGGTTAATGTATTCAAAGAAGCATGTGCTCTTGCTGCAACAAGTGAGTGGAACCTGCAAAGGTGAATTGGACCACCAGAAATTGCTTTGTACAAATCTGGAAAGGGGAAAAGGAACACACGGCATGGACAAAGGGGAAATATGCAGGCTTAGGGTTTATTTAATTGAGGTGCATGTGTATTTTTGCAAAGATGAAGTGTAGAAAGGTAATGGAATGCACGGAATGAATGTTAGCATGCATGTGACTGCATGTTTGGTGTTTAGAAGTGCATAATCTGACTTGCAATCACATGGGAGTGCACGGCCAACTTGTGATCATGGTGAAAATGTGGCTGAGTAGATTAAGTAATGGAAGTGGATGGTTTTGGCGCACAAGGGAGATGGACAAGTAGTGGAATGCACGGCACAAGGTGTAAAGAAACTGATTTGGTGCTAGAAGTACATAAAATGATGGGATGGCATGAGAATGCACGGCCAAGGTTGTGAACTTGCATGTGAATGCATGTTTTGATGTTGGAACCACATAGCTGACTTCCATGTTTTTGCTTTGTTTAGAATCACCCAATATGGCCGAATTGCATCTCTTAACACTTCACATCTTTTCTGGAATGTTTTTACTTCATTTGCCTTCCCATTGATCCAAATTCACACTTGGCTGCACACTAACACCAAATAATGTAAAATGCAACTAGTTTAATCCAAAACAATCACAAAGACGCCAAATAAGGAAGATATAAATGTATGCAAAATGTGACTTATCA